>NC_091951.1:20782100-21092100 GCF_031021105.1 Erythrolamprus reginae | reverse complement strand
TTTCTTTCTCTTTCTCTCACTCCCTTCCTCTCTCATCTCTTTCTTTCTTTCTTTCTCTATCTTGCTTTCTTCTCTCTTCCTCTCTTCCTTCCTCTCTCATCTCTTTCTTTATTTCTTTCCTTCTCTCTCTCTCTTTCTCTGTCTTGCTTCCTTCCTCTCTCTCACTCTCTTCCTTCCTCTCTCATTTCTCTCTCTCTCATTTCTCTCTCTCTCTCTCTTTCTCTATCTTGCTTTCTTCCCCTCTCTCTCTTTCTTTCTTTCTCTCTCTCTTTCTCTATCTTGCCTTCTTCCTCTCTCACTCTCTTCCTTCCTCTCTCATCTCTCTCTCTCTTTCTTTCTCTCTCTCTTTCTCTATCTTGCTTTCTTCCTCTATCTCACTCTTCCTTCCTCTCTCATCTCTCTCTCTTTTCTTTCTCTCTCTTTCTCTATCTCTCCCCCTCTTTCTCTCTCTCTCTTTTTCTCACTTTCCCTCTCTCTCTTTTCTTTCTCTCTCTCTTGCTTTCTCTCTCACTCTCTTTCTCTCTATTGTTCTCTTTCTCTTGCTATCTCTTTCTCTCCCCCTCTTTCTCTCTCTCTCTCTCACTCACTTTCTCTCTATCTTGTTCTGTCATGGCTCTCACTCTCTCTCGTTCTCCGGGGGCTGGCGAAAGTAATTTTCAATTACTTTCAATTGTAATTTTCAATTACAATCAACCTATCTCTCCTTCCTTCCTTTCCCCCCTCCCTCTTTTCCTTTCCTTCCTTCCCTTCCCCTTTCTCCTTCTTTCCCTTCTTCCTTCATTCCAACCAACCTATCTCTTCTTCCTGTTTCCTTCTCCTCCCTCTTCCCCTTCCTTCCCCTTCGTCTTTCCCTTCCTTCCCTCCCTATTTTTCTTCCTTCCTTCCCTTCTGTGTCCTCCTGGCCCGCTCTTCCCCTCCCCTCTCTTTCCCCGACGAGGGCAGCCCGTAGAGTCACACCCATCCCGGGCCGAGTTACAAGAGCCGCAGTCGGGCAGGGAGCACCCCACTCGCTTCGTTCCTGCCGCAGGGCTCGGTCGGGAGCCCGCTGGTCAGGGCTCGTTCGCTGCCACCAGGAATCCAGGAAACCGGGGACAGGGGACGGCGGCGCCTGGAATGTCGGGCGCGTAGGCTGACGCACGCTCTCTCCACCCCCCTGCTGCCCGGAAAATTCAAAGTAAGAAAAACCGCTCTTACTTTGAATGCTCCGGGCAGGCTAGCAGGGAGATGGAGAGAGCGCGGTGGCCCCCGCTGTGAGAATGCCTGCAGGGTAGAGAGGCGGAGCAGACGGGCGGGCGAGGGCAGCGGCGAGTAGCCACGGGGGCGCGAGGGGGCTAGAGGCGCGGGGGAGGCGGCAGGCGGGGGCAGCCGCGGCTTCGTGCGCACGGCGCGCCCTTGGAAAAGGGTGTGCGGGGGGCCCTTTTGGGGGACGCTGGCGCACGCTTGCGAAGCCTACAACTTGCGCTTCTGTTAAATTTTGTTTCTTTCCTAAGCAGCCTTCTGTATAAAAAAATCCATTTGGGAACGACTCGTTCCCAAATGGATTTTTTTACACAGAAGGCTGCTTAGGAAAGAAACAAAATTTAACACAAGCGCAAGTTGCAACCGCCACCCCGAAGGGGCTCCTACCTTCGCCGCATGCTCTGGGACTGGAGGACCGCGCTGCCTAAGGCTCTGTCGGGGCTTCTTCGAGTCCTGCCTCCCGAGGACCAGAGGGCCCGCCTTTTTCGTTGGTGAGACAGGCAGCCGGCAAGAGAGGGCCGGTACTGCGCATGTGCAACGGCGGGCAAAACCGGGGCCCCTCATGGCCGGGCCCGGTACCCCACTACCAGTAATACCCCCCTATCGGCGGCCCTGACCAAGACAGAGGCTGGATCAGTTTAGAACAAGTCTAGTCTAGAACAAGGACAGAAGCACCAGCCTGAAGATGATGAGTGGGACCTCGTCGAAACATCGCCAGAAATCTCTGAAACCTACACGGTAAGAACCCCGAATATGCCAAAACCTTCATACATATATATGTGTATATGAATCTTGGAAGGGTTTCATTTTGTTGTGGAGTTCAGCGCATAATAAGCAACTAAAATAATAACCATCGAGTTACTACCAGTTCTATAGAACCGGTCCAAACTAGGAGAAGCCCACTTCTGGTTCTGACAGGAAAAACCATAACCACCACAGAACTCTGCCTTCATGGGTGGATCTGTAATTTTTCACTAATATGCTGCATTTTAGCTTCCTTTCTGTAAATGGAGCCAAGGAAGATCCCCAGAGGAAAAGTTGCTTCTTCCTGTAATTATCCTCATCCTGAGATGTCTTCTTCTTCTCCAGTGACTGCCTTTGATGTAAACATCAAACTGAAGCAACATGGAAGGGATCTTGCATCAGGAAAGGATAAATGCTTCAGGTCATACTCTGCGTTATACGAATTTCAGAACAAACAGGGACTGTGCTGTTTAATGTACCTTTCTCTCCTTTCCAGATTAAGTTTTGTTTGTAAATATTGTATTTATTTGTCTCCATTTCATGTACTTATAAACATGTTTATACTTATATGTGTTATCTTATACATGCTTGACAAAAAAATAATTAAACAAACAAGTAAATAAAATGCTCGCTTTGTCTCTGTTAGGAAAACCACCAGCTCTTGTGAGAGATTTTAATTCTGTTCTTGTTTAGAAATGGGAAGTTGATCCATTCGTCCCGATGAATTATGGGCCTCCTGCTTCTGCTTCTGATGCTACTGTTCTCCCTGCCAGTCTCTGGGAATCGTAGAGTGAAATGTCCACGGACTTTGGAGCACCAGGATGGGGGAAAACCCTGGAGCTACTACAGACCAGGAGATCATCTTATTAGTATTATCACCACTGCAACAAAGATATTGAATATAACGTTCCCTTTCAATGTAGTTCCTTCTATTCAGTCTCATTCGTAAGTCAGATTAACAGATCTGATAATTGCTGATAATCGAGTTGCATACACTCCATTTATAATTCTAATGCCTGTCTTTGTTCTCCTTATTCCACTTTCTTCTGCATTACAGCACTTTCCACTTCCCTGAATCATTTTATTCCCATGCTGTCTTTGTCTTATTTGGAGGAAGAGATTAAAATCCAAAGATGAGACTGGGGGGGGGGGGGGGGGATCTGAAAGAAGTCCACATTATTTTTCTCTCCCCATTCAATCTTGAATTCATGGACTTGAATACTGAGCTTTGTTTCAGTGACTGATTGTTGTAGTTTTCCCCTGCACAGCTCATTTCAAATATAACCACTCATTGATATTTAGTTCCTGATTCTTATAGAAATACAGGATGAGTTATTTTTAAAATTGGTTTCTGAGTCACTTTTGAAACACCCTCTTCTTTTTATGATGGTTCTATAGTACTTTAATTATTCAATTATATTGACCCCTAGTTACTGGGCAGAAGAAAATTATGGTAGTACTGCCACAAAGAATGGTTTATTTGCAATCCTTAATCCAGGTGAAAGGTTGTATCAATTCCATCTTCTCAACATTCATTAAAATGGAATGCAGATGGGTGAGTATCATTTGTCTCTGGGTTTAGAGTCAGTATTGGCTTAAGACTCTTCAAGAGACAACAAAGTGGATTAGATTGGGGGGATAAAAATATTGTTGATTTTGTTTATGATGATAACACGATCATTTTTACAGGAGTTTATGTACTGCTCTTTCAAAAGTGCACTGTTTTATTTTTACCAGTCAAGCCAAAATATAAAATACATATTTTGCTACTGATGAGGGTGGTGATGATAAAATGAACTTTTTTTCACAGTAAAATATCTTCAGATCAGTCTAAAATCCTACGCTTCATTTTGGCTATTCAAGTGGTCACTACGAATTCCCAGCTCCTGCAGAATCTCACACTTGGCTTCAACATCCACGACAACTATTTCAACACCCTTGTCACTTTGGATGCCTTGATGGATATGCTTTCTACTGGAGAAGCCAATGTCCCCAACTACAGCTGTGGAAAGAAGGACAACCTTTTGGCCTTTTTCGATGGAGATGACAGGGACAACTCCATACAGATCTCAGCATTAACAGTCCCCTACAAAGTTCCACAGGTTTGTATGTGTGCATCTCTATCTAGTAAAGTGAGAGGATTACTAGGATAGTTAAGCTAAACATTCGGCTAAGCAAATTATTCCCTCAAAACTACCAAGCTATTTACTAAGTCTGCATTATGGTACTTGAAGATTGATATCTTCTCATTGTTTCCATCACCCATCTCCTCCCACTAATTACTGTATGACTGTAACTTTGTTGCTTTAAATTGACTGGTTCCTAATACGATTGGATTACTTATTTTTACTCTACGACTATCATTAAGTGGTGTACCTTGTGATTCTTTACTATCTTTTCTTTTATGTACACTGAGAGCATGTGCACCAAGACAAATTCCTTGTGTGTCCAATCACACTTGGCCAAAAAATTCTATTCTATTCCATTCTGTTCTGTCCTGTCTGTTCTGTTCTGTTCTGTTCTGTTCTGCTCTATTCTATTCTAGTCCATTCCGTTCCATTCCATTCCGTTCCACAATAAATCCAACCTTATCTCCTCTATGGAATTCAAGAGTTGCTTTTCTCTATGGCCACTCTAGGTAAGTTGTCTAGTGATGGGACTGACATTTGGGAGAGGGAAAGCATGAAAGCAGCCATATCATCTCAAGACACCATCCCCATTGCTTTGGCGGCTTCTGCTGCATCATTGCAAAGGTAGGGAAAAGATCTACATCCCAATCAAAGGGTCTTCTTTACAACAGGAAGCACTGATGGAAAGCTCTTACTGTCTACCTCTTAGACAAAGTAATGATATACAAATTCCAGATTCATGGAAAGAATCCCAAATGGCTTACCTGATCTAAGGTTTATAAGGCATATAACATAAAGACTCTGTCCGCAATCTGGAGTTTGACTTGGCTCAGCCTTCCATCTTTTCAAGGTTGGTAAATTGGTAATATACAGATTGTTGGGGAAAATATGCTGACATTGTAAACTGCCCAGAGAGTGCGGTAAAGAGCCAAGGAGCTGCAGTGGTTAGAGTGCAACACTGCAGGCTACTTCTGCTGACTGCTAGCTGCAGTTTGGCAGTTCAAATCTCACCTGCTCAAGGTTGACCCAACATTTCCATCCTTTCAAGGCGGGTAAAGTGAGAACCCAGATTGTTAGGGGCAATATACTGATTCTGTAAAACAACATAGAGAGGGCTGTAAAAGCACTATGAAGCAGTTTATAAGTCTAAGAGCAGTTGCTGTTGCTATTTTGGGACAGTATATACCCTGTGACAAAGCTGGAACGATCTGTAGCTGAACAAACACTGGAAACTGTAGAGGTGAAGCCCTCCTACTCAACCACCTCTTAGAATATTACCAAACACAATATCAGGGAGTAGAGACCTTCAGGTTGCTGGGTTATGTAATTTCTCAGAATTTGAAATGGATGCCTAATATTAGCTCCACCATTAAAAAGACACAACAAAGAATGTTCTTCCTGCGTGAACTCAGGAACTCAGTTTAAGACTGCCCAAGGAGCTGTTGATATAGTTCTACAAAGAAATTATTGGGTTTCTCTTCTTCAAACTGTCTGTTTTGATGCAGCAACTAAACGGGACAGGTACAAACTTTGACGGATAGTTAGGACTGCAGAACAAAAACAATTGCAAGCAACCTGCCTCTCACTGAGAACCTGTTTGCTGCATGAACTAGTAACAAGCCTGAAAAATATATACAGACCCCCTCACATCATGGACATAACTGTTTAAACTTCTCCCCTCAGGACACTGCTATCGGGCATTGCATGCCAAAACAACTAGACATAAAGACAGAGTTTTCCCGTCTTGCCATCACTCTGCTTGAATACCTAATTATCAGAGTTATCTTCTGTTTAAGGATGTTTACCCATGTTATATGGCTGTGTTATTATTATCCTTCTTATCTTTTCTACTCCTTTTGGCATCTAATTATTGTATTAACTTGCTGTATGTACAATTGTTTTTATATACATATTGTTTGCATGTTTTTATGTGCACTGATTATATTATCTTGTTGTTTGTCTATAGCAGTGATGGTGAACCTATGGCACGGGTGCAACTGTATTTAACAATTGTCAACCCCAAGGGGGGGAGATTGTTAGTACATGGTACACGCCGATATTTGGGTTTGCCATGTATGTTAAGCTACCAATTGTAGTTTGTATTTTTACAGTTGCAATATCTCTTTAAGGACTTTGGCTGGTTAGCCATAAGAGGGCGCCAGCACTTTCTCCTATTGATGACGCTGGATAGCTCATTCACCTTTTTGCCCTTTTCCTTGTGGGAGGAGTATTTTTCTGCTTCGTGCTGTTATGTGCGGTTTGTTGGTTATTTTCTGCTTTGTGCTTGTAGATATGTAGATATGTAAATAATACTTGTTTAGCATACTAGGTCTATATCGTTACTGGCTGTATCACACATCCACACTCTTCCTTAAACTCTGCTCTGCATATGTCAAAGGTCTTGCAGCCTAGCTGCACCGAGACATACCAACACATGTGCACTTGTTGGGGCTGCGCTCAGGGAAAGCCAAAATCCCAGATGCTAACACTCATGCATGCCCAATGATCAGCTGACCGGGATACATTAGCAGGACAGTTTTCAACACTACCGCATGCATGAAGGGATTGCGCTCCAGAAATTTCTGGGTTCTGGCGTGTATGTGCACCCAACGATCAGCGAGCCACCATGCATGCATGCACCAGTTTACAACACTGCCATGCAAGTTGTGTGGGCATGCACACCAGAAACCCAGAAGACAAACAGACAAGGACACATGTTCTGGGCAACATGGTTTCGCATGCCACTTTGGGCACCCATGCGATAGGTCCACCATCACGGTCCTATACCATTTGAGACAAATAGCTATCCAGCCTTCTTAAAGGCCTCCAGTGATGGAGCTCTCACAACCTCTGAAGGCAATTTATTCCACTAGTTAATTATTCTCACTGATAAGAAGTTTCTCTTTAGTTCTAGGTCGCTTCTCTCCTTGATTAGTTTCCATCCGTTGCTTCTTGTTCTGCCTTCGGATACTTTGGAGAATAGCTTCACTCCCTCTTCTTTGTGGCAGCCCCTCAAATATTGGAACACTGCTATCATGTCATCCCTGATCCTTCTTTTCACTAGACTAGACATATTTATTTATTTATTATTTAGATTTGTATGCCGCCCCTCTCCAAAGACTCGGGGCGGCTCACAACAAGATAGAACATATCATAAATAATCCAAATAACATTAAAATATTTAAAGATTTAAAAGAACCCCATATACTAACAGACACACACACAAGCATACCATGTATAAATTGAACATGCCCGGGGGAGGTGTTTCAATTCCCCCATGCCTGACGGCAAAGGTGGGTTTTAAGGAGTTTACGGAAGGCAGGAAGAGTAGGGGCAGTTCTAATCTCTGGGGGGAGTTGGTTCCAGAGAGTCAGTGCCACCAGAGAGAAGGCTCTTCCCCTGGGGCCCGCCAACCAACATTGATTAGTTGACGGGACCCGGAGAAGGCCCACTCTGTGGGACCTAATCGGTCACTGGGATTCGTGCGGCAGGAGGCGGTCTCGGAGATATTCTGGTCCAGTGCCATGAAGGGCTTTAAAGGTCATAACCAACACTTTGAATTGTGACCGGAAATTGATCGGCAGCCAATGCAGGCTGCGGAGTGATGGTGAAACATGGGCATACCTAGGTAAGCCCATGACTGCTCTCGCAGCTGCATTCTGCACGATCTGAAGTTTCCGAACACTTTTCAAAGGTAGCCCCATGTAGAGAGCATTACAGTAGTCGAACCTTGAGGTGATGAGGGCATGAGTGACTGTGAGCAATGAGTCCCGGTCCAGATAGGGCCGCAATTGGTGCACCAGGCGAACCTGGGCAAACGCCCTCCTCGCCACAGCTCAAAGATGGTTCTCTAATGTGAGCTTTGGATCGAGGAGGAGGCACAAGTTGCGGACTCTCTCTGAGGGGGTCAATAATTCCCCCCCCCCAGGGTAATGGATGGAGAGATGGGATTGTCCTTGGGAGGCAAAACCCACAGCCACTCCATCTTATCCGGGTTGAGTTTGAGTCTGTTGACACCCATCCAGGCCCCAACAGCCTTCAGGCACCGGCACATCACTTCCACTGCTTCGTTGACTGGACATGGGGTGGAGATGTAAAGCTGGGTATCATCAGCGTATTGATGATACCTCACCCCATGTCCTTGGATGATCTCACCCAGCGGTTTCATGTAGATATTAAATAGCAGGGGGGAGAGGACCGACCCCTGAGGCACCCCACAAGGGAGAGACCTCGGAGCCGACCTCTGACCCCCCACTAACACCGACTGCGACCGGCCAGAGAGGTAGGAGGAGAACCACTGGAGAACAGTGCCTCCCACCCCCAACCCCTCCAGCCGGTGCAGAAGGATACCATGGTCGATGGTATCGAAAGCTGCTGAGAGGTCAAGGAGCACCAGGACAGAGGATAAACCCCTGTCCCGGGCCCGCCAGAGATCATCCATCAACGCGACCAAAGCAGTTTCCGTGCTGTAACCGGGCCTGAAACCCGACTGCTGGTGACCTAGATAATCGGTTTCTTCCACGGACCGTTGGAGCTGGAGTGCCACCACCTTCTCAACAACCTTCCCCATAAAGGGAAGGTTGGAGACTGGACGATAGTTATTAAGTACGGCTGGGTCCAGGGAAGGCTTCTTGAGGAGGGGGTGCACGAGCGCTTCTTTATAGAGTGTTGGAAAAACTCCCCTCCCCAAGGAAGCGTTGGTAATCTCCTGGACCCAGCTCCGCATCACCTCCCTGCTGGCCGAGACCAACCAGGAGGGACACGGTAGTTTTCCTGAGGGGTAGTTTTCCTGAGGCAAAATTAAGAGAATGGGATAACAAATTAAGTTATTAGATTGAAGGAGATAAAAAACCCAGAATAAGGAAGCATTGGCAGTTTGCACAAGAGAAAGAGGGAGGTTGGGGCAGTCCATGCTTAGTATTATATAGAAATGCGTTTCAAATGGAAAGGTTAATGGAACTACAGTTATGGGGGGGGGGGAAGAAATGGGTAGAGTTAGAAAAAGAAATCAATAATATAAACAACAAAGAATTATTATTTAAAAATTGGAGTAGAATAGAAACCAGTAAATTAAGTGATCCTTTTAAATGTTTAGAAATATGGTATAAATGGCAGAGGAAAAGTGGAATAAGGGTATCCAGGCTATCAACATTATATGTATTGAATATAGGGGATGATGTTAATTTAAATAGAATCATTAAGGTATTAAATAGTAAAGGGATAACGAGAATTGAACAATTATATGAGAAAGATGGAAGAGTCAGCAGAACTCGATTGGAATGGTGGATTGGTAAACAGAAATAGTTGCAGATTAATGCAATAAGTACATATTTAAATAAAAGTGAGAATAAAGAAGCTTTCTTACGAGAAGAAAATTGCTTAGAAAAAATAATAAGAGAAAAGATATATGAGAGCAAAGCACAAGCCGGCAATATATACAGAATGCTATTGCAGATGGAAGAGGAAGTAACAAAAAGTTTGACAAGATGCTGGCAAGACGATTTACTAATAAACGAAGGGGAAACGAAAGAAATAATAGAAAATATATATAAGATTAAAAATACGAGAGTTAGAGAGATGAGAAGGAAAATTTTACATAAATGGTACTTTACACCAGTACAAATTGCACACTTCCAGGGGAAAGAGAAGGGTAAATGTTGGCATGGGTGCCAGGAAAAGGGAATTTTTATACATATGCTCTGGGAGTGTGCAGAAATTTTGGAATGTAGTGCAGAACGAAATTAACAAAATGTTAAACATTAACTGGATAATTACAAAAGAAATAGCAACTTTAATTAAATATAGGGAATCAGGAGAATTCAAGGAAATCAAAGCCATAGCATTGGAAAGTGCCCAAGCGGTAATGGTATTAGGTTGGAAAGATTCTACAAAATGGACATTAAAAAATTGATACTGGTACATGGTGGACCACATACATTTTGAAATTATGGAAATAAGATTAAATAATTTTGATGAGAATAAATTGGAGAAGTTGATGGTGCGATGGAATAAGGTAAAAGATTATATGTTAAATAGAATCTGTGATGTAAATACGAAAAATAAATTGCAATCACTCTTTTAATAATATTTGACGCAAGATAGAGCCAAGGAATAACAGATAAATAATTAAATCTTTTTTGAATCCTCTTATATGGGTGGCGGGGGTGATGGGGGGGTGTTATTGTTAGGTGATGGGCACATGCACTGTGCACTGTTATATGTTTGTTTTATGTAAATTTTTTAAAAAATCAATAAAACTTTATTTAAAAAAAAAAAAACCAGGAGGGACACGGATCCAGTAAACAGGTGGCGAAACTCACAGCTCCAATGGCCTTGTCCACTTCATCAGGTGTCACCAAATCAAACTCTTCCCAGACAGGTGGACAAGTACGTGCCCCAGTTCCTTCAACCATTCATGTATTTCATATGTTTTATGCAATAACATATACAGCATTTAAGTATATGTTCATATCAAATTTAACCAAGTCCTTTCTAATGAAAAGATTTGTATTTTTGGAAATCTAGAGAAGAAGACTTAACACATCTATTATTTCAAAGTCAATGCACAAGAAAGGAACAGATGTGTAGTCCAATGTGGACTACACATTAAATAAATGACCTTTTGCATTCCTTACATTAAAACAACAACACATTTTCTCTGTGGACAGAATTTAAAACTTACATATAAAATGGCTTTTTATTTGAAGAAAAAAGTTCAGTTGAAATCTGCAAATGTGAGTCTGATTGCAGAAAAAAAGTAGGGGTGAATCAGAAATACGATTTGCAATCTTTATTCTGATTCTTACTTAGTGTGTTTCTTTCATTTTTTTCCTGGTCTTGTTAATGTTCTGTGTTTAATGTTCTGTATTGTGATATGGTCAATTGGCCAACGATTAACAATACAATGTTATAATATGTTCATAACAAAAGTGTTGGATTTTTTAAAAGCTAATAATCCTAAATGCAGTATTCTTCCGTTTTTTTCAGATCCGCTTCAGTGTTTCAGAAGCTCTGAGTAATAAAAGTCAATTCCCTTTTTTTAATTGGATGCTCCTCAAATTAGGTATTCTCTACCCAGGAATTGTCCAACTAATCCTCCATTTCAGATGGACCTTGATTGGCCTCTTTGCTTCAGACACAGAGAAGGGAGAGAATTTCATGAGGACGTTGACTCCTATACTTGTCAGGAATGGAATTTGCATTGTTGTATCGCAACAATTCTCCACCACTGGACACACAACACCCTTCAGGGATGCCCTCTCTAAGTGGAGACAAGTCAATGTCTTTGTTCACTGCATAGAACATTTTGCCCTTTGGGACAGACTTCTTCCTTTCCATTCAACCCTTAAGAGTTTGCCAGAACCCATTGAAGGAAAAGTCTGGATAATTGCAAGCTTTGGGGAATTGCAAATAAGAAGACACACATTTCTCAGATATGTCCATAGTGTTTGGACCTACTGTTTTCAGTGGAAGGAGAGTCCAAATGACAGTTCCTTCGAACCAGATCTCTCTGTGCAACCAGAGCTCGGAGATCAATCTTTCCGCTGTTCTTTTTCGATGGACATCATTTCTCTCAAAGGCCGGAGAAGATGCACTGAGAAATCACCACTGAAAACAAAAGTGGAAAAAAGTATGATGTGGAACCGATATAACCAAATTCTTTACACTTTGATTAATAGTCTGGCCCATTCCTTGAATGATGCATATTCCTCCATAGCCAAGAGGAGAAGGAAAGAGGGAGAAGAGAGGATGGGGGATCAAAAGCTGCAGTCATGGCAGGTATGGGGTTCTGAAAAAGATCCATCATGACTTCCGGTGGCACCGCTGTCACTGCTGGCAGCCTCTTTTGGGACTGCCGACCCTCGAGATAGTGTAGTCGCTAGAACAGCGAAAACCGGCTGTCTGGCGGCTTGAAAACTTCGCCCCCTGTGAGAAGAGGGTGAAGAGAGTAGCTGGGCAAGGGTAGAGCCCCTTTTGACCCCCCAGGGAATTTTCCGGGGAGGTAAGAGGGAAGCTCCCTATTGTGCCCGACGAAAGCTCCGCTTCCGAGGTGTTTCTGCTGAATCAAAGCAGACCGAAGTGACACGACCACCCCTGCAAGATTGTAACAACTAACGCTTTTGGAAGAATATATTGTTGCAGGCAAAGTGAATCGCGAGGAAAAAGGAAAGAAAATAGCAAGTATCGTCTTCTTTAACTCTATTAAAATTCTCTTCTGAGTTCAGCGGAAGCGAAGCGGCTCTGAAAATGGCGCTGTGCTAGGCAGAAACGAAAGTGAAAAGTGAAAGTTTGAGCGAGAGTGATCGTTAGAGATTGTAAATCCGAGCCGGCTCAAAGACTTTTCCTGCTTAATTTAAATTTAAATGGACTTCCCTCGTAAACTTAACACTTAGTCTTCTGGAAGGGGGGGGGGGAGATTGATTTGGAAAATGGCTTCTAAACAACAGCCCAAAGTATCATTCCTAGATCCACCAGCCACAACTATACAGGAGCTGCACCAGGCATTACAAATGGGATTTAAAAAGCAATCAGAAGAGTTAGATGAAAAAATTCAGAGAATGGAGGAGAAATGGGAGGAAAAAATTGATGGTGTGACTGAAACAATTCAACATCAACATGATGCGATGAGGGAGGATATTGTTTTAGCATTTCAAGGGATATTGTTACAAATACAAGAAATTGAACAAGTTAATTTACAGCTGGAAAATAAAATGGAGGAGGTACAAGAGAAGATAGAAAAATCAGATGCTGAATGTGTAATGATGCAATATAGATCTATGGAAGGGGCTATTAGAATAAGAGGTCTAAGGGAAAATGAAGGAGAGGATTTAAGACAGATTTTTGCAGACACCCTGGAGAAATTTCTAGAAGATAAAGATGTTGACTGGGCTTGGAATATCGATAAAATTTACCGTGTGAATTCATGGATTGCCAGACAAAGGAAATTACCAAGAGATGTTGTTATATATTTTGTTACAAGAGGTGCCAGAAACAGAGTTATACAACACTCATTTCAAAACAAACTTCAAGTTCTAGGGCAAGAAGTTGCTGTATTAAAAGAAATCCCCCCTAAGATGTTAAAAGCAAGGAAAGACTACTCTTTTCTGGTCACTGAGCTAAAAATGCGACAAGCACAATATAGATGGGATGTTCCATATGGATTAACAGTCACATACAAGGGAGAAAGACATCGTCTTAATACAGTGGTGAAAGCAAGAGATTTTTATGAAAAAATTTTAAAGGCACGTCAGGAAGAAGCAACAGCACCAACAAAGGAGCAGGCACAAGAAGGAGCGATGGCTATACAAGAGGGCTCAATACAACCACCAGAAGAGAGGATAGTTCTGGGTAAAACCCAGAAACAACTAAAACTACAAGACCAGAAGCAAACCCGCGCAGCAACAAGACGTAGAGATCAAGAGACCAAGCTACCCTTGATGACATATGCTCAAGTGGTGGATGGATCGAAAGCAGTGGGAGGAGCCAGATCCAAAACGACTCCAGCGGATCTGGAGGCAGTGCTCCAGAGGCTTTCAGGTGCCAAAGATGGCAATTAAATTCTTGACATGGAATGTTAATGGTTTAAATTCACCGCAAAAAAGAAGAAAAGTATTTCATCATTTGAAACAATTTAAAAATGATATAATTTGCTTGCAAGAGACTCATATAAGATTTGATGATCAAAAGCTTTTACAGAACGCAAAACTAGGGACACCATATATTGCATCGGCTCCGGAAAAAAAGAATGGAATTGTTGTATATGTAAGACCTGATCTTAAAGTTAAAGTGATTGAAGCTGATAATCTGGGCAGATATATAATAATTGACTTAACAATAGAGACAAAGCATTTTATGGTAGTTGGAATATATGCACCTAATCAACAGCAAGGAAAATTTTATGAGTTATTACACAAAAAATTAATAAACTTGGATCGTAAATCATATATAGTGATGGGAGATTGGAATGGAGTAACTGATGTTAAAATAGACAAGAAGGGCCCTTCTAAGAATATCCAAAATAAGGCTAAGCTCCCTAAATCATTTTTTGATATGATGGATGATATAGAATTAAGAGATTTATGGAGAGAAAAGAATGAGAAAGAACAAGATTTTACTTTTTTTTCAGATAGGCATCACTCATTCTCAAGAATTGATTTTATACTAATAACAAATGATCTTTGTGCTAGGGTTAAGAAGATAAAGATTTGTCCAAGAACTCTGTCAGACCATAGTCCAGTATGGATGGAGTTGGAAACGGGAGAGAAGCCTAGGAGATCGTGGCGTTTAAATGAAAATTTATTTAGATATGATGGGAATGTTTCGGAATGTAAAAAGCTTACCTTAAATATGCAAAAGGAAACAACGATAGATATGGTCTGGGATGCAAGTAAAGCCTTCATGAGGGGGGTATTAATTAACCAGAATAATGTTTATAGGCGGAAACAGAAACAAAAAAAAGAGGAATTGGAAAAAGAAATCAAAAAGAAAGAACAAGAGCTGATATATAACCCAGAAGATAAGAAAATTAGAGAAATAATTACATTATTAAGATCACAATTTAATATGTTGGTTTCAGACCAAGTAGCTACTAATTTGCAATATGCAAAACATAATAATTTTTGTAATGCAAATAAACCTGGGAGATGGTTAGCCTATATGTTAAGGAAAAAGCAAAAAATGCGAACAATAGATAAGGTATTTTATAAAGGTAAAGAGGTATTTCAACAGGATTTGATTAAAAAGGCTTTTATAGATTTTTATAAGGATCTGTACACAAAAGACAAAATACAAGGTACTGACATAGATAGATACTTAGATAAGGAGTGCACTCTTAAAATCCCTGAAGCACAAAAAGAGAAATTGAACTTATATATAACTAAAGAAGAGATTTTACTGGCAATTAAACAGTTAAAAATAGGTAAAGCTCCAGGCACGGATGGTTTGACAGCAGTGTATTATAAGAGCCTTCAGGAAGAGATAGTAGAACCACTTAAAGAATTATTCAATAAAATACAAGAAGGAAATAAGATCCCTCCATCATGGAAAACAACTTTTATTTCATTAATTCCAAAAGAAGATCAAGATCACACTCAGCCCAAGAATTATAGACCTATATCACTGCTTAATATAGATTATAAAATCTTTACAAAAATTTTAGCTAACAGACTGATGCCAATCATGCAACAGATAATACATAAAGATCAAACAGGTTTTATACAAGGTAGACAGATGAGAGAGAATGTTAGACAAATTGTGAATATATTGGAATATCTTAGGAGAGATAGCCAGACTCCGGCGGTGCTAATGTTTTTAGATGCTGAGAAAGCGTTCGATAGATTGAATTGGCAATTTTTGGAAAAGATACTTCAAAAGATGCAAATGGGAGAACATTTTACTCAGTCTATTAAAGCAATATATAAAGATCAAACTGCACGGATAATAATTAATGGGAATTTAACAGAATCTTTTCAAATTGGTAAAGGTACAAGGCAGCGTTGCCCATTATCACCATTATTGTTTATATTAACTTTGGAAATGTTGTTAAATAAAATACGTAAAGTAGAGGAAATAAGGGGGGTTAAAGTTAAACATCATGATTATAGAGTGCGTGCATTTGCAGATGACGTGGTGGTAACACTAACACAGCCTCTACAATCTACCAAGGTATTAATGGAAATTATCAAAGAATATGGAAAAGTATCTGGTTTCAAAATTAATGTGGGGAAAACCAAGATGATAACAATCAATATGACAGGGATTCAAAAAGAAGGTTTGGTAAAGGCAACTGGGTGTGAGATTGTGAAAAAAGTAAAATACCTGGGGGTTTATATCTCAGCAGAGAATGGAAAATTATATAAGTATAACTATGAAACTTTATGGTCCAAGATACAGATAGAGATGGACAAATGGAAAAAATTGCAATTATCATTGTTGGGGAGGATAGCGGTAATCAAAATGAATGTTTTACCTAAATTTTTGTTTTTGTTTCAAATGATCCCAATACTTAAAAATGAGTCAAAATTGTGGGAATGGCAGAGAGGAATTAATAAATATGTATGGCAAGGGAAAAAAACCAAGAGTTAAAATGAAAATAATGCAGGATATAAGAGAAAGAGGTGGCCTAAAATTGCCTAATTTGAAATTGTATTATGATGCAACAGTTTTGGTATCTATAAGTGACTGGGTAAACTTAACTAATGAAATGATATTGAATATAGAAGGGTATGAATTGTTATATGGATGGCATGCATATTTGGTTTATAATCAAAAGTCGGACAGGACTTTTAAGAACCATATACTAAGGAATGCTCTGCTGCGTGTCTGGAGAAAATATCAAGGGATAATGGATTATAAAGTACCAATATGGGTGGCGCCCAGACACGCAATAGAGAATACTAGTATAGAACAAAGGCAAGATGTTGTAACATATAAGGAATTATTGAAATTAACTGATGGAGTATTACAATTAAAATCATTGAATGATTTAAAAGAAGAAGGATTAGTGCAAACATGGTTTCAATATGCTCAGTTGAAGGATAGATGGCAAAAGGATCAAAGACTTGGTATGGAACAACAGGAAGGACAATTAATAAAACAAATTAAGGACCAAGGTCCAATGCACATAAAAAGAATATATAATATACTTATAGAAAAAGACTCTGAAACAGAATTAATCAAGGACTGTATGATAAAATGGTCACAGAATTTTGAGGAAACGATTACACTAGATACATGGGAAGTAATTTGGGTAAGAAATGTTAAATTCACACAAGCTCAAAATCTGAGAGAAAACTTTTATAAAATGCTTTATAGATGGCACTTGGATCCTAAGAAGTTGGCTAGTATGTATCCTGATATACAGCCTAAATGCTGGCGATGTGATTGTATGGACGCTACTTATTTTCATGTGTGGTGGTCATGTGTAAAAGTAAAAGCATTTTGGATAAAAATATGGTGGATTATGCAAAATGTTCTTAAGAAAAAATTGAAGTTTATACCACAGTTGTTTTTATTAGGTATTACCACAGACTGTACAAGTATAGAGACTAAATTGATATTGAATCTAATAACAGCAGCGAGACTCTTGATTGCCCAATATTGGAAGAAGAAAGAGTTACCCACAATTCAAGAATGGACAATAAAGGTCACGAATCTAGCAGAGATGGCGAAGATATCGGCCTATATGAAGAATCACACGAATGAGAAATACATATTGGACTGGAAAAAATGGATTGATTATATTCAAATTAAATATCATTCTAAAAAATTTCAAATAGCTTATGAATAGTTTAGGATTCTTATTAGTATAAAGAGCCTAAATGGATTTGGGTGTGAAGATAGTAGAGTTGGGGAGGATAACAGATAATATAGAATTTAAGTATGTATGATTTTGATATTAAGGGAATTGATAATCTGATTTCACTCTGGGAAGTTCGAGAAGGGGGGGAGGTTGGGGGGGTAGGGCGAGAGGGAGGGAAAGAGATTAGTGTAACTGTTATGGGGGGAAACTTTTATTTATGTTTTTTTCTTTGACTTATTTTATGTTTCTTATATAACTATGATTTGTAATATGAGAAATAATGTCTGCAAAGTTTCCTAATATTTCAGTTTGTATAACTTTGAAAAAACTAATAAAACTTATATAAACAAAAAAAGATCCATCAAACTTACTTTCTTTGGTGAGGGAATACAAGGGAGGAGGGGTAGCATCTCAACTCTTTTGTGTTTCGAAAGCAGAGGTGTTATTTAGCCAGTTCTGACCAATTCTAGCGAACCGGTAGTGAAAATTTTGAGTAGTTCGGAGAATCTGTAAATACCACGTCTGACTGGGCCCACTCTCATCTATTCTTTGCCTCCCAAGTCCCAGCTGATCAGGAGGGAATGGAGATTTTACAGTATCCTTCTCCTGCCATGCCCATCAAGCTACACCACGCCCACCAACCCATGGCCACAGAACTGGTAGTAAAAAAATTTGAATCCCACCACTGTCAAAAGGCCAACATGTTTGCCCAATCTAATCACTTGGGGATAATATTCCAAAGAGTGGGTACTGTGACATACACATGTTGATATTAATCAGGGATGTTGATATTATTATTATTATTATTATTATTATTATTATTATTATTATTATTATTATTATTATTATTATTATTTAGATTTGTATGCCGCCCCTCTCCGAAGACTCGGGGCGGATATTAAAGCTGCCTTACTTTATCAAGTCCCTAGTTGCTAAAAATCAATATTTTTCTACCAGCTTTCATTTATGCATTGATCTGTATCAAAAAATCATATATTTTTTTCTTGAAGCTTTACTTTTAAATCAGTTCAATCCAAAAATCATGATCTGTCAACTCTGGTTTTCTGAAATACAGAAAATATATAAGAATATATATAGGACTAATTTTTATTTATAAATAATAGCTTTTATGGGGAACATTTAAAATTATTGAGTACAATAGCAAGATAATTTTTAAAAAAATAATTTTTATTACAAATATATACACATTTACATACAATATATGTTTTATATTAATACAAGGCTAAATCAAAGCGTAACAAATAAACGGACAAACAAACATGACAAACAAACAAACAAAAAGAAAATATTCTTTAAAAAATCTAATTGCTTATTTAAGTACATTAATAACAATAACTATTCACTTAGCATATTTTATAATATTTGTACTTGTATTCCCTTCAGGAGGTAAGTTTTGAATGATTTTTAATTTTAAATTATTTTCTGGTGAAGTATGTTGTATCCTCAGCGTATACCATTTTCTCTTGTAGGTTGTCACTGTTCTTTAAATCATTTAATTCTTTCTTATCCGGCTTCTTTCATTCATATTTAATTTCTTTAATATCATACAGATCTTTCTTTATAAAAAGGTTTTTTGTATATATGTCTTTTGTATTTTTTTTCTATGTAATAAAAAAGATATAAAGTATTGTTAATTTGATTTTTTCTTTTGAGTTTTATTTCTTTTCTTAAACCAGTTATAAAGATGTATCCAGGTTTTATCATGTTCGGAGTTCTCTTTGTTTTTTAATTTAATTGTTAATGCGTCAAATTCAGCACAGTCTAAAAATTTTTTAATTATCAAATCGTCGTCAGGTGGTTTGGGTTGCTTCCAATTTTGAGCTATCGTTATTCTGATTGCTGTCAATATATGAATTAATAAGTAATGTTTGTTTTTTTCAATTTTTTGATCTATAATTCCCAGGAGAAAGGCTTCAGGTTTTTTATTTATCTTCATTTGTAAAATCTCTTCTATCCAATTCTGCATTTTATTCCAGAATTTTTTCATTTTTGAGCAGGTCCACCAAATGTGGTAGTAGGTCCCCATTTTTTTACACCTCCAACATTTTGGGTTTGTTCCTTTATACATTTTGGGTAATGTTGCCGGTGGAAGGTGCCACCTATAATACATTTTGTATATGTTTTCCTTATAAGCTGTTGATTTTGTTAATTTATAGTTTTTAGTCCAAATTGATTCCCACTTATCTAAATTTATGCTATAACCAAAATTTTTGCCCCAACTATGTATACTATTTTTAACGATGTGTTCCTCCATTTTGTAGTGTAGCATATATCTATATATTTTGGAAATCATTTTCTTTTCTTGGCCTAAAATTATCTTATCTAATTCTATCTCTTTTATTTGTATTTCCTTCCTTTTCCCTTCTTGATATTTTGATTTAATTACGTTATACGCCCACCAATCGATTTTGATTCCAATTTCTTCTAATTGTTCCCTAGTTTTTAATTCCCCGTTTTTTTCTAATGTTTGATAATAATTTAACATTTTGTTTAGTTCTCTTGAGTTTGGGTATACCGTCGCCTCTAAGCTCGAGTACCATTTGGGAATTTGGTGGTAGTACATTTTTTTTATTTTTTTCCAAGTTGTGTATAACGAATTTCTTATTATATGTTGTTTGAAATAACTATGTGTTTGTTCTTTATTTTCCCACAGAATAGCATGCCACCCTGTTCTCATATCGTGTCCTTCCAGTATTAATAGTCTTTTATTTTCCAATTTGAACCAATCTTTCAACCAATCCATAATTGCTGCATTATAATATAATTCGAAATCTGGTAATGCAAATCCTCCTTGTTTGATATTATCTTGTAGATATTGTATTCTAATTCTAGGTTTTTTTCCGGCCCAGACAAATTTTGTAATCATTCTATTTAATTTTTGAAAAAAGTCTTTTCTTAATATAATTGGAATCGTCCAAAATAGATATAGAATCTTGGGTAAGATGGACATTTTTATTGTTGAGATTCTACCTATGGGCGAGATAGGCAATTTGTTCCATTTTTCTAATTTCCTTTTTATTTCTTTTATTAAAACCGTATAATTATCTTCCTTTATTGTAATTGCTTTTGCTGTTAATTTTATTCCCAAATACTTAACTGTTTTTACTATTTGTAGGCCTAATCTGTCTTCTAATATTTTCTTCTCTGTATTTGTTAAATTTTTTGTCAGTATTTTGGTTTTTTGTTTATTAATTTTTAGTCCTGCTACTTTTCCGAATTCAGTGATCTCCTTTAATAAAACTTCCCCTGATTCAATTGGATCTTCTATATCGAATACTAGATCATCAGCAAATGCCTGGATTTTGTATTTTTGTCCTTTCAAATTTAATCCTTTAACATTTTTATTTAACCTTATCTGATTTAATAAGATTTCTATGGCCAAAATAAATATTAATGGGGAAAGGGGACATCCTTGCCGTACTCCCTTTTCTATTTTTATATTTTGCGTTAATTGGTCATTTATTATAACTTTTGCCGATTGTGCAGAGTATATCGTCTTGATTGCTTTTATAAATTTTTCTTTAAATTTCATTTTGGTCAGTTGTTTAATAAAGAAGTTCCAATTCAAATTGTCGAATGCTTTTTCCGCGTCTAAAAATATTAATGCCAAATTCTTTCCTGGGTTTGCCTCATAGTATTCTAAAATATTTATAATGTTTCTCAAATTATATTTTATATTTCTGTTTGGTAAAAAGCCGTTCTGGTCCGGATGTATGATTTCGTTAATTATCCCTTTAAACCTTTCTGCTAATATTGTTGTGAATATTTTGTAATCTGAGTTTAGTAATGCAATTGGTCTGTATTGTTTTATTAAATATCTTTGTTCCGGATCTTTTGGTATTAGTGTTATTAACCCTTCCTTCCAGGATTCAGGCATTGCTCCTTTATCTAACACCTCATTCAGCATCTGTAGTAATAATTTTTTGACTGGTTCGTATATTGCTTTGTAATATTCGGCTGGTATTCCGTCTACTCCTGGAGTTTTGTTATTGTTTTGTTTTTTAATTGCTAGCTCTAATTCTGTCATAGTTATGGTTTTATCCATTCTATCTATGTTAGTCTCCGATATTTGGGGTAGTTCGATCTCATTCAAATATTGATCTATTTCTTCCTCTTTTATATCATCTTTCCTATATAGCTGTTGAAAGTAGTTTTGTATTATCTTTTTTTTTCTTCTATGTCAATTTGTTTTTTTCCCTTTTCATCTTCTAGTTGTTGGATATATTTCTTCTCTTTCTGTTTTTTAATTTTATAGGCAAGCCACCTTCCCGGTTTGTTTGCATGTTCGAAGTAGTTTTGTTTTACACTTTTGATTTTTTGGGCTATTTCTTCCTGTGCTATCAAGTTTATCTTGTGTTTAATTACATCTCTTTTTTCTTTTAGTTCGGTTTTTTTTGGATCTTTTATCCATTCGGCTTCTATTTGTTCTAGTTCTTTTTGATTTTCTCTCATCTCCCTATTTTTATCCTTATTTTTTTTACTAGTATATGCAATGGTTATCCCCCTTATATATGCTTTGGTTGTGTCCCATATATTTTGTATGGTTGTGTCTTCATTCCAATTTTTTTCTAGAAAGATATCTAATTCTTTATTTGAAAATTCTTTGTATTTGTTTTCTTGTATAATTTTTGTATTCATTGTCCATCTATTTTTTTTAGTTTGGTTTCCTCTAATTATAATACTTACTGGGTTGTGGTCTGCCCAAAAGTTGGGTTCTATTTCTGCTGATATTATCTCTTGTTGTAATTCTATGTTTGTCCATATCATGTCCAATCTAGACCATGAGTCGTGTGGATGTGAATAATAAGTATATTTACATTCATCCCTGTGTCTTTCCCTCCATGTATCTTTTAATTTAAATTCCTCTATAATATCTTTGAGTTTTTCTGGTATTGTTTTTTTCTTTTTACTCTTTTCTTTACCTTTATAGTCTTTGTCGTAATCTATTATTATATTAAAGTCCCCAATCACACAGATGTTTCCTTTTTCAATTTTTATTATTTTTTGGTACAACTTTTTATAAAAAAAAATTTGGTCTTTATTGGGAGCATAAATCACAATTAAATTTGTTTTTTTTTAAATTAATTTCGATTTCTATTATAAGTATTCTACCCTCTTCATCACTGTCAATTACTTTTGGATTTAACCAGCTTTTAACATATAGTGCAATTCCTCTTTTTTTTTCATTTGCAAGTGATGTGAATAGTTCCCCCAGTTTCGGGTATTCCAATACTTTCTTATCCTTTTTCTTTACATGGACTTCCTGAAGGCATATTACATCTAAATTTTGTTTTATTAGTTTTGTAAATGTTTGTCCTCTTTTTTGAGGAGAGTTCATTCCATTTATATTCACCGAAAATAATTTAATTTCTTTATTCATTCTTCGTCAACTATCTTGCCCTTTTACTGCTTCTAAGCTCTCTGTAGTTTTCTGTTTTCTCCCCTTTCCCCTTGCTTATCTTGTCTGTTCTCTCTTCCTCTATCTTCCATGCTGCTTTCCCCTTCTTTCTTCAGATGTTCTAGAATAAATTTGTCTGCTTGTTCTAGTGTTTCTATATTTATTTTCTTCCCCTTCCACGTTACCATTACCCCCTTTGGCACTAACCATCTAAATTGTATCTCGTTTTTTATTAATTTGTTTGTAAAGTAATGGTAATCCCTCCTTCGTTCCCTAATTCTTTTGGGTATTTGTTTCAGTACAATAATGTCTTTTCCTTTATACGATAAGACCCCTCTGGTATTCCTATATATCTCATCTCTCAGGGTTTTTTTGGTGAATCTAAGGTGGACCTCTCTGGGGAGTTGATGGCGACGTGCGTAATTAGTTTGCACTCGATATACCTCGTCTACGTGGTTAATTAGTTCGTTTTCATTTATTTTTAACTCTTCAGCGAAGAGTTCAACTACGGTCGCAAACAAGTTCTCCCCTTTTTCTTCTGGTATATTTTGTAGCCTAAGATAAAATGAGGCTTTTTCAAATTCTAATTGGGCAATGGCCCCTTCTAAATCTTTATTTACCCTCCTGAGGTCTTCTTTGTTTTTAGTTAATCTTAACTTATTCACTTCGGTTGTCTCTTCCACTTGCTGTATTTTAATTTCCTGTCTGTCTACTGCTTCTTTAACACTTTCTATTATATTATTAAATTTGGCAAAATTTTCATTTACTTCCTCAAATTTTTGTGTGTGTCTCCTGATGGTTTTTAATTATAGTTTCTTGGGTTTGGTTAGAGGATTCCTCTTGTTTTATCATAAATTCTTGAATTTTGTCTAGGGAATTTTGTAAACTTTGAAGCGAGGGTGTCTGATCTTTAATCTCTCCTGTAACAATATCGGAAGTCGATGAGGATTTCTGCACAGCTGGTGATAGTAAGGTTAAATTACCCCTTCTCAACGACTTAGTTAATGTTTGTTGAGTTGCCATTTGTGATAAGTTTTAGCTTTCTAATGCTTAATTCAATATCTAATCAATCTATTCAATATCTAATCAATCAATCGAATTACTCTTTAACAGTTAGTTCAATATGTAACAGTCGATCCAATCAATTTATACAACTTATTTTTCAAAAGAGAAAAGAGGTAAAGTTAATGCTTTCAATTATTATCGGTGTTTCAATACTTAAACAATATTTAATCTATCTTAGCTTATCCTTTTCTAACTTATATTTGATATTCTAACTTATATCTTGATATTTAATCCTTAATATCTAATATCTTAATATCTAATACTTAATGCTGTAACATTTAATACTTAATACTTAATCAATATTCAATATACAATATACAATATATAGTATACAATTAATTAGTTAATGGTTAGGAAATCAATAGTTATATAGTTGAATAATAGTTAAGTAAATTCTTGTAGGTATTCTAGATAAACAATTTTTAAGAGTAGAGTAGAGGTAGAGTAGAGGTAGAGGTTTAAATAATAATGATAATGATATATTATAGCTTTAGCAGATTCTTACATCCATTAATCACTTAATTAATTCGTTAGTTGATTGCATTTAATTACAGTTTATATTTAAATTACAGTTGATCGGAGATATTATTAGTTAATAACAGCAATTACTTTGATTTCATCTAATTGTTTTCCAGTCCAGTGTCTGTCTTTTGTTTCCTTTAATCTTATATATTAACCAATAGATGTTCCTTGATTCTAATATTTATTTTAGTCCAGATTTAGTCCAGATTGTTCCAAAAATGAGTAAGTCTATCAGTCTCACACTTAATGTTCACAATTTAGGAGATTATAGTTTAGTGTCTCGTAATTTAACTTCACATAAGTTCCTAGTTTCCTATGGGAAGGTCTGCTATAGTGATATTGAAAACCAGTCCAGTCAAGTTAATATCTCTTAAGTCAGGTTCTTGTCTCTTTAAGATTATACCTTCTTGTGTTTTATGGGATTTTAAGTCCTTAAAAGGTCCAAAGGCAAACGCAAACCAGATAAATCAAATAGATCAAAAGAACCGGCTAAGCAAAATGGAGGGGTGTAGATCTCCAGGACGTTATCTTGCTGTTTCTGCTTTCTACTTTCGTAGCTCTATGTTTCCGGAAGTGGGGGAGGTTTAATCATGTTGGTGTGATGTCCGTAGTGAAAACTCACGCCGGAGGTTTTTTAAATCCCCGCTTTCGCTACTCCTATTCCATCTGGTATTCCAAGTATTCGTGAAAATTTAGGCTTCAAACTTTAAGATCGTATCACCCCGGTTATATCCGTCTCCGCTCCGTTCCGTCTCCGTCCCTCCGACCCAGCTCTCCTGTCACACACCCGAATCTCCTGTCACCGCACGCTGTCTCTTGCTTCTCCTGTCACTCAACCCTTTTAATCGCCGCTTGTTTCGACTTTGAGCTCTTCTATCCTTTTATCGTCTTTCCCACGATTGTTCAATTACACCAGAAGTTTCCGAATTAAGAGTATGTTATTTTAGGGTAGTTGCTGAGGCTCACCGATCTCTTCTCACTTCCTCCTCGATGTTTATGGGGCGGCCATGTCTTAGGGCCAGCAAATGCTGGCTTCTTTTTTGCCCGGTCCTGGCGGTTTAAAAAAGCTTGTGCCGGTGTGAGCTAGCGATTCTCACATCGGGCACAGCATAACCACCTCTTACGACACCCTTCCCTCCAAGTTGGGTATCTGATTTTATATTTAAAGGCAATAAAAGTCGTGCTGGGAGAGCAGCGGTTCACTCACCAGCTCCGCATCGACCAAGCCCCGCCCCGGAAGTCCATGTAATTATCATACCATCCAGACATCACTTAAGTAGACTCATAATTACATCAAAAATTGTTTTACTGAAATTAGCAGCATTCCTATAATCTGTTTAATAAGTTTAATATGTGAAAATGATTTTTGGGAAAGGGAGAAGAGTTGCTGCCCAGGGAAGGATAGGATAAGTAGGGAGATATGCACCACAGTATAATGTGAGAGAAAACCCCCCGAAAAAGGATTTGCCTAACTATTCAGGTTGAAAAAAACATTGGCAGTAGATTTGAACCCTTCAAAATTGCAAAATTCTGTTCATGTAGCATTAAAATAAACTAGAAGTAGCTTATCTGGCCACCTTTCACATCTGGTTAACCTGGTACATCAACCTGATAACTTACTCCTGGTAAATGCATGCTTTCTAGTAATGGCTCTGTTGTTTTCCAGGACTTTATGAATCATTTGTATTGGTATTTATTAGTTTGTCAAACATGTACAAGATGGTAGAAATATAAACATGGACATGGACATGAATGAAAGAAATGAATACAAATAAATGGGGACATTTGGAGAGGGATGGTAGGCATGCTAGCGCCCTTATGCATACCACCTTTACAGACCTCTTAGGAAAGGGGTAAGGTCCACGGTCAACAATTTAAGGTTGAAGCTATGAGGGTTTGAGGATGTAAAACTGGATCACTCATTTTCCCAAAGGTCTTTCCAAAATGCAGTTGTTGCAGTTTCAACTACTATATCGGTTTCTTTATTCAAGCTCTGGTAAAACCATCTTTGGTCTAACTGAAACAGTTGGTTTTGTAATAACAACAATAACAAAAACAACAACAACAACAATATATCATGAAACATTTTGCTGAACCTTTCTTTGTTATGTCTTTCTCATTTTCCCAAAGGTCTTTCAAAAATGCAGTTGTTGCAGTTTCAAACTACTATATCTGTTTTCAACTACTATATCTGTTGCTTTATTCAAGCTCTGGTAAAACTACTATATCTGTTGCTTTATTCAAGCTCTGGTAAAACTGTCTTTGGTCTAATTGAAATAGTTGGTTTTGTAACAATAATAAAAATAAAAATAAAAATAAAAATAAAAATAAAAATAAAAATAAAAATAAAAATAAAAATAAAAATAAAAATAAAAATAAAAATAAAAATAAAAATAAAAATAAAAATAAAAATAAAAATAAAAATAAAAATAAAAATAAAAATAAAAATAAAAATAAAAATAAAAATAAAAATAAAAATAAAAATAAAAATAAAAATAAAAATAAAAATAAAAATAAAAATAAAAATAAAAATAAAAATAAAAATAAAAATAAAAATAAAAATAAAAATAAAAATAAAAATAAAAATAAAAATAAATAATAAAAATAAAAATAAAAATAAAAATAAAAATAAAAATAAAAATAAAAATAAATAATAAAAAAAAATTAATGACGATCCATCATGCACTACACCCCCGCAGTGACGTTGACAGGCTTTATTTACCAAGGAAAATAGGTGTCAGAGGACTTTTGCAAGTGAAGCAGACAGTGGAAGAAGAGAAGCATGGATTAGCTGACTATGTGAAGGAGAGCAAAGAGTCAGCGTTGATGGAGGCCAACAATAGGAAGCTTCTCAAGGTGAATCAAACTAAGGACCAGTACAGAAAAACTGTAACTCAATGTCGTATGGACAGTTGGCAGAACAAAGCATTGCATGGCCAGTTCTTGGAGAAGATTGAAGGCAAAGTGGATTTTAAAAAGACCTGGTCATGGCTTACAAGTGGAACACTCAAAAAGGAGACAGAAGGACTAATACTGGCGGAACAAGAACAGGCCATTAGAACAAATGCTGTGAAAGCCAGAATTAAAAAATCAACAGACGATCCAAAGTGCAGACTCTGTAAAGAAACAGAGGAAACAATTGATCACATACTCAGCTGCTGCAAAAAGATCTCACAGACTGACTACAAGCATAGAAATGATGCTGTGGCACAGATGATCCACTGGAACTTGTGTCGGAACTACCATTTACCAGTGGCAAAGAACTGGTGGGATCATAAGCCCAAAAAAGTGGTCGAAAATGAGCAAGCAAAATTACTGTGGGAATTCCGACTTCAGACTGACCGAATTCTGAAGCCTAACACACCAGACATCCTGATTGTGGAGAAAAAGAAAGTATGGATCATCGACATCGCAATCCCAAGGGACAGCAGAATTGAGGAGAAGCAGCTAGAGAAATTAGTGAAATATGAAAATTCTAAAAATCGAGCTGCAACAACTCTGGCATAAGCCAGTGAAAGTGATCCCAGTGGTAATTGGCACGCTGGGCGCAGTGCCAAAGGATCTCAGCTGACATTTGAAAACCATCGGAATTGACAAAATGTCCATCTGTCAATTGCAAAAGGCCGCTTTACTGGGATCGACAAACATAATTCGCCGCTACATCACGCAGTCCTAGGTGCTTGGGAAGTGCCCGACTTATGATGAAATATGAAATCCTGCATAGTGATCTTGTTTGCTGTGTTGTATTGACATAATAATAACAATAATAATAACAACAACAACAACAATAACAATAACAACAACAACAACACTATGTCATGACACATTTTGCTGAACCTTTCTTTATCACTTTTGAGGACAATGATGACCCGTGTTCTCCCAACTCAGGATATTTGCAAATGAGAGAACTGTAGTAGAAAGATTTAAATGTGAAAAGACTTGTGGGATATAAACAAACAAAAAACAAGGTTTTTGCTTTTTAAATTCCTGGATATTTCTATTCTAGTTCCATCCATTTCTGAAGAAAAATAAGTTTTGCAATCTTTCCCACCTGAAACTGTACTTGGACCAAAATGGGGATATAGCAGCAAATCTGAGCATCATAACCTGGATAGTTCTCTCCACGGAGGATCCTATTAGAGAACAACTAGGAAGTGTTGAAGCACAAAGACTTATTATCAGTCAAGATGCTTTTTCACGGCTAAAGTTGCTCAACAAGGTGGGTAAAATGTTGATATCTTTTCTTGTTTTACAGATCCTTGGGACAGATGACTAAACCTACTCACCAAATACCATGGCCTTCAGTGAGAACTGAATATGGGAAGTAGAGTGGAATGGAAAGGAGGGGAGTGGAATAGAATATCAGAGTTTTATTTTATTTATTTATTAGATTTGTATGCTGCCCCTCTCCTCAGACTTGGTTGTAAGGGACCTTGGAGGTCTTCTAGTCCAACCCCATCATGCATGGGATAGAAAAGGTGGATAGAGAAAAATTCTTTTCTCTATCCACCCGTCGTCCTAGTATAGTGTAATAGAGAAAAATTCTTTTCTCTATCACACAATACTAGGACGACGGGGCACGCCCTAAAGTTCATAGGTAAGAAAGCGTGGACAAATAAAGGGAAATATTTCTTCACCCAGGTCGTTGTTTTATGGAATTTACTTCCAGAAGAGGTCGTGACAGCTGTCAACCTTGATAGCTTCAAAGCAGGATTAGACAGATTTATGTATGCCAAGTGTATTGGTAGTTATTGAAACGGATGTCCATGTGCCGCCTCTATGTTGGTTAAAGCAGGCAGGATTTCCTTGAGTACCATTTGTTGGGGGTCAAGGGAAAGGGAGGGTTTTGCTTTCTCTTTCTGCTCAATTTCCCCAAGTACAATTGGTGGACCATTGTGGGACACAGAATGCTGGACTCGATGGGCTTTGGCCTGATTCAGCATGGTTCTTCTTATGTTCTTATATTCTTATGCTCAAGCAGAAGACCCTATACAATTTCACACAAATGTCCAATGTCTTCTCAAAAATGTCCAGCATTGGAGCACCAATAATTTTGGAAGGCAAGCTGTTACACTGATTGATTGCTCTCACTGTGAGAATATTTTTCCTTAGTTATAGGTTGGATTATTTTTCTTGCCTTCAGGCCTTTGGAAAATAGGCTGACCCCTTTATATAAACATTTGGGAAACAGGTGCACACATATACACACACATTCAAACTTACAAAGAACTGAGAAAGAAATAAGGGGATACTAGTATAGATCTATTTCAAGCTATTTAGCTCTCATCAGCTAGCCATACCTTTCCCTTTTAGCCACAAGTTCTCCCCACTTATCAGTTGAGCCAGGGAAAGATTAAATGAAAGGCAAAAGGAAGCAGTATGTTCCCTCTCATATTTGGATATACCAGGTGACTCGACAGAAATACATACATATATATTTACATACAGGGGTGGACAGCAGGCAGGACAGGGTGGAACGCAGTTCCACTGGTGGAAATGAAACTGTGTGTCCAGGTCCAGCTGACTATCCCCCCTCCCATCCTCTTCCTCCTACTCAGAAAGTGGCATGGAGACTAGATCTGGCAGGAGTTGCAGGGGGCTCATTTCCTCTCCCCTCTTTTCTCAACAGCTGATCATTACCCATTCGCTGAGCTACCCAGCCTGAAGCAAGGGGCGACCCAAGAAGGAGAGCGTGGGAAACACAAAGCAAATTGTCACCCCAGAGTGAGACACTGGTGAGTTGTAAGTCGAGGACTTAACAATTCACTTGAACGATGATGATCGTTCAAGCCACTCCCACCTGGTCACATGGCTAACAAGCCACTACTACTCAGTCACATGACCATCAAGCCACACCCACAAAATAAGCCACACCCACAGCGTGGGAGTAAAAATTTTGGCTGCCCATTACTGCTTACATACATACATACATACATACATACATACATACATACATACATACATACATACATACATAGAGGTGGGGGTTGCTACTACTGATGCTACCGGTACACTACAGATGCATTTTGCAGAAGCAAAATCTCATTGGGATGCACATGCACACACCAGAGACCCAAAGTTCCACGAGTAGCTCCAGTTTTACTACCGATGTGGCATCCTCATGTGTACCAGTAGGAACCCGATTATGTATACATACATATATGCACATACATACATACACACACACATACATATAATTGGCAAGGTATCTTTCAGATGCTATAATATAGAACACTAATTTCAATTGATTTAGTTGTGTCCAGTGTGGGATGCTGGGTGATTATTCTTTAGCTTGCCATGGCCACAGTTACTGTGGTAAGAACCTAGGAGCCTTGGTGGATGATCACTTCAACATGATGCAGCAGTGTGTGGCAGCAGCCAAAAATATACTGCTCAAAAAAAGGGAACACTCAACTAACACATCCTAGTTCTGAATGAATGAAATATTCTCCTTCAATATTTCATTTGCGCAACTACTCCATTTGCATAACAGCATGTGAAATTGACTGTCAATCAGTGTTGCTTCCTAAGTGGACAGTTTGATTTCAGGGAAGATTGATTTACTTGGAGTTATATTGTGTTTTTAAAGAGTTCCCTTTATTTTTTTGAGCAGTGTACAATCCTTGGTTGCATAAACAGAGGCCCAGAATCAAAATCAGGGGAAGTGCTTAGTACCACTTTATAAAGCCTTATTAAATGACTTAGTAGTAACATCTGGAATATTACCTCCACTTTTGATTACCAAATTACCAGTAATGGGAAGCCAAAGTTTTTGTGGATGTGGCTTAATGGTCATGTGACTGGGCAGGAGTGGCTTGCTGGCCATGTGATCAGATGGGAGTGGCTTGAACAATCATCATCGTTCAAGTGAACTGTTAAGTCCTCGACTTACAACCTTACCAGTATCGCTCACTAGGGTGACAATTTGCTTCGTGTTTCCTGCACTCTCCCTCCTGGGTCGCACCTCAGGCTGGGTAGCTAGTCGAACAGGTGCTGCCAGAAGCATAAATGCTGCCAGCACCACTTCCACCCATGCCTTCTGCTTGCACCTCAGGCGGGAGGTGGCCGTGTGAGGCTGGAGGGGAGCCAAGCAAGAAAGAGGGAAGCTCGTCTGAGGCCAGGAAAGAGGAAAGAGGAAAAAAGCAAGGAGTGTAGTTGCAGCAGCAGCAGCAGAGAAAAAAGGAGAGCTGAGCCAAGACCATGGGGAGAGAAAAATAGGCCTTCTGCTTTAAGGATGAAGTTCCTAGGCTTTCAGTTCACATGATATCATAATGACTGTTCCAGAGGTGGGTTCCCCCCCTGGTTCAGATCGGTTCACCTGAACTGTTAGTGACCAGATGGTGATATCACGATGATTAGGCAAGGGTTCCCCATTGCTGGTGCTATCGAGGTGCTCACGGTGACAAGCACAGGCACGCGGGCATGTGGGCGATTGGTGGGTGGGCGTGCATTTGTTGGCATGAGATTCAGCTTCTGCACATGTGCAAAAAGCCGAATTTCACACGAGGATGCTTGCATGCATGAGATTCTGCCAATTTTCAGTGTTTTTTGCTTCGCGGAAGGAAAAAAAGCTGAAAATCAGTGAAATCTTTCACACACAAGCATCCTCGCATGAGATTTAACTTTCTGTGCATGCACAGAGGCCAAATCTTGCACGGATGTGGGCACTCACGTGTCAGGGATGCAGAGCTGCACATGCAGTTCCAGTTTCCCTACAATATTGGACCATACCACTGCAACCCGCTACTGACAATGATGTTATGAAACTGGCTTGATCAGTGTGGGTCGATGGAGGCTGCCATCTTTTTTTAAAAAAAAAATTGGAATATTTTTTCCCCAGATTAAAAAAAAATCCCATTTTTTTTTCTTCTGTAAATGCAAGAAGCCAAGTTTCCAGCACACGGCACGTAGTTGCCACCTTGTTTTTTACTTTTGAGGGGAATTGGATTTTTTGCCACTGCACATGCACATGTGTGCCCATAAAGCACAGCCACATGGCACAGGAGGGAGTGAACCAGCAGTAAGGTAAGTTAGAACTCATCCCTGGACTGTTCTGATGTGACCTGACACATAAAACTGAAACACTGAAACATGACTTGTTCCAAACAAAAGCCCTTTCTCATACTGGAAGAAATGAGGGACTATTTGCCTCCTATGGGGTGACCATGTGGTCATTGCACCCAGCCTGTGTGCTGGCATTCTTGGGATCTTGCATGAGGGCAATACAGGGATTGTTCGGATGAAAGCCCTTGCTAGAAGTTAGGTCTGGTGGCCAAATATGGACCCAGAAATCCAGAACTGGTTAGAACACTATAGGTCTTGCCAGATGTCTAGGGCAGCTCCTCCAAGGGCCCCCGTTCACGAGTGGGGCAAGCCCAAACTCTCTGGTTGAGATTACATATAGACTTCGCAGGCCCATTTCATGGCAAGACATTTATGATAATGGTAGATCCCTATTCCAAATGGGTTGAGGTCAGTGATGGGCCGCTCTTCTTACCTGCTACCGGAGCTCCCTCGGAAGTCATCACAGGCACGCACAGGCCCATCGATTGCGCACATGCTCATCAGGACAGGATTTGGCTTCTGCACATGCAGATCAAGCCAAATCTTGTGCGAGAATGCGCATGAGAGTGAGATGTTGGCTATTTTCATTGATATTTTTGCTTCCATGAATGCGCGGAAGCAAAAAATTGGTGAAAATAGCCAAAATCTTGCTCTCGCACATGCCTTTACATGAGATTTGGCTTGCTGCACATGCACAGAAGCCAAATCTTGTGTGTGGGGGCATCAGGGGCACGCAGCTGCACATGCATCCGGGATTTTCCTACTGGAGCTGTACACCTGGAAGCTCCAGGCTGTTGCCCATCAGTGATTGAGATTTTCCTAATGTGCTCAACCTCTGCAGAAGTGGTAATAAGGTTCTATGGTGACTATTCACCACCCATGGTTCCTAGATGTCCTAATATCTGATAATGGGCCCCAGTTCACCACGACTCAGTTTGAGGGTTCCTAGCAGACTTAGGGATCCACCATGCCCTGTTCATGCCATTCACTCCAGCATCAAATGGCAAGGTAGAGAGGTTCATGATATTGGCGAAAGAAGCCTTGGGAAGGCTAGGAGACCTAGTATTCACCCGCAATTACTGTTCCCTACGGCTAGTTGGGGAGGTTGAGAAAATCCTGGGTCCCATGTCCTATTTAATCAGGTTAAGGAATGGTTGGCCATGGAAACGGCACATCAACCAACTTAGAAAACAAGTAAAGGGAGAATTACAAAATCCTCAAAATGTAAATAACTATACTCCTTCCCTAACTGACTCAATCTCGATAAACTCAGAAGACCTACCTGAGTAACCTGAAGTCAAGCAGCGATCACCTGACAATATGGTTCTAAAATCCAAAGAGGCCACACCCAAAAGCTTCCAGGAGCTTCCAAGCTGAGACCTCAGGACAGCAGCAGACCTGTCCGCCCAGGCTGCTGCCTCACCAGCAACTGAGCTGTGCAGGTCAGGGAGGGTTCCCAAACACCCTGCCTACCTGCGCGATTATGTATACCACATGGATTGCTCCATTGAGGAGGGAACAGGTGTTATGCACATTGGTGGTACAGTGGTTAGAGTGCAATACTGTGTCGGGATTAAGCATATCCTGAGGTAATATCTCAGTGTAGAAGGAAAGATTACAAAGAGAATGCTGAGTCATTCTGAGTTAATTAAGCATGCAGCAACCTGATTGGGTGATAAGTATTTAAAAATGTAAGAGCTTTAGTATTGTTCTCTGATGTTCTCTGATGTGTGATGTGTGCTCTGTTCTCTGTGCTCTCATCTGAAGTTCCTGTTGCTGTATGATCTGTTGGTTCCTGTGACTTACTGTAATTGAGATAGTTGTAGTGAGATACTAGTAAGATACTAGTGAGATACTAGTGTGATGTATGTATAGAAAGATAGAATAGAGTTAGTAGTGTAAATAAGAAGTAAATATATTTTGCAAGACTTCCTGCTGCTGCTGTATTTCACTGAAGACTTCAACTCCATATCTATTGGTCTGTGGCTGGCTGTTTGGGTTGGTTAGCTGGTTGGGCTGGTTAGCTGGTTGGGCTGGCTGTCATCTGAAAGTGCAGCTCTTATATACTGCAAGCTACTTTTGCTGACCACTGGCTGCCAGCAGTTTGGCAGATTGATTATCAGTAGACTAAAGGACCCAGATTGTTGGGGGCAATTAATTTACTCTCTGTAAATGGCTTAGAGAGGGCTGTGGAGCACTGTGAAGCAGTATATAAATCTAAATGCTAATGCTATTGCTATTATTTAGGAGCCATTTCCATACTGCATTACTGCATCTCTGACATGGGCCGGTTCGCACACACCCCTGCACTTAGGGCAACCTTCTACTGGCCCTCACTTCACCGGCTGACATTTCCGGGATTGATGCTGAAGTTAGTGCCTGGTTAGCACATTTGAATACTCAAACATTATTGGTTGATGCATCTGACAGCTCCCTATAAAAGGACTAGCTGTCAGACTTCACATTGCTGGTTGTACAGAGAGAGGTTGCCACGTAAAGAGGTACCTTTTGAAGTCTGTCTCCTACGATTATTCCGACAACTCAAGAGGTTGATGGAGGTATCTACATGCATACCTCCATTTTTCATTGATGGTTAATTCTAACATACTTCATTTGGCATCCTTGTTTTTCTCTTTAGTCTCTGCCTCAGTTCCAATGTGTGGAAAATTGTCATCCTGGATTTTTCAAGCGGGTTCGGGAAGGAGAGCCAGTTTGCTGCTATGATTGTGTTCCTTGTCCAGAGGGGACCATCTCTACTCACAAAGGTAGGTCATACCAGAGGAAAGGGTACTGGATTCATCCAATGCAATATGATCACTGTGCATTTTAAAAGAGACATCTAAGGTTCAGGTGTGAGTTTCTTTTAATTTCCCTACCGGTTTGGAAATGCATCCGAGTACTGACTCTCTGTGCATGCGCGGAAGCCAAATTTCCACTACCAGCTCGGGCAAACTGGTCCAAACTAGTAGCAGCCCACCCCTGCTAAGGTTGCTAATTTTGTGGTTTTTAATTTTCAATGTGCTCAATTTCTTCCACAATATTCCACAATATTAAATTACTTTTAATATTAGATTTGTTTATATTGTCTTTTTTACTGTTGTTAGCCACTCCGAGTCTGCGGAGAGGGGCAGCATACAAATCTAATAAATAAATAAATAAATAAATAAATAAATATGAGGAATAAGAAAGTCTTGAAGGATGAGGTAGGATGAGATAGAAGAACATGGTGGATTGTGTACAATTACTTACATCAGGGAAGCACGGAGGGAGATGGTTTGGGTTCAATGGACAATAGAAATACATATACCAATAGCAATAGCACTTAGACTTATATACCACTTCATAGTGCTTTTATAGCCCTCTCTAAGTGGTTTACAGCAGTTTACAACAATCTGGTTTCTATAGTAGACTTGCCATAAAAGACATGGAGAAGTTATCCGTGTGAAAGAAGGGACATAAGTTAAATTTACCATTGTTAGGGGTAAAATCTGCCTCTTTTATTTTTAGTGCTTATGATGTAAAGTTTGTGAAATGTTCCCACACTCACAATTAGTATTATCAATTAGTTCCCAAAATAGGCGTGGTGGCATAGTAGTTAGAATGCAGTACTGCAGGTTACTTCTGCTGACTGCCAATTGCCAGCAGTTCAGCAGTTTGAATCTCACCAGCTCAAGGTTGACTCAGCCTTCCATCCTTTCAAGGTCGGTAAAACAAGATCAGATTGTTGGAGGCATTATGCTGATTCTGTAAACTGCTGAGAGAGAGCTGTAAAACACTGTGCAGTGGTGTATATCTCTAAATTCTATTTGTATTTTGAATATTAGCACCTATCGTGCTTGATCTGTATCATCTAACATCCAAAGTAGACTTTTCTTGAAAGATGAAAAGATATATAAAATAAATATTGCTTTCTGTCTTTCTCAGATACTGAAAGATGCACCAAGTGCCCAGATGATCAATATCCAACCAAAAACAGAGTCCAATGTATCCCCAAAAGAATAACCTTCCTGTCCTATGAAGAACATCTGGGCATCGTCCTGATCTCCTTTGCACTACTCTTGTTCCTAACCACAGGATTCACATTAATCATATTCATTAAACACCTGGGAACTCCCATTGTCAAAGCCAACAACCGTGACCTCTCTTTTATCCTCCTGGTTTCCCTCTTGCTTTGCTTCTTGTCCTCCTTTTTTTTCATTGGCCAACCAAGGAAAGCCACCTGTCTTCTTCGGCAAACAGTATTTAGCATTGTCTTCTCAATAGCTGTGTCTTCTGTGTTGGCCAAAACGATCACAGTGGTGCTGGCATTCCTAGCTTCTAAACCAGGGAACAGTGTGAAAAGATGGTTGGGGAAGAGCTTGGCCAACTCCATCATCCTTTATTGTTCTACTGGCCAAATTTTCATCTGTACCATATGGCTGGGAATTTCTCCCCCATTCCCTGAATCTGACTTATACTCCCAGCCTGGAGAGATGATCCTTCAATGAAATGAAGGCTCTGTCACCATGTTTTATGTTGTCCTTGGCTATATGTGTTTCCTAGCTGCCATTTGTTTCATTGTAGCTTTCACAGCCAGGAACCTGCTTGGGGCCTTCAATGAAGCCAAGCTGATCACCTTCAGCATGCTGGTCTTCTGCAGTGTCTGGGTCTCCTTTCTGCCAACCTACCTGAGCACTAAAGGAAAGTCCATGGTGATTGTGCAGGTCTTCTCCATCTTGGCCTCCAGTGCTGGTCTGCTGGCTTGCATCTTCTTCCCCAAATGCTACATTATAATCCTGAGGCCAGATCTAAACACTAAAGAACATCTCATGATTAAAGTAGGGAAATGACTGTAATATTGTTTCTCGGGCATGTAACATGTAATTTTTTGATTGCAGTTATTGGGCTTTTGTATTCTTCCTTTGCATCAATATGAAAATTAAGCTTATTTAAAACTGAAGAAAATAAACATATGAAGAATAAAACTAATGAAATTAAATTCCAATGTGATATCGAACAGTAAAATAAACCAATTATATAATTACAATTGTCATGCCAGGATGAATAAGCTAAGTAATAAGATAGTTATATTCAGTCATGAATATTCTAACAAGAGGTCTTCAAACTTGTTTGGAATAAAGATTATTATTATTATTATTATTATTATTATTATTATTATTATTATTATTACTATTCTTATTATTTATTAGATTTCTATGCCACCCCTCTCCGGAGACTCGGAGCGGCTCACAACAACGGAACACAGTACAAATCCAATAGTTAAAAAAAAACACTTAATATAAAACAGTCATACATCCCAGACAAACCATGCATAAAACGGAGTGGCCAGGAGAATCAATTTCCCGATGACTGATGACAGAGATGGATTTTAAGGAGTTTGCGAAAGGCAAGGACGGTGGGGGCAGTCCTGATCTCTGGGGGGAGTTGATTCTAGATGGTTGGGGCCACCACAAAGAAGGCTCTTCCCCTGGGTCTCACCAGACGACATTGTTTAGTATACGGGACCAGGAAAAAGCCAACTCTGTGGTACCTAATCAGTTGCTGGGATTCGTGCAGCAGAAGGCGGTCCCGGGGATTTTATTTATTTTTTATTTTATTAATAGAGTTGAAAGGGACCGTTAGGTCATCGAGTCCAACCACCTGCCTGAGCAGGAAACCCTACAGCACCCCAGCCAAATGGAAGTCCAATCTCCTCTTGAAGGTGTCCAGAGTTGGGGAGTTCACCACCTCCCCTGGCAGGCAGTTCCATTGGTTGATCGCTCTGACCGTCAGGAAGTTCTTCCTTATTTCCAGGTTGAATCTCTCCTTGGTCAGCTTCCAACCATTGTTCCTCGTCCGGCCCTCTGGTGCCCTGGGGAATAAAGAGAACCCCTCCTCACCATGGCAACCCCTCAAGTATCTGTAAACTGCTATCATGTCCCCTCTAGACCTTCTTTTTTCTAGGCTGTCCATGCCCAGTTCTCTCAATCTCTCTTCATAAGTCTTGGTTTCGAGTCCCCTAATCATTTTGGTTGCTCTTTTTACCTTCTCCAGAGTTTCGATGTCTTTTTTGTAGTGAGGTGACCAAAATTGGATGCAGTACTCCAGGTGGGGTCTGACCAGGGCATAGTAGAGTGGTATTAGTACTTCCCTGGTCTTGGAGTGTATTCCTCTGTTGATGCACCTTAGGATTGAGTTGGCTTTTTTGGCTGCTGCTGCACATTGCTGACTCATGTTTAGTTGATTGTCCACCAAGACTCCAAGATCACTTTCGCAGTCAATACTGCTGAGTGGGGTATCTCCCAGGCTGTATGTATGTCTAGGGTTCTTTTTGCCGAGGTGGAGGACTCTGCATTTGTCGGTGTTGAACCTCATTTTGTTGGTATGGGCCCACTGTGATAGTCTGTCTAGGTCTTCTTGTACTCTGAGCCTGTCCTCAAGGGTGTTGGCTACCCCCGCCAGCTTGGTGTCATCTGCAAATTTTATTAGTTCCCCTTTTATTCCCTCATCCAGGTCGTTGATGAAGATGTTAAAGAGTACAGGACCCAGGACAGAGCCCTGTGGTACTCCACTGTCTACTTTTTTCCATGTGGATTTGGTGCCGTCGAGGACAACTCATTGGGTGCGGTTGGTCAGCCAACTGTTTATCCATCTACATGTGTAGTAATCTACTCCATTTTTTTCTAGTTTGTGGATTAGGAGATTGTGGTCGACTTTATCGAAAGCCTTACTGAAGTCCAAGTATATGAGGTCCACTGAGTTGCGTTGGTCAACTGACTTGGTTATGGTGTTGAAAAATGATATGAGATTGGTTTGGCATGATTTGTTTCTGATGAATCTGTGCTGGCTATTGGATATGATCTTGTTTGTTTCTAGGAAGTGGGTAAGTTGTTTTTTGATTATTTTCTCCAGTATTTTTCCAGGTATAGAGGTCAGACTGATTGGTCTGTAGTTACCTGGGTCGGTCTTTTTGCCTTTTTTGTGGATGGGGACTACGTCAGCTCGCTTCCAGTCTTCCGGTAGGTCTCCAGTGATCCAGGATATTTGGTAGATGAGGAGGAGTGGTTCCGCTATGGTGTCTGCCAATTCTTTTAGGACTTTGGGGTGAAGTCCGTCTGGCCCTGGTGATTTGTATTCGTTGAGTTCCCTCAGGTAGTCCCTCACTGTGCTTTTGTCTATGTTGAGTACAGTTCTGGGGCAGTTTGTTGCAGTTAAATTGCAGATTGGTTGGAGGGAGGTTCCCTTTTGTGTGAAGACTGATGCAAAGTAGGCGTTGAGTAGCTGTGCTTGGTCATTGCTGTCTGTGATTTCTCTACCCTCTTCGTTTTTTAGTGTGATGATTGTTTCTTTGATTTTCTTCTTATTGTTGATGTGTTGGAAGAATCTTTTTTTGTTGTCTTTGACTTCCGATATTCTGGTCCGATGCCAAGAAGGGCTTTATAGGTCATAATGAACACTTTGAATTGTGACTGGAAACTGATCGACAACCAAGGCACACTGCGGAGTGTTGGAGTGACATGGGCATATCTGGGAAAGCCCATGATTGCTCTTGCAGCTGCATTCTGCACGATCTAAAGTTTCTGAACACTCTTCAAAGGTAGCCCCATGTAGAGAGCATTACAGTAGTCGAACCTCGAGGTGATGAGGGCATGAGTGACTGAGCAGTGACTCCCGGTCTAGGTAGGGCCGCAACTGGTGCACCAGGCAAACTTGGGCAAACGCCCCCCTCACCACAGCCGAAAGATGGTTCTCTAATGTTAGCTGTGGATCAAGGAGGACCCCTAAGTTGCAGACCCTCTCTTAGCGGGTCAGTAATTCCCCTCCCCCCCAGGTAATGAACGGACAGATGTTATTGTCCTTGGGAGGCAAAACCCACAGCCACTCCATCTTATCAGGATTGAATTTGAGTATGTTGACATCTATCCAGACCCTAACAGCCTCCAGGCACCGGCACATCACTTCCACTGCTTTGTTGACTGGACATGAAGTGGAGATGTACAGCTGGGTATCATCAGCATACTGATGATACCTCACCCCATGCCCTTGGATGATCTCAACCAGCGGTTTCATGTAGATATTAAATAGCAGGGAAGAGAGAACCGACCCCTGAGGCACCCCACAAGGGAGAGACTTAGAGGTCAACCTCTGACTCCACTAACACCGACTGCGACCAACCAGAGAGGTAGGAGGAGAACCACTGAAGGACAGTGCCTCCCACTCCCAACCTCTCCAGTCGGCGCGGAAAGATACCATGGTCGATGGTATCAAAAGCCACTGAGAGGTAAAGAAGCACCAGGACAGAGGCTGGATCAGTTTTAGGGAAGGCAGAGAAGTCTAGAACAAGGACAGAAGCACCAGCCTGAAGATGATGAGTGGGACCTCGTCAAAACATCACCAGAAATCTCTGAAACCTACACGGTAAGAAACCTGAATATGCCAAAACCTTCATACATATATATGTGTATACGAATCTTGGAAGGGTTTCATTTTGTTGTGGAGTTCAGCGCATAATAAGCAACTAAAATTTTAAATCTGGTGGAAGAAAACTCACAAATTTTCTCTTTTTTTCCTCTATCACACAATACTAGAACGAGGGGGCACTCCCTAAAGCTCATAGGTAAGAAAGTGAGGACAAATAAAGAGAAATATTTCTTCACCCAGAGGGTCGTTGGTTTATGGAATTCACTTCCAGAAGAGGTTGTGACAGATGTCAGCCTGGATAACTTCAGGGCAGGATTAGACAGATTCATGGATGCAAAGTGTATTGGTGGCTATTGAAATGGATGTCCAACTGCCGTCTCTATGTTGGTTGAGGCAGGCAGGATTCCCTTGAGTACCATTTGTTGGGAGTCAAGAGAAAGGGAGGGTTATGCTTTCTCTTTCTGCTCAAGATCCCCACATACAATTGGTGGGCCACTGTGTGATACAGAATGCTGGACTCGATAGGCTTTGGCCCAAGTCAGCATGGCTCTTCTTATTTTTTTATGCTCTTACGTTGTTATAGGTTTATTATCAATACCTGCCAAGCATGTGGAATGCCTGTCTGGCTGATATAGCAAACCTACTTATTTAATCTGTTTAAGGAAATAATTATTTACTCCGTTTTTGTTTATCTGAGTTAAATATAACTCTTCTGTTTGTCTAAAGTAAAAAACTTAATTAGACAGACTTCTGTTTAGTTAGCAATCACACATTGATATGATTTGTCTGTACACTATGTGCCATACATTAACCATTTAGCATTGTAACTAAATTAGTAAAAGTTAATCTTTTATACTTATATATACAAGAAATTTATTATTAAAAAATAAATGCAGGTCCAGGAAGACCAGAGCTTCTGAACACAGGACCAGCTCTTCTCAGAGAAATTGTTCTTCCTAACTTGAAAAAGCTTTTGCTTAAAAAAATCATGTCTCTGTGTCTATGATTCCTACAGCTTGGGTGTGAATGCATATGCAGTGCTTAAAGCATAGCTTAAGTGCATGCACAAAAGCAATGACAAGATGGCATTGCCTATGGTGCCACCAAAAGAGCCAGTTTGGGGTGTGGCAGGCCTGGGTCACTGTAAGTTGCTTCTCGCTGTAATTATCCCCATCCTGCTCTCTGAGATGTCTTCTTCTTCATCTCCAGTGACTGTCTTTGATGTAAATATCAAACTGAACCAACATGGAAGGGATCTTGCATCAGGAAAGGATAAATGCTTCAGGTCATACTCTGTGTTATACAAATTTCAGGACAGGCAGGGACTGTGGCTGTTAAATGTACCTTTCTCTCCTTTCCAGATTAAGCTTTGTTTGTAAATATTGTATTTATTTGTCTCCATTTTATGTACTTATAAACATGTTTATACTTATATCTGTTATCTTATACATGCTTGACAAAAATAATAATTAAACAAACAAGTGAATAAAATGCTTGCTTTGTCTCTTCTAAACATTCATTAAAATTAAATGCAGATGGGTGAGTATCATTTGTCTCTGGGTTTAGAGTCAGTATTGGCTTAAGACTCTTCAAGAGACAACAAAGTGGATTAGATTGGGGGGATAAAAATATTGTTGATTTTGTTTATGATGATAACACGATCATTTTTACAGGAGTTTATGTACTGCTCTTTCAAAAGTGTAATGCTTTATTTTCACCAGTCAAGCAAAAATATAAAATCCATATTTTGCTACTGATGAGGGTGGTGATGATAAAATGAACTTTTTTTCACAGTAAAATATCTTCAGATCAGTCTAAAATCCTACGCTTCATTTTGGCTATTCAAGTGGTCACTACGAATTCCCAGCTCGTCCAGAATCTCACACTTGGCTACAACATCCACAACAACTATTTGAACACCCTTGTCACTTCGGATGCCTTGATGGATATGCTTTCTACTGGAGAAGCCAATGTCCCCAACTACAGCTGTGGAAAGAAGGACAACATTTTGGCCTTTTTTGATGGAGATGACAGGGACAACTCCATACAGATCTCAGCATTAACAGTCCCCTACAAAGTTCCACAGGTTTGTATGTGTGCATCTCTATCTAGTAAAGTGAGAGGATTACTAGGATAGTTAAGCTAAACATTCGGCTAAACAAATTATTCCCTCAAAGCTACCAAGCTATTTCCTAAGTCTGCATTATGGTACTTGAAGATTGATATCTTCTCATTGTTTCCATCACTCATCTCCTTCCACTAATGACTGTAGGACTGTAACTTTGTTGCTTTAAATTGACTGGTTCCTAATATGATTGGATTACTTATTTTTACTCTACGACTATCATTAAGTGGTGTACCTTGTGATTCTTTACTATCTTTTCTTTTATGTACACTGAGAGCATGTGCACCAAGACAAATTCCTTGTGTGTCCAATCACACTTGGCCAAAAAATTATATATTCTATTCCATTCTGTTCTGTTCTGTTCTGTCCTGTCTGTTCTGTCCTGTCCTGTTCTGTTCTGTACTGCTCTGCTCTGCTCTGCTCTGTTCTATTCTAGTCCATTCCATTCCATTCCATTCCGTTCCACAATAAATCCAACCTTATCTCCTCTATGGAATTCAAGAGTTGCTTTTCTCTATGGCCACTCTAGGTAAGTTGTCTAGTGATGGGACTGACATTTGGGAGAGGGAAAGCATGAAAGCAGCCGTATCATCTCAAGACACCATCCCCATTGCTTTGGGGATCCCAAATGGCTTACCTGATCTAAGGTTTATAAGGCATATAACATAAAGACTCTGTCCGCAATCTGGAGTTTGACTTGGCTCAGCCTTCCATCTTTTCAAGGTTGGTAAATTGGTAACATACAGATTGTCTGGGAAAATATGCTGACATTGTAAACTGCCCAGAGAGTGCGGTAAAGAGCCAAGCAGCTGCAGTGGTTAGAGAGCAACACTGCAGGCTACTTCTGCTGACTGCTAGCTGCAGTTTGGCAGTTCAAATCTCACCTGCTCTAGGTTGACCCAACATTTCCATCCTTTCAAGGCGGGTAAAGTGAGAACCCAGATTGTTAGGGGCAATATACTGATTCTGTAAAACCACATAGAGAGGGCTGTAAAAGCAGTATGAAGCAGTTTATAAGTCTAAGAGCAGTTGCTGTTGCTATTTTGGGACAGTATATACCCTGTGATGAAGCTGGAACGATCTGTAGCTGAACAAACACTAGGAACTGTAGAGGTGAAGCCCTCCTACTCGACCACCTCTTAGAATATTACCCAACACAATATCAAGGAGTAGAGACCTTCAAGTTGCTGGGTTCTCAGGATTTTAAATGAATGCCTAATATTAGCTCCACCATTAAAAAGACATAACAAAGAATGTTCTTCCTGCGTCAACTCAGGAACTCAGTTTAAGACTACCCAAGGAGCTGTCGATATAGTTCTACAAAGAAATTATTGGGTTTAACTTCTTCAAACTGTCTGGTTTGATGCAGCAACTAAACTGGACAGGTACAAACTTTGACGGATAGTTAGGACTGCAGAACAAAAACAATTGCAAGCAACCTGCCTCTCACTGAGGACCTGTTTGCTGCATGAACTAATAACAAGGCTGAAAAATATATACAGACCCCCTCACATCATGGACATAACTGTTTAAACTTCTCCCCTCAGGACACGGGTATGGGGCATTGCATGCCAAAACAACTAGACATAAAGACAGAGTTTTCCTCTCATGCCATCACTCTGCTTGAATACCTAATTATCAGAGTTATCTTATGTTTAAGGATGTTACCCATGTTATATGGCTGTGTTATTATTATCCTTCTTATCTTTTCTACTCCTTTTGGCATCTAATGATTGTATTACCTTGCTTTATGTAGAATTGTTTTTATGTACATATTGTTTGCATGTTTTTATGTGCACTGATTATATTACCTTGTTGTTTGTCTATAGCAGTGATGGTGAACCTATGGCACAGGTGCAACTGTATTTAACAATTTTCAACCCCAAGGGGGGGGGAGATTGTTAGTACCTGGTACACGCCGATATTTGGGGTTGCTGTGTATGTTTTTCTTTTTATTTAAATTTTTAAAAGTTTTATTGAATATATACATTAAAAACAGGGAACAGAGGAGCAAAGGGAATATATATAATGTACATTCTAACAATTATAATTTACTTATATTCTACACGTAGGTGGGTAGGGAGAAAAGAAGAAAGGGAGGGGGTTGGAGAAGAGGGAGAAGAGATATGAGGGGAAGAGGGATAGGGAGTTGAAGCAAAGGAGGAATAGTAAGAAGAGTGTAGAGAGCCAGCGTTAGAGCTGGGGCTTTCATGCTTTGTGGCCTGTAGTTTGAACACATAAGTGGTGTAGATTTCCCTAAAGTTTTATCCATATGTTTTTGACGTAATATGTTTTTGACGTAATTGTTAGTGCCAACACGTGTCGGTGATTTAAGGGTTTGTTCATTCAGTTTTTTTGTGATTCAAAATTTGTGTCAATCGATGTTTACAGTTTGTCGTTTCAATTTTGATATTATGATTTGTGACATAGATTGCTGGTTTTACAAGTTGTTTTTGTTGGATATTTTTCCTGATGAATAATTTTTAAGTAATTTCTTTTTTTTAACCAATAGTACCATTTGTCCCATGCTTTGTAGAAATCTGTCTCATCCTTGTTTTGCAGTTCCATTGTTAGCTTGGACATTTCTGCACATTCCATTATTTTAATCAAAAGGGATAGAACAGTTGGTTTTTTTTCCTGTTTCCAGAATTGTGCATATAAAATCCTTGTGGCTGTAATAATGTGAATTATAATATATATGTTTTCTTTATTAAAGTTTTGTCTTATGATTCCTAATAAAAATAGTTCGGATTTTGCATGGATGATCTGGGAAGTGATTTGTTCTAGTATGATTTTGATTTTATACCAATATTTTTGGGTGGTTTCACATGTCCACCAGATGTGGTAGTATATGCCTGGCTTTTTCCTGCACTTCCAACATAGTGGTGATAAGTTTGGATACATTTTTGCAAGTCTAGCAGATGGCAGGTGCCATCTGTAGAACATTTTGTAATGATTTTCCTTATATGAAGTTGCCATTGTTAGTTTGTAGTTAACAGTCCAAATTTTTTCCCATTCATTCAAATTAATTGTGTATCCAAAACTTTGTGAGGGGTGGGGGTTGCCATGTATGTTAAAATACCAATTGTAGTTTGTATTTTTACAGTTGCAATATCTCTTTAAGGACTTTGGCTGGTTAGCCATAAGAGGGCGCCAGCACTCTCTCCTATTGATGATGCTGGATAGCTCATTCACCTTTTTGCCTTTTTCCTTGTGGGAGGAGTATTTTTCTGCTTCGTGCTGCTATGTGCTTGTAGATATGTAGATATGTAAATAATACTTATTTAGCATACTAAGTCTGTGTCATTACTGGCTGTATCACACATCCACACTCTTCCTTAAACTCTGCTCTGCATGTGTCAAAGGTCTCGCAGCCTAGCTGCACTGAGACATACCAACACGTGCACTTGTTGGGGCTGCGCTCAGGGAAAGCCAAACTTCCAGATGCTAACACTCATGCATGCCCGATGATCAGCTGACCGGGATACATGCGCAGGACAGTTTTCAACACTACCGCACGCATGAAGGGATTGCGCACCAGAAATTTCTGGGTTCTGGCGTGTATGTGCACCCAACGATCAGCGAGCCAGCATGCATGCATGCACCAGTTTACAACACTGCCATGCAAGTTGTGTGGGCATGCACACCACAAACCCAGATAACAAACAGACAAGGACACATGTGCTGGGCAACATGGTTTCACATGCCACTTTGGGCACCCATGCGATAGGTCCGCCATCACGGTCCAATACCATTTCAGACAAATAGCTATCCAGCCTTCTTAAAGTCCTCCAGTGATGGAGCACTCACAACCTCTGAAGGCAATTTATTCCACTAGTTAACTATTCTCACTGTTAAGAAGTTTCTCCTTAGTTCTAGGTCACTTCTCTCCTTGAGTAGTTTCCATCCATTGCTTCTTGTTCTGCCTTTGGATACTTTGGAGAATAGCTTCACTCCCTCTTCTTTGTGGCAGCCCCTCAAATATTGGAACACTGCTATCATGTCACCCCTGATCCTTCTTTTCACTAGACTAGACATATCCAGTTCCTTCAACCATTCATGTATTTCATATTTTTTATGCAATAAGATATACAGCATATAAATATATGTTCATATCAGATTTAACCAAGTCCCTTCTAATGAACAAATTTGTATTTTTGGAAATCTAGAGAAGAAGATTTAACACATCTATTATTTCAAAGTCAATGCACAAAAAGGAACAGATGTGTAGTCCAATGTGAACTACACATTAAATAAATGACCTTTTGCATTCCTTACATTAAAACAACAATACATTTTCTCTGTGGACAGAATTTAAAACTTACATATAATATGGCTTTTTATTTGAAGAAAAAAGTTCAGTTGAAATCTGCAAATGTGAGTCTGATTGCAGAAAAAAAGTAGGGGTGAATCAGAAATATGATTTGCAATCTTTATTCTGATTCTTACTTAGTGTGTTTCTTTTTTTCCTTTTCTGGTCTTGTTAATATTCTGTGTTTAATATTCTGTATTGTGATATGGTCTATTGGCCAATGATTAACAATACAATATTATAATATGTTCATAACAAAACTGTTGGATTTTTTGAAAGCTAATAACTGATCCTAAATGCTGTATTCTTCCGTTTTTTCAGATCCGCTTCACTGTTTCAGAAGCTCTGAGTAATAAAAGTCAATTCCCTTTTTTTAATTGGATGCTCCCCAAATTAGGTATTCTCTACCCAGGAATTGTTCAACTACTCCTCCATTTCAGATGGACCTTGATTGGCCTCTTTGCTTCAGACACAGAGCTGGGAGAGAATTTCATGAGGATTTTGACTCCTATGCTTGCCAGGAATGGAATTTGCATTGTTGTATCGCAACAATTCTCCACCACTGGACACACAACACCCTTCAGGGATGCCCTCTCTAAGTGGAGACAAGTCAATGTCTTTGTTCACTTCATAGAAAATTCTGCCCTTTGGGACAGACTTCTTCCTTTCCATTCAACCCTTAAGAGTTTGCCAGAACCCATTGAAGGAAAAGTCTGGATAATTGCAAACTTTGGGGAATTGCAAATAAGAAGACACACATTTCTCAGATATGTCCATAGTGTTTGGTCCTACTGTTTTCAGTGGAAGGAAAGGCCAAATGACAGTTCCTTCGAACCAGATCTCTTTGTGCAACCAGAGCTCGGAGATCAGTCTTTCAGCTGTTCTTTTTCGAAGGACATCATTTCTCTCAAAGGCCGGAGAAGATGCACTGAGAAATCACCACTGAAAACAAAAGTGGAAAAAAGTATGATGTGGAAACGATATAACCACTGTGTTTCCACTTTGATTAATAGTCTGGCCCATTCCTTGAATGATGCATATTCCTCCATAGCCAAGAGGAGAAGGAAAGAGGGAGAAGAGAGGCTGGGGGCTCAAAAGCTGCAGCCATGGCAGGTATGGGGTTCTGAAAAAGATCCATCAAACTTACTTTCTTTGGCGAGGGAATACAAGGGAGGAGGGGTAGCATCTCAACCCTTTTGTGTTTCAAAAGCAGAGGTGTTATTTAGCCAGTTCTGACCAATTCTGGCAAACCGGTAGTGGAAATTTTGAGTAGTTCAGAGAATCTGTAAATACCACCTCTGACTGGGCCCACTCTCATCTATTCTTTGCCTCCCAGGTCCCAGCTGATCAGGAGGAAATGGAGATTTTACAGTATCCTTCTTCTGCCATGCCCATCAAGCTACACCACGCCCACCAACCCATGGCCACAGAACTGGTAGTAAAAAAATTTGAATCCCACCACTGTCAAAAGGCCAACATGTTTGCCCAATCTAATCACTTGGGGATAATATTCCAAAGAGTGGGTACTGTGACATACACATGTTGATATTAATCAGGGATGTTGATAATAATAATAATAATAATATAAATAATAATAATAATAATTATTATTATTATTATTATTACAATTATTATTATTATTATTATTTATTAGATTTGTATGCCGCCCCTCTCCGAAGACTCAGGGCGGATATTAAAGCTGCCTTACTTTATCAAGTCCCTAGCTGCTAAAAATCAATATTTTTCTACCAGCTTTCATTTATTATTATTATTTATTTATTATTTATTACTTAGATTTGTATGCCGCCCCTCTCCGAAGACTCGGGGCGGCTCACAACATGTAAAAAACAAATCATAAGCAATCAGACAGATGTAAAATATTTAAATATTTAAAAAACCCCATATGCTAACAGTCACACACACAGACATACCATGCATAAAGTAAACGTGCCCAGGGGGAGATGTTTCAGTTCCCCCATGCCTGACGGCAAAGGTGGGTTTTAAGGAGTTTACGGAAGGCAGGAAGAGTAGGGGCAGTTCTAATCTCCGGGGGGAGTTGGTTCCAGAGGGCCGGGGCCACCACAGAGAAGGCTCTTCCCCTGGGGCCCGCCAACCGACATTGTTTGGTTGACGGGACCCGGAGAAGGCCCACTCTGTGGGACCTAATCGGTCGCTGGGATTCGTGCGGCAGGAGGCGGTCTCGGAGATATTCTGGTCCGATGCCATGAAGGGCTTTAGAGGTCATAACCAACACTTTGAATTGTGACCGGAAATTGATCGGCAACCAATGCAGACTGCGGAGTGATGGTGAAACATGGGCATACCTGGGTAGGCCCATGACTGCTCTCGCAGCTGCATTTTGCACGATCTGAAGTTTCCGAACACTTTTCAAAGGTAGCCCCATGTAGAGAGCATTACAGTAGTCGAACCTCGAGGTGATGAGGGCATGAGTGACTGTGAGCAATGAGTCCCGGTCCAGATAGGGCCGCAACTGGTGCACCAGGCGAACCTGGGCAAACGCCCCCCTCGCCACAGCTGAAAGATGTTGTTCTAATGTGAGCTGTGGATCGAGGAGGACGCCCAAGTTGCGGACCCTCTCTGAGGGGGTCAATAATTCCCCCCCCAGGGTGATGGACGGACAGATGGGATTGTCCTTGGGAGGCAGAACCCACAGCCACTCCGTCTTATCCGGGTTGAGCTTGAGTCTGTTGACACCCATCCAGGCCCCAACAGCCTCCAGGCACCGGCACATCACTTCCACCGCTTCGTTGACTGGGCATGGGGTGGAGATGTAAAGCTGGGTATCATCCGCATATTGATGATACCTCACCCCATGTCCTTGGATGATCTCGCCCAGCGGTTTCATGTAGATGTTAAATAGCAGGGGGGAGAGGACCGACCCCTGAGGCACCCCACAAGGGAGAAACCTAGGAGTCGACCTCTGGCCCCCCACTAACACCGACTGCGACCGGCCAGAGAGGTAGGAGGAGAACCACTGAAGGACAGTGCCTCCCACTCCCAACCCCTCCAGCCGTTGCAGAAGGATACCATGGTCGATGGTATCGAAAGCCGCTGAGAGGTCAAGGAGCACCAGGACAGAGGATAAACCCCTGTCCCGGGCCCGCCAGAGATCATCCATCAACGCGACCAAAGCGGTTTCCGTGCTGTAACCGGCCCTGAAACCCGACTGCTGGGGACCTAGATAATCGGCTTCTTCCAAGGACCGCTGGAGCTGGAGTGCCACCACCTTCTCGACAACCTTCCCCATAAAGGGAAGGTTGGAGACTGGACGATAGTTGTTAAGTACGGCTGGGTCCAGAGAGGGCTTCTTGAGGAGGGGGCGCACAAGCGCTTCTTTATAGAGTGATGGAAAAACTCCCCTCCCCAAGGAAGCGTTGGTAATCTCCTTTTATGCATTGATCTGTATCAAAAAATCATATATTTTTTTTCTTGAAGCTTTACTTTTAAATCAGTTCAATCAGTTCAATCCAAAAATCGCGATCTGTCAACTCTGGTTTTCTGTAATACAGAAAATATATAAGAATATATATAGGAATAATTGTTATTTATAAATAATAGCTTTTATGGGGAACATTTAAAATTATTGAGTACAATAGCAAGATAATTTTTATCCATGTAATTATCATACCATCCAGACATCACTTAAGTAGACTCATAATTACATCAAAAATTGTTTTACTGAAATTAGCAGCATTCCTATAATCTGTTTAATAAGTTTAATATGTGAGAATGATTTTTGGGAAAGGGAGAAGAGTTGCTGCCCAGGGAAGGATAGGGTAAGTAGGGAGATATGCACCACAGTATAATGTGAGAGAGAAAAACCCGAAAAAGGATTTGCCTAAATATTCAGACTGAAAAAAACATTGGCAGTAGATTTGAACTTTCAAAATTGCAAAATTCTGTTCATGTAGCATTAAAATAAACTAGAAGTAGCTTATCTGGCCACCTTTCACATCTGGTTAATCTGGTACAACATCAGCCTGATAACTTTGCTCCTGGTAAATGCATGCTTTCTAGTAATTGCTCTGTTGTTTTCCAGGACTTTATGAATCATTTGTATTGGTATTTATTAGTTTGTCAAACATGTACAAGATAGCTGGTAGAAATATAAACATGGACATGGACGTGAATGAAAGAAATGAATACAAATAAATGGGGACATTTGGAGAGGGATGGTAGGCATGCTAGTGCCCTTATGCATACCACCTTTACAGACCTCTTAGGAATGGGGTAAGGTCCACGGTCAACAATTTAAGGTTGGAGCTATGAGGGTTTGAGGATGTAAAAATGGATCAGGTAGAGCATCCCAGGCATTGACCACTCTGTTACTGAAGTCATTGTATTGTTGGGCCATTTTTTTCCTGCAGACTGGTCAGATATTTGAGCCATAATCCATGCAATTGATCACTTCCAGGTGATGTCCAGTTCTTTACTTTCCTCACTCGTTTGCTGATCATTTCAGTTGTTATTTCCATCGGCTCCATTTTGTTCTGTGAGAATTTTTCCTCAAATTCTTTTATCCACACAGCATTTTTGTTGTAGTCTTTCTCATTTTCCCAAAGGTCTTGCACTGTTGCAGTTTTCTCAGGCTTTTCAACTACTATATCTGTTGCTTGATTCAAGCTCTGGTAAAACCATCTTTGGTCTAACTGAAACAGTTGGTTTTGTAATAACAACAATAACAAAAACAACAACAACAACAACAACAATATATCATGACACATTTTGCTGAACCTTTCTTTGTTGTAGTCTTTCTCATTTTCCCAAAGGTCTTTCAAAAATGCAGTTGTTGCAGTTTCAACTACTATATCTGTTGCTTTATTCAAGCTCTGGTAAAACTGTCTTTGGTCTAATTGCAATAGTTGGTTTTGTAGTAGTAGTAGTCAGTGTTCCCTCTAATTTTTTTTTGGGGGGGGGGCGGAAAAGTATAGTGTCTGAGCGGCATTCCCTTCGGGACTGGGCGGCACAGAATGAATGAATGAATGAATAAATAAATAAATAAATAAATAAATAAATAAATAAATAAACAAACAAACAAACAAACAAACAAACAAACAAACAAACAAAACACCCACCCTGTTTTGCCTCAGAGAATTTCAAAATAAAATACTGTACTGTGAGCTCATAATAGGGCAACTCTATCAATATCAAAATGCCACTTAAATAGTTGAGCTAGTTTCAAACTAGATTTTGATTTTCTTTCTCTCTTCCTTACTCCCATTCTTTTTTTTCTCTTTTCCTTCCTCTCTTTTTTCTATCTGTTTCTCTCTCTTCCTCTCTCTCTCCTTCCCTCTCACTCTTTCCCTCTCGGCTTCTGGGCAGGTTTGGAAAACTCTGAGTTGATGATGATTTTTAAGTGAGCGATTGCTCACTGCTCAGCTTAGAGGGAACTATGGTAGTAGTAGTAGTAATAATAATAATAATAATAATAATAATAATAACAATAATAATAATAATAACAACAACAATAACAACAACAAGAACAACAACACTATGTCATGACACATTTTGCTGAACCTTTCTTTTTTACTTTTGAGGACAATTACGACCCGTGTTCTCCCAACTCAGGATATTTGCAAATGAGAGAACTGTAGTAGAAAGATTTAAATGTGAAAAGACTTTTGGGATAAAAACAAACAAAAAACAAGGTTTTTGCTTTTTAAATTCCTGGATATTTCTATTCTAGTTCCATCCATTTCTGAAGAAGAATAAGTTTTGCAATCTTTCCCACATGAAACTGTACTTGGACCAAAATGGGGATATAGCAGCAAATCTCAGCATCATAACCTGGATAGTTCTCTCCAGGGAGGATCCTATTAGAGAAAAACTAGGAAGTGTTGAAGCACAAAGACTTATTATCAGTCAAGATGCTTTTTCACGGCTAAAGTTGCTCAACAAGGTGGGTAAAATATTGATATCTTTTCTTTTTTTACAGATCCTTGGGACAGATGACTAAACCTACTCACCAAATACCATGGCCTTCAGTGAGAACTGAATGTGGGAAGTAGAGTGGAATGGAAAGAGGGGAGTGGAATAGAATATCAGAGTTTTATTTTATTTATTTATTAGATTTGTATGCCGCCCCTCTCCTCAGACTTGCTTGGAAGGGACTTTGGAGGTCTTCTAGTCCAACCCCATCATGCATGGGATAGAAAAGGTGGATAGAGAAAAATTCTTTTCTCTATCACACAATACTAGGACGACGGGGCACGCCCTAAAGTTCATAGGTAAGAAAGCATGGACAAATCAAGGGAAATATTTCTTCACCCAGAGGATCATTGTTTTATGGAATTTACTTCCAGAAGAGGTCATGACATCTGTCAGCCTTGATAGCTTCAAAGCAGGATTAGACAGATTCATGTATGCCAAGTGTATTGGTAGTTATTGAAACGGATGTCCATGTGCCGCCTCTATGTTGGTTGAAGCAGGCAGGATTTCCTTGGGTACCATTTGTTGGGGGTCAAGGGAAAGGGAAGGTTTTGCCTTCTCTTTCTGCTCAATTTCCCCATGTACAATTGGTGGACCATTGTGGGACACAGAATGCTGGACTCGATGGGCTTTGGCCTGATTCAGCATGGCTCTTCTTATGTTCTTATGTTATTATGCTCAAGCAGAAGACCCTATACAATTTCAGACAAATGTCCAATGTCTTTTGAAAAACGTCTAGCATTGGAGAACCAATAATTTTGGAAGGCAAGCTGTTACACTGATTGATTGCTCTCACTCTGAGAATATTTTTCCTTAGTTATAGGTTGGATTATTTTTCTTGCCTTCAGGCCTTTGGAAAATAGCCTCACCCCTTATATAAACATTTGGGAAACAGGCGCACACATATACACACATTCAAACTTACAAAGAATAAAGAAATAAAGGGATACTAGTATAGATCTATTTCAAGGTATTTAGCTCTCATCAGCTAGCCATACCTTTCCCTTTTAGCCACAAGTTCTCCCCACTTATCAGTTGAGCCAGGGAAAGATTAAATGAAAGGCAAAAGGAAGCAGTATGTTCCCTCTCATATTTGGATATACCAGGTGACTCAACAGATATACGTACGTACATAGATACGTACATACATACATACATACATACATACATACATACATACATACACACAGGCAGGGGTTGCTGCTACTGATGCTACCGGTGCACTGCATGTGCAGCTTTGGGCCTCTGGCGTGCGGATGAACATGAGTAAAATCTCATTGGGACGCACATGTACACACCAGGGACCCAAAGCTCCATGCGTAGCTCCAGTTTTACTAGCGGTGTGGCATCCTCATGGGTACCGTTAGGAACCCAATACTGCATACATACATATATGCACATACATACATACACGCATACATACGTGTACGTCCAATTGTGTTTCCTTTCTCTCACTTATCATATATATTTTCTTTCTTCCATATATCCTCTCCTCTAAGTTCACTTTACCCTTATATATATTACTACATGTCTATTTTTCTTCCTATGTATTTATGTATTGGACAAATGAATAAATAAATAAATGAATAAATAAATAAATAAATAAATAAATAAATAAATAAATAAATATAATTGGCAAGGTGTCCTTCAGATGCTATAATATGGAACAGCAATTTCAACTGATTCAGTTGTGCCCTGTGTGGGATGCTGGGCCATTATTCTTTAGCTTGCCATGGCCACAGTGACTGTGGGAGGGACCTAGGAGCCTTGGTGGATGATCACTTAAATGTGACCCAACAGTGTGTGGCAGCAGCCAAAAATATACTGCTCAAAAAAATAAAGGGAACACTCAAATCCTAGATCTGAATGAATGAAATACAGTGGTACCTCTACTTAACAACGCCTCTACTTATGAACTTTTCTAGATAAGAACCGGGCGTTCAAGATTTTTTTGCCTCTTCTTAAGAACCATTTTCTGCTTAAGAACCCGAGCCTGGAAAAAATTCCCAGGAAATTTGAGAGCGGCATGAAGTCCTGGCCAGTTTCCTGCCATTGCCCCTGGGTTTCTCTGTCTAGTGCAATGTATGGGAAGTAGCCTCGCACCGGGTCTATGGGAGGCACATGCTCCTCCTCGCCGCCTCATAGTCCCTCTTTTTCCCCCCTAAAAACTTAAAGTTTTGGATTTTGTTTTATTTCCCTCACCTCACCTTCTTCCTTCAGCAGTGACTGTCCTCTTCCTCTTCTTCCTCCTTCTCCTCCCACCCAAATTCCAAGCTTTTATTTCTTTCCTAACGGGTTTGCATGCATTTTTTGCTTTTTCATTGATTCCTATGGGAATAATTGCTTCTACTTTTTTTTTTTTGAAAATAAATTTATTAAATATATACAATAAAAACCAAATACAGAAAGACAAAAGAGATATACATATTGTACATTTTAACATTTACACTCTACTTATGTAGTAATTGGGGAGTGGGAGATGGGGGTTGTGAAGGGAGGGAAGTAGATATAGAAGGAAGGGGGATAGGGAAAAGAAGGAGGGGGGGATAGAGAAGCGAAAACCAGCGTTAGAGCTGGGTCTTTCATGATTTGCGGCCTGTAGTTTGAGCTCGTAGTTGATGTGTTTTACCCTAAGGCTTTATCGATATGTTTTGTATGTAGTTTTTAGTGCCAATATGTATAATTGATTTAGGGGTTTATTTTCTTTGTAAAGTTGGAGTTCGTGTCGATCGATGTTTACAGTTTGTTGTTTCAATTTGATGTTATGATTTGTGATGTAAATTGCTATTTTTTCAAGTTGTTTTTGTTGGATATTTTTCTTGATGAATAATTTTTAGATAATTCCTTTTTTTTCACCAGAGGTACCATTTATCCCAAGCTTTGTAGAAATCTGTCTCATCCTTGTTTTGCAGTTCCATTGTTAGTTTGGACATTTCTGCGCATTCCATTATTTTAATCAAGAGTGATAGGGTAGTTGGGTTTTTTTCTTGCTTCTAAAATTGTGCATATAAAATCCGTGCGGCTGTAATAATATGGATTATAATATATCTGTTTTCTTTACTAAAATTTTGTCTTGTGATTCCTAGTAGAAATAGTTCGGGTTTCGCATGGATAGTCTGAGAAGTAATTTGTTCTAGTATAGTTTTAATTTTTCCCCAATATTTTTGGGTGGTTTCACATGTCCACCAGATGTGGTAATATGTACCTGGTTTTTCCCTGCATTTCCAACATAATGGTGATAGATTTGGATACATTTTTGCAAGTCTAGCAGGTGGCAAGTGCCATCTGTAGAACATTTTATAATGGTTTTCCTTATATGAGGTTGCCATCGTTAGTTTATAGTTAGCAGTCCAAATTTTTTCCCATTCGTTTAAATAAATTGTGTACCCAAAGTTTTGTGACCACGCTATCATAGATCCTTTAACTATTTCTTCAACAGTATCGTGTTGAAGGAGGATATTGTATATATTTGATATTTGCTTTTTTTGTGGACCAAAAATTATTTTATCGAGGGGGTTATTTTTTTGGAAGTCTGATTTGTTCTTATCTTCATTATATTTTGATTTTATCTGTAGGTAGTGTAGCCAATCTACTTTAATACCTTTTTCCATGAGTTTTTGCTTAGGGATTAGCTCATTATTTTCGTTTAGTAGTTGGTCGTATGTTATAATTTTATCAGGGGTTAATGCATTCGGGTATATAATGGCTTCTGTTGGTGAAATCCATTTTGGGATGCAGAGGTAGTGGTTTTTTTTAATGAAGTGCCAGGTGTTAATTAAGGTTTTTCGGATGTAGTGTGATCTGAAATATGTTGGTATTTTATCTATGTCTGTCATCAGAAACTTGTGCCACCCGGATTGAAGGTCATAGCCTTCAAGTGTTAATATTCTAGAATTTTTAAGTATTATCCATTCTTTCAGTAGGTTTACAATTGAGGCATGGTAGTATAGTTCCATGTTTGGTAACCCAAATCCACCCCCTGACCTATGGTCTTGTAGGTCCTTAAGTTTTATCCTGGCCTTTTTTTTTGTCCATATGAATTTGCGAATTTTTTTGTGTAAGTTTTTGAAAAAGGTCCTATTTAGTTTAATGGGTGCAGTTTGGAAAAGGTATAGAAATCTAGGAAGTATATTGCTTTTAATTACAGCAATTTTCCCCATTATAAAGAGTGGGAGTTTCGACCATCTGCAAAAATCTTTGTCCATTTCATTGATTAGTTTATCGTAATTGTCTTTCTTGATAGTGCTGCAATTTGCGGTAATCCATAATCCTAAGTATTTAACTTTTTTGGCGGTTTTTATTTTGGTGGATTCTTCTAATTTCAATATCTGCTGTTTTGTCATATTTTTTGTTATCATTTTTGTTTTTTCTCTATTAATTTTTAATCCAGCAATCTCTCCAAATTTATTTATTTCATTAATTAGGATAGGTGCAGATTTTAAGGGGTCTTGTACAATGAACACCATGTCATCAGCAAAAGCTTGAAGTTTATAGTGTTCATTTTTGCTTTTTCATTGATTCCTTTGGGAATAATTGCTTCTACTTTCAAACTAATCTACTTAAGAACCTGGTCACTGAACGAATTAAGTTCTAAAGTACAGGTACCACTGTATTCTCATTGAATATTTCATTTGCACAACTATTCCATTTGGATAACAGCATGTGAAATTGACTGTCAATCAGTGTTGCTTCCTAAGTGGACAGTTTGATTTCACAAAAGTTTGATTTACTTGGAATTATATTGTGTTTTTTAAGTGTTCCCTTTATTTTTTTTGAGCAGTGTACAATCTTTGGTTGTATAAACAGAGGCCCAGAAGCAAAATCATGCGAAGAGGTTACTACCACTTTATTTATTTTATTTATTTATTTATTAGATTTGTATGCCACCCCTCTCTGTAGACTCGGGGCGGCTAACAACAATAATGAAACAACATATAACAAATCTAATATTTAAAATAATTAAAAGACCCTTATTAAAAACTGAACATACACACAAACATACCATGCATAAATTGTATAGGCCTAAAGGGAAGAAATATCTCATTCCCCCCATGCCTGATGACAGAGGTGGGTTTTAAGGAACTTACAAAAGGCGAGGAGGGTGGGGGCAATTCTGATCTCTGGGGGGAGCTGGTTCCAGATAGATAGATAGGTAGATAGATAGATAGATAGATAGATAGATAGATAGATAGATGATAGGGAAAGAAATAAAGGAATAAAGGAATAAAGGAATAAAGGAATAAAGGAATAAAGGAATAAAGGAATAAAGGAATAAGGGAATAAAGGAATAAAGGAATAAAGGAATAAAGGAATAAAGGAATAAAGGAATAAAGGAATAAAGGAATAAAGGAATAAAGGAATAAAGGAATAAAGAAATAAAGAAATAAAATCATGCGAAGTGGTTACTACCACTTTATAAAACCTTAGTAAATTACTTAGTGGTAACATCTGGAATATTGCATCCAGTTTTGATTACCACATTACAAAGATGTTGAGACTTTGGAAAAAGGGCAAAGAAGAGCAACTAACATGATTAAAGGCCTAAAGACTAAAACACTTGAAGGATGGTTTCAGGATTTGTGTTTAGTTAGTCTAGACCTGTGATAGTGAACCTTTGGCATGTATGCCACAGGTGGCACGTGGAGCTATGTTGGAGGGCACTCAAGATTTTTTAATGTTTCCACTCCAGCGCACGTGTGTGTGCTGGCCAGCTGATTTCCAGCCCTTGAAAAGGCAGTTTCATCCTCTGGATGTTCCAGGAAAGCTTCCCTGAAGGTCTGAGGCAATAAAATAAATAAATCCCCCAATGGACAAAGCAGAAGTTCGGAAAAACACACTTCAGTGGGTTCATATCAGTGAGCCCCTCCGCAGGACAAGAAACAATGGATGGAAATTAATCAAGAAGAGAAGCAGTCTTTAAGAGAAACTTCATAACAGTGAGGACAATTAACTAGTGGAACAGCTTGCCTTCAGAAGTTGTAGGTGCTTCATCACTGGAGGTTTTTAAGAAGGGACTGAAAAGCCACTTGCCTGAAATGGTATAGGGCAGGGATGTCGAACCTATGGCACTGGTGCCACAGGTGGCACGCGGAGCCATATCTGCTGGCACGCAAACCATTGCCCTAGCTCAGCTCCAACATGCATATGTGTGCTAGCCAGCTGATTTTTTGCTCGCACAGACGCTCTGGAAGGGCGTTTTTTGTTTCCAGAGAGCCCCTGGAGGGGTGGGGGGGTCATTTTTACCCTCCCGCGGCTCCAGGGAAACCTTTGGAACCTGAGGAGGACTAAACACAAGCCTACTGGGCCCACCAGAAGTTGGGAAATGGACCGTTTCCAGCCTCCAGAGGGACTCTGGGGGGTGGGAGAAGCTCTTTTCGCCCTCCCCAGGCATTGAATTAGAGGTGTGGGCACTCACACATATGCAATAGCATATGCACATGCTCTTTCAGCACCCAAGGACAAAAAGGTTTGTCATCAGTGGTATAGGGTCTCCTGCATGAGCAGAAGGTTGGGCTAGAAGGCCCCCAAGGTCTCTTCCAGCTCTATTCTAATTGAAGTTTATATTCTTAAGGTTTGTTTCACCAAGTTCAAGGCGTCTCCTGAATTCCGCCCATAGTTCGCGAGAGCGAATACTTTGGAGGAGAGATGACGTTTCTTATTTTTGTTATATCGGATTCATGATTTTCTTCAAGACCAAAGAGGATAGCATTCTGGCATTACTGTTCACGCTCCATGGCATCCTTGACTAGGGTAGAGATATCAGTGGTAGATTTAGTAGGTCTTGGTAGTACAGGTCTTGGTACTGTGTGATCACAATGATCAGGCAAGGGTTCCCCGTTGCCGGTGCTACCAAGGCACTCCGCAGGACAAGAAACAATGGATGGAAATTAATCCCAGCACAGACACGTGGGCATGCAGATGACTGGTGGGCGGGTGTGCATGTGTTGGCATGAGATCTGGCTTCTGCACATGTGCAAGAAGCCAAATATCACACGAGGATGCTTGCATGAGTGAGATTCTGCTGATTTTCTGTGTTTTTTTTGCTTTGCAGAAGGAAAAAAAAGCTGAAAATCAGTGAAATATTTTTCACACAAGCATGAGATTTAGCTTTCTGTGCTTGCACAAAGGGCTAGATGTCAGACTGCAAGTTGCTGCTTGTACAGAGAAGTCACCAAGTAAAGAAGTGCCCTTTGAAGTTTGTCTCCTATCGTTATTCCTACAACTCAACAGTTTGATTCATGTATACGCATACCTCCATTTTTCATTGATGGTTAATTCTAACATACTTCATTTCACATTCCTTGTTTTTCTCTTGAGTCTCTGCCTCAGTCCCAATGTGTAGAAAATTGTCATCCTGGATTTTTCAAGCGGGCTCGGGAAGGAGAGCCAGTTTGCTGCTATGACTGTGTTCCTTGTCCAGAGGGGACCATCTCCACTCAGGAAGGTAGGTCACACCAAAGGGAAGGGTACTGGATTCATCCAGTGCAACTTGATCAATGTGCGTTTTAAAAAAGACATCTAAGGTTCAGGGGTGGGTTTCTTTTACCTTCCCTACTGGTTGGGAAGTGCGTCCGGGTACTGAATCTTTGCACATGCACAGAAGCCTTTGTGCATGTGCAGAGGGCTCATTGCCAGCCACTTTCAATCAGTGATGACTGGAAAACTGGTTCGGGGATGTGGCAAGCTGGCCACCACTACTGGTTCAGCAAATAGGGTCAAATTTCCACCACCAGCTTGGGTGAACTGGTCCAAGCTAGTAGCAACCCACCACTGCTAAGGTTGCTAATTTTGTGCTTTTTAATTTTCAAGGTGCCCAATTTCTTCCATAATGTGAGGAATAAGAAGGTCTTAAAGGATGAGAAAGGAAGAGATAGACAAACACAGTGGATTGTGTACGATTACTTATTATCAGAGAATATTTCTCATATCTTAACAGTTTGGAACTGTCGTCCCATGTTTACCATTCTTAGGAACATCTGCATTCTTTGAAACTGAGAAATGGATTCTGATCAATGGCTTTTGTCAACCAAATCCTGTTTATATTATAGACCAAAAGATATATCAATCAATCAATTAATCAAACAAACAGTCTTTATTAAGGTCGGGGAACCAATATAAGAGAAATATCTAATTCAGGGAAGCACGGAGGGAGATGGTTTGGGTTCAATGGACAATAGAAATACATATATCAATAGCAATAGCAATTAGACTTATATACCACTTCATAGTGCTTTTACAGCCTTCTCTAAGTGGTTTACAGCAGTTTACAACAATTTGGGTCCTATAGAGAATATTGGCACTTGTCATGCTTGGTCAGTATCATCTTACATCCAAAGATTTTTCTTGAAAGGTGAAAAGAAATGTTACTTTCTGTCTTTCTCAGATACTGAAAGATGCACCAAGTGCCCAGATGATCAATATCCAACCAAAGACAGAGTCCGATGTATCCCCAAAAGAATAACCTTCCTGTCCTATGAAGAACCTCTGGGCATCATCCTGATCTCCTTTGCCCTACTCTTGTTCCTAAATACAGGATTCATTTTAATCATATTCATTAAATACCTGGGAACTCCCATTGTCAAAGCCAACAACCGTGACCTCTCCTTTATCCTACTGGTTTCCCTCTTGCTTTGCTTCTTGTCCTCCTTTTTTTTCATTGGCCAACCAAGGAAAGCCACCTGTCTTCTTTGGCAAACATTGTCTTCTCAATAGCTGTGTCTTCTGTGTTGGCCAAAACGATCACAGTGGTGCTGGCATTCCTAGCTTCTAAACCAGGGAACAGTATGAGAAGATGGTTGGGGAAGAGCTTGGCCAACTCCATCATCCTTTATTGTTCTACTGGCCAAATTTTCATCTGTGCCATATGGCTGGGAATTTCTCCCCCATTCCCTGAATCTGACTTATACTCCCAGCCTGGAGAGATGATCCTTCAATTCAATGAAGGCTCTGTCACCATGTTTTATGTTGTCCTTGGCTATATGTGTTTCCTAGCTGCCATTTGTTTCATTGTAGCTTTCACAGCCAGGAACCTGCCTGGGGCCTTCAATGAAGCCAAGCTGATCACTTTCAGCATGCTGGTCTTCTGCAATGTCTGGGTCTCCTTTCTGCCAACCTACCTGAGCACTAAAGGAAAGTCCATGGTGATTGTGCAGGTCTTCTCCATCTTGGCCACCAGTGCTGGTCTGCTGGCTTGCATCTTCTTCCCCAAATGCTACATTATAATCCTGAGGCCAGATCTAAACACTAAAGAACATCTCATGATTAAAGTAGGGAAATGACTGTAATATTGTTTCTCGGGCATGTAACATGTAATTTTTTGATTGCAGTTATTGGGCTTTTGTATTCTTCCTTTGCATCAATATGAAAATTTAGCTTATTTAAAACTGAAGAAACTAAACATATGAAGAATAAAACTAATGAAATTAAATTCCAATGTGATATCGAACAATAAATAAACCAATTAATAATTACAATTGTGAGCCGCCCCGAGTTTGCAGAGAGGGGCGGCATATAAATCCAATAAACCTAACCTAACCTAACCATGAATAAGCTAAGTAATAAGATAGTTATACTCAGTCATGAATATTCTAATACGAGGTCTTCAGACTTGTTTGGAATAAAGATTATTATTATTATTATTACTATTAGTTTAGTTTAATCAGATTTGTATGCCGCCCCTCTCTGCAGACTCGGGGCGGCTCACGGCAACGGAATACAGTACAAATCCAATAGTTAAAAACAATTCATACATCCCAGACAAACCATGCATAAAACGGACTGGCCAGGAGAATCAATTTCCCGATGACTGATTGCAGAGGTGGGTTTTAAGGAGTTTGCGAAAGGCAAGGAGGGTGGGGGCAGTCCTGATCTCTTGGGGGAGTTGATTCCAGATGCTTGGGGCCACCACAGAGAAGGCTCTTCCCCTGGGTCTCACCAGACAACATTGTTTCGTATACGGGACCTGGAGAAAGCCAACTCTGTGGGACCTAATCAGTTGCTGGGATTTGTGCGGCAGATGGCAGTCCCAGAGATATTCTGATCCGATGCCAAGAAGGGCTTTATAGGTCATAACGAACACTTTGAATTGTGACTGGAAACTGATCGGCAACCAATGCAGACTGCGGAGTGTTGGAGTGACATGGGCATACCTGGGAAAGCCCATGATTGCTCTTGTAGCTGCATTCTGCACGATCTGAAGTTTCTGAACACTCTTCAAAGGTAGCCCCATGTAGAGAGCATTATAGTAGTCGAACCTCGAGGTGATGAGGGCATGAGTGACTGAGCAGTGACTCCCGGTCCAGGCAGGGCCGCAACTGGTGCACCAGGCAAACCTGGGCAAACGCCTCCCTCACCACAGCCAAAAGATGGTAGCTGTGGATCGAGGAGGATGCCTAAGTTGCGGACCATATCTAAGGGGGTCAGTAATTCCCCTCTCCCCCAAGGTAATGGACGGTCACATGGAATTGTCCTTGGGAGGCAAAACCCACAGCCACTCCATCTTATCAGGGATGAATTTGAGTATGTTGACATCCATCCAGACCCTAACAGTCTCCAGGCACCGGCACATCACTTCCACTGCTTCGTTGACTAGACATGAGGTGGAGATGTACAGCTGGGTATCATCAGCATACTGATGATACCTCACCCCATGCCCTTGGATGATCTCAACCAGCAGTTTCATGTAGATATTAAATAGCAGGGAAGAGAGGACTGACCCCTGAGGCACCCCACAAGGGAGAGACCTAGAGGTCAACCTCTGACCTCACTAACACCAACTGCGACCAACCGGAGAGGTAGGAGGAGAACCACTGAAGGACAGTGCCTCCCACTCCCAACCCCTCCAGTCGGCGCAGAAGGATACCATGGTCGATGGTATCAAAAGCCACTGAGAGGTAAAGAAGCACCAGGACAGAGGCTGGATCAGTTTTAGGGAAGGCAGAGAAGTCTAGAACAAGGACAGAAGCACCAGCCTGAAGATGATGAGTGGGACCTCGTCGAAACATCGCCAGAAATCTCTGAAACCTACACGGTAAGAAGCCCGAATATGCCAAAAACTTCATACATATATATGTGTATACGAATCTTGGAAGGGTTTCATTTTGTTGTGGAGTTCAGCGCATAATAAGCAACTAAAATTTTAAATCTGGTGGAAGAAAACTCACAAGTTCTCTTTTTTTTTTTCTCTATCACACAATACTAGGACGAGGGGGCACTCCCTAAAGCTCATTGGTAAGAAAGTTAGGAAAAATAAAGAGAAATATTTCTTCACCCAGAGGGTCGTTGGTTTATGGAATTCACTTCCAGAAGAGGTTGTGACAGATGCCAGCCTGGATAGCTTCAAGGCAGGATTAGACAGATTCATGGATGCAAAGTGTATTGGTGGCTATTGAAATGGATGTCCAACTGCCGCCTCTATGTTGGCTGAGGCAGGCAGTATTCCCTTGAGTACCATTTGTTGGGAGTCAAGAGAAAGGGAGGGTTTTGCCTTCTCTTTCTGCTCAAGATCCCCACATACAATTGGTGGGCCACTGTGTGACACAGAATGCTGGACTCGATGGGCTTTGGCCTGATTCAGCATGGCTCTTCTTATGTTCTTTTGCTCTTATGTTCTTATAAGTTTATTATCAATACCTGCCAAGCATGTGGAATGCCTGTCTGGCTGATATAGCAAATCTACTTATTTAATCTGTTTAAGGAAATAATTATTTACTCAGTTTTTTGTTTATCTGAGTTAATTAAAACTCTTCTGTTTGTCTAAAGTAAAAAAATTAATTAGACACTTCTGTTTAGTTACCAATCACACATTGATATGATTTGACTGTACACTATGTGCCATACATTAACCATTTAGCATTGTAACTAAATTAGTAAAAGTTAATCTTTTATACTTGTATACACAAGAAATTTATTATAAAAAAATAAACGCAGGTCCAGGAAGACGAGAGCTTCTGAACACAGGACCAACTCTGCTCAGAGAAATTGTTCTTCCTAACTTGAAAAAGCTTTTGCTCGAGAAATCATGTCTCTGTGTCTATGATTCCTACAACTTGGGTGTGAATGCATATGCAGTGCTTAAAACATAGCTGAAGTGCATGCACAGAAGCGATAAACAAGATGGCATCACATATGGTGCCACCAAGAGAGCCAGTTCAGGGGTGTGGCAGGCCTGGGTCGCTGCCAGCTTTAGCAACCCAGAGCATCAAGTTACTACCAGTTCTATAGAACCGGTCCAAACTAGGAGAAGCCCACTTCTGGTTCTGACAGGAAAGACCATAACCGCCACAGAACTCTGCCTTCAAGGGTGGATCTGTAATTTTTCACTAATATGCTGTATTCCATCTTCCTTTCTGTAAATGGAGCCAAGGAAGATCCCCAGAGGAAAAGTTGCTTCTCGCTGTAAACATCAAATTGAAGCAACATGGAAGGGATCTTGCATCAGGAAAGGATAAATGCTTCAGATCCTACTCTGTTATACAAATTTCAGGACAGGCAGGGACTGTAATGTTAAATGTACCTTTCTCTGCTTTCCAGATTAAGCTTTGTTTGTAAATATTGTATTTATTTGTCTCCATTTTATGTATTTATAAACATGTTTATACTTATATCTGTTATCTTATACATGCTTGACAAACAAAATAATTAAACAAACAAGTAAATAAAATGCTTGCTTTGTCTCTGTCAGGAAAGCCGCCAGCTCTTGTGAGAGTGATTTTAATTCTGTTCTTGTTTAGAAATGGGAAGTTGATCCATTCATTCCGATGAATTATGGGCCTCCTGCTACTGCTTCTGATGCTACTGTTGTCCCTGCCAGTCTCTGGGAATCATAGAGTGAAATGTCCATGGACTTTGGAGCACCAGGATGGGGGAAAACCCTGGAGCTACTACAGACCAGGAGATCATCTTATTAGTATTATCACCACTGCAACAAAGATATTGAATATAACGTTCCCTTTCAATGTAGTTCCTTCTATTCAGTCTCATTCGTAAGTCAGATTAACAGATCTGATAATTGCTGATAACCGAGTTGCATACACTCCATTTATAATTATAATACCTGTCTTTGTTCTCCTTCTTCCACTTTCTTCTGCATTACAGCACTTTCTACTTCCCTAAATCATTTTTATTTCAGTGTTGTCTTTGTCTTATTTGGAGGAAGAGATTAAAATCCAAAGATGAGACGGGGGGGGGGGGAATCTGAAAGAAGTCCACATTATTTTTCTCTCCCCGTTCAATCTTGAATTCATGGACTTGAATACTGAGTTTTGTTTCAGTGACTGATTGTTGTAGTTTTCCTCTGCACAGCTCATTTCCAATACATATTGACCCCTAGTTACTGGGCAGAAGAAAATTATGGTAGTACTGCCACAAAGAATGGTGTATTTGCAATCCTTAATCCAGGTGAAAGGCTGTATAAATTCCATCTTCTCAACATTCATTAAAATTAAATGCAGATGGGTGAGTATCATTTGTCTCTGGGTTTAGAGTCAGTATTGGCTTAAGACTCTTCAAGAGACAACAAAGTGGATTAGATTGGGGGGATAATAATATTGTTGATTTTGTTTATGACGATAGCATGATCATTTTTACAGGAGTTTATGTACTGCTCTTTCAAAAGTGCAATGCTTTATTTTCACCAGTCAAGCAAAAATATAAAATACATATTTTGCTCTTGATGAGGGTGGTGATGATAAAATGAACTTTTTTTCACAGTAAAATATCTTCAGATCAGTCTAAAATCCTACGCTTCATTTGGGCTATTCAAGTGGTCACTACGAATTCCCAGCTCCTGCAGAATCTCACACTTGGCTACAACATCCATGACAACTATTTGAACACCCTTGTCACTTTGGATGCCTTGATGGATATACTTTCTACTGGAGAAGCCAATGTCCCCAACTACAGCTGTGGAAAGAAGGACAACCTTTTGGCCTTTTTCGATGGAGATGACAGGGACAACTCCATACAGATGTCAACATTAACAGCCCCCTACAAAGTTGCACAGGTTTGTATGTGTGCATCTCTATCTAGTAAAGTGAGAGGATTACTAGGATAGTTAAGCTAAACATTCGGCTAAACAAATAATTCACTCAAAGCTACCAAGCTGCATTATGGTACTTCAAGATTGATATCTTCTCATTGTTTCCATCACTCATCTCCTCCCACTAATGACTGTATGACTGTAACTTTGTTGCTTTAAATTAACTGGTTCCTAATACGATTGGATTACTTATTTTTACTCTACGACTATCATTAAGTGGTGTACCTTGTGATTCTTTACTATCTTTTTTTTATGTACACTGAGAGCATGTGCACCAAGACAAATTCCTTGTGTGTCCAATCACACTTGGCCAATAGAATTCTATTCTATTCTGTTCTGTTCTGTCTGTTCTGCTCTGCTCTATTCTATTCTAGTCCATTCCGTTCCATTCCATTCCACAATAAATCCAACCATATCTACTCTATGGAATTCAAGAATTGCTTTTCCCCTCATGCCATCACTCTGCTTGAATACCTAATTATCAGAGTTATCTTATGTTTAAGGATGTTTACCTATGTTATATGGCTGTGTTATTATTATCTTTCTTATCTTTTCTACTCCTTTTGGCATCTAATGATTGTATTACCTTGCTGTATGTAGAATTGTTTTTATGTACATATTGTTTGCATGTTTTTATGTGCACTGATTATATTACCTTGTTGTTTGTCTATAGCAGTGATGGTGAACCTATGGCACGGGTGCAACTCTATTTAACAATTGTCAACCCCAAGGGGGGAGATTGTTAGTACATGGTACACGCCGACATTTAGTTTGTATTTTTACAGTTGCAATATCTCTTTAAGGACTTTGGCTGGTTAGTCATAAGAGGGCGCCAGCACTCTCTCCTATTGATGATGCTAGATTGCTCATTCATCTTTTTGCCTTTTTTCTTGTGGGAGGAGTATTTTTCTGCTTCGTGCTGCTGTGTGGTTTGTTGATTATTTTCTGCTTTGTGCTTGTAGATATGTATATATGTAAATTATACTTGTTTAGCATACTAAGTCTGTGTTGTTACTGGCTGTATCACACATCCACACTCTTCCTTAAACTCTGCTCTGCAGATGTCAAAGGTCTCACAGCCTAGCTGCATGGAGACATACCAACACATGTGCACTTGTTGGGGCTGTGTTCAGGGAAAGCCAAAATCCCAGATGTTAACACTCATGCATGCCCGATGATCAGCTGACCGTAATACATGCGCAGGACAGTTTTCAACACTACTGCACACATGAAGGGATTGCGCTCCAGAAATTTCTGGGTTCTGGCGTGTATGTGCACCCAACGATCAGCGAGCTAGCATGCATGCACGCACCAGTTTACAACACTGTCATGCAAGTTGTGTGGGCATGCACACCAGAAACCCAGAAGACAAACAGACAAGGACACATGTGCCGGGCAACGTGGCTTTCGCATGCCACTTTGGGCACCCATGCGATAGGTCTCCCATCACAGTCTTATACCATTTGAGACAAATAGCTATCCAACCTTTTTAAAGACCTCCAGTGATGGAGCACTCACAACCTCTGAAGGCAATTTATTCCACTAGTTAATTATTCCCACTGTTAAGAAGTTTCTCCTTAGTTCTGTTGTGATTCAGCCTGAGGCTCCTCAGGGACCGGCTGGATCTCTGCTGGATCCATGCCCAGAGGAGGAGGACAGTGAACAGGAGGGGGAGGACCAGGCAGACGGGGGAGAGGAACGTCAGAAAGAGGAGGACATAGAGCAGCCTGAGACCCCCCCGGGGGGGGGGGGGCTCTCCCCAGCTAGTAGCCTGGATTCATTGGATGAAGACGCACAGGCTATAATAGACATGAGACAGCGACGAGCAGCTCAAAGACGGGGCCAATTAGAAAGGTATTTCCATCCCTGAATTGGCAACAGCTGGGTTTGGGTGTGGTTCTCCTCAGCAGGGTTGAAAAGGCAGGCCCGCCCTTACAGTCTTGTGGAGAGTTATCAATTGGGAGTCCTGTGACCTTGCTTCGATTCTCGGCGTCTCTGATCTTGGCTTGTGGCCTAGAAGTCTGGAAGACTTGGGGGAGGCGTGGGTTTTATTATCTTCAGCATTGTTTTTGCCAGCAAGAATCCTGTTTTATTGCCTGGCCTTCGTGAAACCTCTGTGAAGCTTCATAGTGTTCCTGTCTGTAAGAACAGTTTTTGTTACCTGTGTTTGCTTTGAATTATATAAACTGCCTTTGCTTTTTACCACTGTGTCTGGCTACTCTTTTTGGTTGGTGTTGGCGTCTGGGGGGACCCAGACAGAACAAGTTCTAGGTCACTTCTCTCCTTGATTAGTTTCCATCCGTTGCTTCTTGTTCTGCCTTCGGATACTTTGGAGAATAGCTTCACTCCCTCTTCTTTGTGGCAGCCCCTCAAATATTGGAACACTGCTATCATGTCATCCCTGATCCTTCTTTTCACTAGACTAGACATATCCAGTTCCTTCAACCATTCATGTATTTCATATGTTTTATGCAATAACATATACAGCATATAAATATATGTTCATATCAGATTTAACCAAGTCCTTTCTAATGAAAAGATTTGTATTTTTGGAAATCTAGAGAAGAAGACTTAACACATCTATTATTTCAAAGTCAATGCACAAGAAAGGAACAGATGTGTAGTCCAATGTGGACTACACATTAAATAAATGACCTTTTGCATTCCTTACATTAAAACAACAACACATTTTCTCTGTGGACAGAATTTAAAACTTACATATAAAATGGCTTTTTATTTGAAGAAAAAAGTTCAGTTGAAATCTGCAAATGTGAGTCTGATTGCAGAAAAAAAGTAGGGGTGAATCAGAAATACGATTTGCAATCTTTATTCTGATTCTTACTTAGTGTGTTTCTTTCATTTTTTTCTGGTCTTGTTAATATTCTGTGTTTAATGTTCTGTATTGCGATATGGTCCATTGGCCAACGATTAACAATACAATATTATAATATGTTCATAACAAAACTGGTGGATTTTTTGAAAGCTAATAACTGATCCTAAATGCAATATTCTTCCATTTTTTCAGATCCGCTTCAGTGTTTCAGAAGCTCTGAGTAATAAAAGTCAATTCCCTTTTTTTTATTGGATGCTCCCCAAATTAGATATTCTCTACCCAATAATTGTCCAACTACTCCTCCGTTTCAGATGGACCTTGATTGGCCTCTTTGCTTCAGACACAGAGAAGGGAGAGAATTTCATGAGGATGTTGACTCCTATACTTGTCAGGAATGGAATTTGCATTGTTGTATCACATCAATTCTCCACCACTGGACACACAACACCCTTCAGGGATGCCCTCTCTAAGTGGAGACAAGTCAATGTCTTTGTTCACTTCATAGAATATTTTGCCATTTGGGATAGACTTCTTCCTTTCCATTCAACCCTTAAGAGTTTGCCAGAACCCATTGAAGGAAAAGTCTGGATAATTGCAAACTTTGGGGAATTTCAAATAAGAAGACACACATTTCTCAGATATGTCCATAGTGTTTGGTCCTACTCTTTTCAGCGGAAGGAAAGGCCAAATGACAGTTCGTTCGAACCAGATCTCTCTGTGCAACCAGAGCTCGGAGATCAGTCTTTCCGCTGTTCTTTTTCGAAGGACATCATTTCTCTCAAAAGCCGGAGAAGATGCACTGAGAAATCACCATTGAAAACAAAAGTGGAAAAAAGTATGATCTGGAACCGATATAACCACATTGTTTACACTTTGATTAATAGTCTGGCCCATTTCTTGAATGATGCATATTTCTCCATAGCCAAGAGGAGAAGGAGAGAGGGAGAAGAGACGCTGGGGGCTCAAAAGCTGCAGCCATGGCAGGTATGGGGTTCTGAAAAAGATCCATCAAACTTACTTTCTTTGGCGAGGGAATAAAAGGGAGGAGGGGTAGCATCTCAACCCTTTTGTGTTCCGAAAGCAGAGGTGATATTTATTATTATTATTATTATTATTATTATTATTATTAATTAGATTTGTATGCCGCCCCTCTCCGCAGACTTTAGCCAGTTCTGACCAATTCTGGAGAACAAGTAGTGGACATTTTGAGTAGTTTGGAGAATCAGTAAATACCACCTCTGACTATCTCATCTATTCTTTGCCTCCAGAGTCCAAGCTGATCAGGAGGAAATGGGGATTTTGCAGTATCCTTCCCCTGGAGTGGGGAGGGAATGGAGATTTTACAGTATCCTTCTCCTGCCATGCCCACCAAGCTACACTACGCCCACTGAGCTATGGCCACAGAACTGGTAGTAAAAAAATTGAATCCCACCACTGTCAAAAGGCCAACATGTTTGGCCAATAAAATCACTTGGGGATAATTTTACAAAGAGTGGGTACCATGACATACATACGTTGATATTAATCAGAAATGTTGATGATGATAATAATAATAATAATAATAATAATAATTATTAGATTTGTAAGCCGCCCCTCTCTGAAGACTCGGGGCAGATATTAAAGCTGCCTTACTTTATCAAGTCCCTAGTTGCTAAAAATCAATATTTTTCTACCAGCTTTCATTTATGCATTGATCTGTGTCAAAAAATCATATATTTTTTTCTTGAAGCTTTACTTTTAAATCAGTTCAATCCAAAAATCGCGATCTGTCAACTCTGGTTTTCTGTAATACAGAAAATATATAAGAATAGATGACCAAGGAATAATTGTTATTTATAAATAATAGTTTTTATGGGGAACATTTAAAATTATTGAGTACAATAGCCAGATAATTTTTATCCATGTATTATCATACCATCCAGACATCACTTAAGTAGACTCATAATTACATCAAAAAAATGTTTTACTGAAATTAGCAGCATTCCTATAGTCTGTTTAGTAAGTATAATGATATGTGAGAATGACTGTTGGGAGAGGGAGAAGAGTTGCTGCCCAGGGAAGGATCGGATAAGTAGGGAGATGTGCACCACAGTATAATGTGAGAGAAAATACCCGAAAAAGGATTTGCCTAAATATTCAGGCTGAAAAAAAACATTGACAGTAGATTTGAACTTTTTCAATGCGCGGCGCTTTCCTGGGCAGATGGCTTTGCTGACCGGAGAAGCGAGCAATCTAGGAGTCCGAGACTGTGTGGCTTTGCGCCATGAAGAGAAAACAGCCAACTTTTCCCTGCTGCCGTTTTCTCTTCATGGCACAAAGCCACACAGTCCCGGACTCCCGGATCGCTCGCTTCTCTGGTCAGCAAAGCCATCTGCCCAGGAAAGCGCAGCGCATTGAAACAGCGCGATGCTTTTCTGGGCAGCCGGCTTGCTGGCCGGAAAAGCGAGCGATCCGGGAGTTTGGGACTGTGTGGCTTTGTGCCATGAAGAGAAAACGGCAGCAGGGAAAAGTCGTCCGGGCTAACGGGAGGCGGCGCGTGGCCGGGCGCTGGGGAGGTCTGGGAGGGCGAGGGGCTCCGGCTCTCTCTCTTTCTTTTTCTCTCTGTTGCTGGCGTAGTGAACAAGAGAGAAAGAGAGAGAGAGAAAAAGGAGGGGAGAGAGAATGAGAGAGAAAGAAAGCAAGAGAAAGAGAGGGAAAGAAAGCAAGAGAGAGAGAGAAAGAGAGGGGGGAAGGAGGGAGAGGGAAAGACATAGAGGGAGGGAAGGAGGGAGAGAGAAAGAGAAAAAGAGAGAGAAAGAAAGAAAGAGGGATGGAGAGAGAAAAAGAAGGGAAGGAAGGAAGGAGGGAGAAATAGAGTGAAATGGAGGAAGAGATTTTTTTTGTCCAAACTTTTCTTTAGCCCACCCCCCGTCCCCCCTGTTCAGTGTTCCCCAGAATTTTGAAAATATGAATAATGTGCCGCGGCTCAAAAAAGGTTGGGGAACACTGAGGTAGAGGATCCCAGGCATTGACCACTCTGTTACTGAAGTCATTGAGTTGTTGGGCCCTTTTTTTCATGCAGACTGGTCAGATATTTGAGCCAAAATCCATGCAGTTGATCACTGCCAGGTGATGTTCAGTTCTTTACTTTCCTCACTCTTTTGCTGATCATTTCAGTTGTTATTTCCATCGGCTCCATTTTGTTCTGTGAGAATTTTTCCTCAAATTCTTTTCTCCACACAGCATTTTTGTTGTAGTCTTTCTCATTTTCCCAAAGGTCTTTCCAAAATGCAGTTGTTGCAGTTTCAACTACTATATCTGTTTTCAACTACTATATCTGTTGCTTTATTTGAGCTCTGGTAAAACTGTCTTTGGTCTAATTGAAATAGTTGGTTTTGTAAAAACAAAGACAAAGACAAAGACAAAGACAAAGACAAAGACAAAGACAAAGACAAAGACAAAGACAAAGACAAAGACAAAGACAAAGACAAAGACAAAGACAAAGACAAAGACAAAGACAAAGACAAAGACAAAGACAAAGACAAAGACAAAGACAAAGACAAAGACAAAGACAAAGACAAAGACAAAGACAAAGACAAAGACAAAGACAAAGACAAAGACAAAGACAAAGACAAAGACAAAGACAAAAACAAAAACAAAAACAAAAACAAAAACAAAAACAAAAACAAAAACAAAAACAAAAACAAAAACAAACAAACCAAAACCAAAACCAAAACCAAAACCAAAACCAAAACCAAAACAAAAACAAAAACAAAAACAAAAACAAAAACAAAAACAAAAACAAAAAAAATTAATGATGACCCTGGAGTGACATTGACAGGCTGTATTTACCAAGGAAAATAGGAGGCAGAGGACTTTTGCAAGTGAAGCAGACAGTGGAAGAAGAGAAGCATGCATTAGCTGACTATGTGAAGGGGAGCAAAGACTCAGTGTTGATGGAGGTCAACAATAGGAAGCTTCTCAAGGTGAAGCAAACAAAGGACCAGTACAGAAAAACTGTAACTCAATGTTGTATGGCCAGTTGGCAGAACAAAGCATTGCATGGCCAGTTCTTGGAGAAGATTGAAGGCAAAGTAGATAAATAAAAGACCTGGTCATGGTTTACAAGTGGAACACTCAAAAAGAGATAGAAGGACTAATACTGGCGGCACAAGAACAGGCCATTAGGACAAATGCTGTGAAAGCCAGATTTGAAAAATCAACAGATGATCCAAAGTGTAGACTCTGTAAAGAAACAGATGAAACAATCGATCACATACTCAGCTGCTGCAAAAAGATCGCACAGACTAAGTACAAGCATAGACATGATGCTGCGGCACAGATGATCCACTGGAACTTGTGCCGGAACTACCATTTACAAGTGGCAAAGAACTGGTGGGATCACAAGCTCGAAAAAGTGGTCGAAAATTAGCAAGCAAAACTACTATGGGACTTCCGACTTCAGACTGACCGAATTCTGAAGCATTACACACCAGACATCGTGATTGTGGAGAAAAAGAAAGTATGGATCATCGACATTGCAATCCCAGGGGACAGCAGAATTGAGGAGAAGCAGCTAGAGAAATTAGTGAAATATGAAAATTCTAAAAATCGAGCTGCAACAACTCTTGCATAAGCCAGTGAAAGTGATCCCAGTGGTACTTGGCACACTGGGCACAGTGCCAAAGGATCTCAGCTGACATTTGAAAACCATTGGAATTGATAAAATCTCCATCTGTCAATTGCAAAAGGCCACTTTACTGGGATCGGCAAACATAATTCGCCGCTACATCACGCAGTCCTAGGTGCTTGGGAAGTGCCCGACTGATGATGAAATACAAAATCCTGCATAGTGATCTCGTTTGCTGTGTTGTATTGACATAATAACAATAACAATAACAACAACAACAACACTATGTCATGACACATTTTGCTTAAACTTTCTTTTTCACTTTTGAGGACAATGATGACCCGTGTTCTCCCAACTCTGGATATTTGCAAATGAGAGTAGTGTAGTAGAAAGATTTAAATGTGAAAAGACTTGAGGGATAAAAACAAACAAAAAACAAAAAACAAGGTTTTTGCTTTTTAAATTCCTGGGTATTTCTATTCTAGTTCCATCCATTTCTGAAGAAGGATAAGTTTTGCAATCTTTCCCACCTGAAACTGTACTTGGACCAAAATGGGGATATAGCAGCAAATCTGACCATCATAAGCTGGATAGTTCTCTCCAGGGAGGATCCTATTAGAGAAAAACTAGGAAGTTTTGAAATACAAAGACTTATTATCAGTCAAGATGCTTTTTCACGGCTAAAGTTGCTCAACAAGGTGGGTGAAATATTGAGATCTTTTCTGTTGTACAGATCCTTGGGACAGATGACTAAACCTACTCTCCAAATACCATGGCCTTCAGTGAGAACTGAATGTGGGAAGTATAGTGGAATGGGAAGGAGGGGAGTGGAATAGAATATCAGAGTTTTAATTTATTTATTTATTAGATTTGTATGCCGCCCCTCTCCTCAGACTTGGTTGGAAGGGACTTTGGAGGTCTTCTAGTCCAACCCCATCATGCATGGGATAGAAAAGGTGGATAGAGAAAAATTATTTTCTCTATCACACAATACTAGGACGACGGGGCACGCCCTAAAGTTCATAGGTAAGAAAGCGTGGACAAATAAAGGGAAATATTTCTTCACCCAGAGGGTCGCTGTTTTATGGAATTCACTTCCAGAAGAGGTCATGACAGCTGTCAGCCTTGATAGCTTCAAAGCAGGATTAGACAGATTCATGTATGCCAAGTGTATTGGCGGTTATTGAAATGGATGTCCATGTGCTGCCTCTATGTTGGTTGAGGCAGGCAGGATTTCCTTGAGTACCATTTGTTGGGCGTCAAGGGAAAGGGAGGGTTTTGCCTTCATTTTCTGCTCAATTTCCCCATGTACAATTAGTGGGCCACTGTGTGACACAGAATGCTGGACTCGATGGGCTTTGGCCTGATTCAGCATGGCTCTTCTTATGTTCTTATGCTCAAGCAGAAGACCCTATACAATTTCAGACAAATGTCCAATGTCTTCTCAAAAATGTCCAGCATTGCAGCACCAATAATTTTGGAAGGCAAGCTGTTACACTGATTGATTGCTCTCACTGTGATAATATTTTTCCTTAGTTATAGGTTGGATTATTTTTCTTGCCTTCAGGCCTTTGGAAAATAGACTGACCACTTTATATAAACATTTGGGAAACAGGCGCACACATACACACACACATTCAAACTTACAAAGAACTTATAAAGCAATAAGGGGATACTAGTATAGATCTATTTCAAGCTATTTAGCTCTCATCAGCTAGCCATATCTTTCCCTTTTAGCCAAAAGTTCTCCCCATTTATCAGTTGAGCCAGGGAAAGATTAAATGAAAGGCAAAAGGAAGCAGTATGTTCCCTCTCATATTTGGATATACCAGGTGACTCGACAGAAATACATACATACATATTTACATACAGGGGTGGGCAACAGGCAGGACGGAGGGGAACGCAGTTCCACTGGCGGAAATAAAGCTGTGTGTCCAACTCCAGCTGACTATCCCCCCTCCCATCCTCTTCCTCCTCCTCAGAAAGTGGCATGGAGACTAGATCTGGCAGGAGTTGCAGGGGGCCCGTTTCCTCTCCCCTCTTTTCTCAACGGCTGATCAGTACCCATTCACCAAGCTACCCAGCCTGAAGCAGGGGGCGACACAAGAAGGAGAGCGTGGGAAACACAAAGCAAATTGTCACCTCAGAGAGAGACACTGGTGAGGTTGTAAGTAGAGGACTTAAGAATTCACTTGAACAATGATGATCGTTCAATCCACTCCCACCTGGTCACATGGCCAACAAGCCACTACTACCCAGTCACATGACCATCAAGCCACACCCATAAAATAAGCCACACCCAAACTGCGGCAGTAAAAATTTTGGCTGCCCATTACTGCTTACATACATACGTACATAGAGGCAGCAGTTGCCGCTACTGATGCTACCAGTACACTACCGGTGCATTTTGCAGAAGCAAAATCTCATTAGGATGCACATGCATCGCAATGCATGTGGCTTAATGATCATGTGACTGAGCAGGAGTTGCTTGCTGGCCATGTGATCAGGTGGGAGTGGCTTGAACGTTCATCATCGTTCAAGTGAACTGTTAAGTCCTCGACTTACAACCTTACCAGTATCGCTCACTGGGGTGACAATTTGCTTCCTGTTTCCTGCGCTCTCCCTCCTGGGTCACACCTCAGGCTGGGTAGCTACGCGAACAGGTGCTGCCAGAAGCATAAATGCTGCCAGCGCCACTTCCACCCATGCCTTCTGCTTGCACCTCAGGCAGGAGGTGGCCGTGTGAGACTGGAGGGGAGCCAAGCAAGAGAGAGGGAAGCTCGTCTGAGGCCAGGAAAGAGGAAAGAGGAAAAAAGCAAGGAATATAGATGCACAAGAGCAGCAGGGAAAAATGGAGAGCTGAGCCGAGACCAGTAATCCAGGAAGTGACAGCCGCCGATCAGCCGGATCTGTGCTCACATCTTCATTTCCACCGGTGGAACTGTGTTCCATCCCATCCTGCCTGCTGCCCACTCCTGCACATTACAAAGAAGATGTTGAGACTTGGAAAAAGTGCAAAGAAGAGCAACTAACATGATTAAAGGACTAAAGGTTAAAACACTTGAAGAATGGTTTCAGGATTTGTGTTTAGCTAGTCTAGAGCCGGGATAGCGAACCTATGGCATACGTGCCAGGAGTGGCATGTGGAGTCATATTGGAGGGCACACAAGATTTTTCTATGTTTCAGCTCCAGTGCACGTGTGTGTGCTGGCCAGCTGATTTCAAGCCTTTGGAAAGACAGTTTCATCCTTCAAATGCTTCAGGGGAGCTTCCCTGAAGGTCTGAGGGGAAAAAAAAATATTTATCCCCCAATGGACAAACCAGAAATTAAGAAAAATGCACTTCCGGTTTGCCAGTTTAGGCATTTTTTTCAGTGGTGGGTTCATACCAGTGAGGCTCTCTGCAGGACAAAAAACAATGGATGGAAAGCAGCCTGGAATTTAGGAGAAACTTTCTAAAAGTGAGGACAATTAACTAGTGGAACAGCTTGCCTTCAGAAGTTGTAGGTGCTTCATCACTGGAGGTTTTTAAGAAGGGACTGAAAAGCCACTTGCCTGAAATGGTATAGGGTCTCCTGCTTGAGTAGAAGGCTGGGATAGCAGACCCCCAAGGTTTCTTCCAGCTCTATTCTGACTGAAGTTTATATTCTTAAATAAATCATACCGGTCAGAATTTTCCATACTTGTCTTTCATACCATGGGGACAGAAAAATAGGCCTACTGCTCTAAGGATGAAGGTCCTAGGCTTTCAGTTCACATGATATCATAATGATTGTTCCCACCCCGGTTCAGACCGGTTCACCCGAACTGTTAGTGACCCAATGGTGATATCACAATGATTAGGCAAGGGATCTCCATTGCTGGTGCTATCGAGGTGCTCACGGTGATCAGCACAGGCATGCGGGCATGTGGGCGATTGGTGGGTGGGTATGCATGTGTTGGCATGAAATTCAGCTTCTGCACATATGCAAAAAGCCGAGTTTCACACGAGGATGCTTGCATGCATGAGATTCTGCCAATTTTCAGTGTTTTTGCTTCGCGGAAGGAAAAAAAGCTGAAAATCAGTGAAATCTTTTGCACGCAAGCATCCTCACATGAGATTTAGCTTTCTGTGCATGCACAGAGGCCAAATCTTCCATGGATGTGGGCACTCACATGTCAGGGATGCAGAGCTGCACATGCAGTTCCAGTTTCCCTACCATATTGGGCCATACCACTGCAACCCGCTACTGACAATGATGTTATGAAACTGGCTCGATCAGTGCGGGTCGATGGAGGCTGCCATCTTTTTTTAAAAAAACCAATTTGGAATCTTTTTCCCCCCGATTGAAAAAAAAATTCCAGTTTTTTTTTTCTTCTGTAAATGCAAGAAACCAAGTTTCCAGAACAGTGCATGTGGTTGCCATCTTGTTTTTGGCTTTTGGGGGGAATTGGATTTTTTGCCACTGCACATGCACATGTGTGGCCATAAGGCACAGCCACATGGCACAGGAGGGAGTAAGGTAAGTTGGAACTCATCCCTGGACTGTTCTGATGTGCCCTGAACATGACTTGCTCCAAACAAAAGCCCTTCCTCATACTGGAAGAAATGAGGGACTATTTGACTCCTATGGGGTGACCATGTGGTCATTGCACCAGGCCTGTGTGCTGTCATTCTTGGGATCTTGCATGAGGGCAATACAGGGATTGTTTGGATGAAAGCTCTTGCCAGAAGTTATGTCTGGTCGCCCAATATGGACCCAGAAATCCAGGACTGGTTAGAACACTATAGGCCTTGCCAGATGTCTAGGCCAGCTCCTCCAAGTTTACGAGTGGGGCAAGCCCAAACTCCCTGGTCAAGATTACATATAGACTTCACAGACACATTTCATGGCCAGACATTTATGATCCTGGTAGATCCCTATTCCAAATGGGTTGAGATCAGTGATGGGCCGCTCTTCTTACCTGCTACCGGAGCTCCCTCGGAGGTCATCACAGGCACGCACAGAACCACCGATTGCGCACATGCTCATCAGAACAAGATTTGGCTTCTGCACATGCAGATCAAGCCAAATCTTGTGCGAGAAAGCACATGAGAGTGAGATGTTGGCTATTTTCATTGATATTTTTGCTTCCATGCATGCGCGGAATCAAAAAATTGGTGAAAATAGCCAACATCTTGCTCTCGCACATATCTTCACGTGAGATTTGGCTTGCTGCACATGAACAAAAGCCAAATCTTGTGTGTGGGTGCATCAGAGGCACGCAGCTGTGCATGCATCCTGGATTTTCCTACTGCAGCTGTGCACCTGGAAGCTCCAGGCTGTTGCCCATCAGTGATTGAGATTTTCCTAATGGGCTCAACCTCTGCAGAAGTGGCAATAAGGTGCTATGGTGACTATTCACCACCCATGGTTTCTAGATGTCCTAATATCTGATAATGGGCCCCAGTTCACCACGACTCAGTTTGAGGGTTCCTAGCAGACTTAGGGATCCACCATGCCCTGTTCATGCCATTCACTCCGGCATCAAATGGCAAGGTGGAGAGAATCATTATATTCGCCAAAGAAGCCTTGAGAAGGCTAGGAGACCTAGTATTCACCCACAATTACTGTTCCCTATGGCTAGTTGGGGAGGTTGAGAAAATCCTGGGCCCCATGTCCTATTTAATCAGGTTAAGCAATGGTTGGCCATGGAAATGGCACATCAACCAACTTAGAAAACAGGTAAAGGGAGAATTACAAAATCCTCAAAATGTAAATAACTATACTCCTTCCCTAACTGACTCAATCTCAATAAACTCAGAAGACCTACCTGAGTCACCTGAAGTCAAGCAGCGATCACCTGACAAACTGGTCCTAAAATCCAAAGAGGCCACACCCAAAAGCTTCCAGGAGCTTCCAAGCTGAGACCTCAGGACAGCAGCAGACGTGTCCGCCTAGGCTGCTGCCTCGCCAACAACTGAGTTGCGCAGGTCAGGGCGGCTTCCCAAACACCCCGCCTACCTGTGGGATTATGTATGCCACATGAATTGCTCCATTGAGGAGGGAACAGGTGTTATACACATTGGTGGTACAGTGGTTAGAGTGCAATACTGTGTCGGAATTAAGCATATTCTAAGGTAATATCTCAATGCAGAAGGAAAGATTACAAAGAGAATGCTGAGTCATTCTGAGTTAATTAAGCATGCAGCAACCTGATTGGGTGATAAGTATTTAAAAATGTAAGAGCGTTAGTATTATTCTCTGATGTTCTATGATGTGTGATGTGTGCTCTGTTCTCCGTGCTCTGATCTGAAGTTCCTGTTGCTGCATGATCTGTTGGTTCCTGTGAGTTACTGCAATTGAGATAGTTGTAGTGAAATACTGGTGAGATACTAGTGTGATGTATGTATAGAAAGATAGAATACAGTTAGTAGTGTAAATAAGAAGTAAATATATTTTGCAAGAGATCCTGCTGCTGCAGTATTTCATTGAAGACTTCAACTCCATATCCATTGGTCTGTGGCTGGCTGGTTGGGTTGGCTGTCATCCGAAAGTGCAGCTCTGACATACTGCAAGCTACTTTTGCTGATCACTGGCTGCCAGCAGTTTGGCAGATCGAATATCAGTAGGCTAAAGGTTGACTCAGTTTTCCATCCTTCCAAGGTCGGTAAAATGAGGACCCAGATTGTTGGGGGCAATATGTTTACTCTCTGAAAATGGCTTAGAGAGGGCTGTGAAGCGGTATATAAATCTAAATGTTAATGCTATTGCTATTATTTAGGAGCCTTTTGCATACTGCATTACTGCATCTCCGACATGGGCCGGTTTGCACACACCCCTGCACTTAGGGCAACCGTCTTCTGGCCCTCACTTCACCGGCTGACATTTCCAGGATTGATGCCGAAATTAGTGCCTGGTTAGCACATTTGAATAGTCAGACACTATTGGTTGATGCATCTGACAGCTCCCTATAAAAGGACTAGCTGTCAGACTTCACGTTACTGGTTGTAAAGAGAGGTTGCCACGTAAAGAGGTACCTTTTGAAGTCTGTCTTCTACCATTATTCCTACAACTCAACAGTTTGATGGAGGTATCTACATGCATACCTCCATTTTTCATTGATGGTTAATTCTAACATACTACATTGGGCATTCCTTATATTTCTCTTTAGTCTCTGCCTCAGTCCCAATGTGTGGAAAATTGTCATCCTGGATTTTTCAAGCGGGTTCGGGAAGGAGAGCCAGTTTGCTGCTATGATTGTGTTCCTTGTCCAGAGGGGACCATCTCTACTCACAAAGGTAGGTCATACCAGAGGAAGGGGTACTGGATTCATTCAGATTGGGAAGTGCATCTGAGTACTGACTCTCTGTGCATACGTGGAAGCCAAATTTCCACTACCAGCTCGGGCGAACTGGTCCAAACTAGTAGCAGCCCACCACTGCTAAGGTTGCTAATTTTGTGGTTTTTAATTTTCAATGTGCCCAATTTCTTCCACAATATTCCATAATATTAAATTACTTTTAATATTAGATTTGTTTATATTGTCTTTTTTACTGTCGTTAGCCGCTCCGAGTCTGCGGAGAGGGGCGCCATACAAATCTAATTAATAAATAAATATGAGGAATAAGAAAGTCTTGAAGGATGAGGTAGGACGAGATAGAAGAACATGGTGGATTGTGTACAATTGCTTACATCAGAGGATATTTCTCATTTCTTAACAGTTTGGAACTGTCATCCCATGTTTACCATTCTTAGGAACATCTGCATTCTTTGAAATTGAGAAATGGATTCTGATCAACGGCTTTTGTCACCCAAATCCTGTTTATATTATAGGCCAAAAGATATATCAATCAATCAATTAATCAGTCTTTATTAAGGTCAGGGAACCAATATAAACAGAAATATCTAATTCAGGGAATCACGGAGGGAGATGGTTTGGGTTCAATGGACAATAGAAATACATATACCAATAGCAATAGCACTTAGATTTATATACCACTTCATTGTGCTTTCATATCCCTCTCTAAGTGGTTTACAGCAGTTTACAACAATCTGGGTTCTATAGTAGACTTGCCATAAAAGACATGGAGAAGTTATCCGTGTGAAAGAAGGGACATAAGTTAAATTTACCATTATTAGGGGTAAAATCTGCCTCTTTTATTTTTCGTGCTTATGATGTAAAGTTTGTGAAATGTTCCCACAATCACAATTAGTATTATCAATCAGTTCCCAAAATGGGCGTGAGGCATAGTAGTTAGAATGCAGTACTGCAGGCTACTTCTGCTGACTGCCGATTGCCAGCAGTTCAGCAGTTTGAATCTCATCAGCTCAAGGTTGACTCAGCCTTCCATCCTTTCAAGGTCGGTAAAACAAGGATTGGTGGAGGCATTATGCTGATTCTGTAAACTGCTGAGAGAGAGCTGTAAAACACTGTGCAGTCATGTATATTTCTATATTCTATTTGTATTTTGAATATTGGCACCTATCGTGCTTGATCAGTATCATCTAACATCCAAAGTAGACTTTTCTTGAAAGATGAAAAGATATATAAAATAAATATTACTTTCTGTCTTTCTCAGATATTGAAACATGCATCAAGTGCCCAGATGATCAATATCCAACCAAAAACAGAGTCCAATGTATCCCCAAAAGAATAGCCTTCCTGTCCTATGAAGAACCTCTGGGCATCATCCTGATCTCATTTGCACTACTCTTGTTCCTAACCACAGGATTCACTTTAATCATATTCATGAAATACCTGAGAACTCCCATTGTCAAAGCCAACAACCGCGACCTCTCTTTTATTCTCCTGGTTTCCCTCTTGCTTTGCTTCTTGTCCTCCTTTCCACCTGACAGGTGGAAAGCCACCTGTCTTCTTCGGCAAACAGTATTTAGCATTGTATTCTCAATAGCTGTGTCTTCTGTATTGGCCAAAACGATCACAGTGGTGCTGGCATTCCTGGCTTCTAAACCAGGGAACAGTATGAGAAGATGGTTGGGGAAGAGCTTGGCCAACTCCATCATCCTTTATTGTTCTACTGGCCAAATTTTCATCTGTGCCATATGGCTGGGAATTTCTCCCCCATTCCCTGAATCTGACTTATACTCCCAGCCTGGAGACATGATCCTTCAATGCAATGAAGGCTCTGTCACCATGTTTTATGTTGTCCTTGGCTTTATGTGTTTCCTAGCTGTCATTTGTTTCATTGTAGCTTTCACAGCCAGGAACCTGCCTGGGGCCTTCAATGAAGCCAAGCTGATCACCTTCAGCATGTTGGTCTTCTGCAGTGTCTGGGTCTCCTTTCTGCCAACCTACCTGAGCACTAAAGGAAAGTCCATGGTGATTGTGCAGGTCTTCTCCATCTTGGCCTCCAGTGCTGGTCTGCTGGCTTGCATCTTCTTCCCCAAATGCTACATTATAATCCTGAGGCCAGATCTAAACACTAAAGAACATCTCATGATTAAAGTAGGGAAATGACTGTAATATTGTTTCTCGGGCATGTAACATGTAATTTTTTGATTGCAGTTATTGGGCTTTTGTATTCTTCCTTTGCATCAATATGAAAATTAAGCTTATTTAAAACTGAAGAAAATAAACATATGAAGAATAAAACTAATGAAATTAAATTCCAATGTGATATTGAACAGTAAAATAAACCAATTAATAATTACAATTGTCATGCCAGGATGAATAAGCTAAGTAATAAGATAGTTATATTCAGTCATGAATATTCTAACAAGAGGTCTTCAAACTTGTTTGGAATAAAGATTATTATTATTATTATTATTATTATTATTATTATTATTATTATTATTATTACTACTACTACTACTACTACTATTACTATTCTTATTATTTATTATATTTCTATGCCGCCCCTCTCCGGAGACTCGGAGCGGCTCACAACAACGGAACATAGTACAAATCCAATAGTTAAAAACAATTTTAAACCCTTAATATAAAACAGTCATACATCCCAGACAAACCATGAATAAAATGGAGCGGCCAGGAGAATCAATTTCCCGATGACTGATGACAAAGGTGGGTTTTAATGAGTTTGCGAAAGGCAAGGACGGTGGGGGCAGTCCTGATCTCTGGGGGGAGTTGATTCCAGATGGTTGGGGCCACCACAAAGAAGGCTCTTCCCCTGGGTCTCACCAGACGACATTGTTTCGTATACGGGACCCGGAAAAAGCCAATTCTGTGGTACCTAATCAGTTGCTGGGATTCGTGCAGCAGAAGGTGGTCCCGGAGATATTCTTGTCCGATACCAAGAAGGGCTTTATAGGTGATAACGAACACTTTGAATTGTGACTGGAAACTGATTGGCAACCAAGGCACACTGCAGAGTGTTAGAGTGACATGGGCATATCTGGGAAAGCCCATGATTGCTCTTGCAGCTGCATTCTGCACGATCTGAAGTTTCTGAACACTCTTCAAAGGTAGCCCCATGTAGAGAGCATTACAGTAGTCGAACCTCGAGGTGATGAGGGCATGAGTGACTGAGCAGTGACTCCCGGTCCAGGTAGGGCCGCAACTGGTGCACCAGGAAAACCTGGGCAAACGCCCCACACACCACAGCCAAAAGATGGTTCTCTAATGTTAGCTGTGGATCGAGGAGGACCCCTAAGTTGCGGACCCTCTCTAAGGGGGTCAGTAATTCCCCTCCCCCCCAGGTAATGAACTGACAGATGGAATTGTCCTTGGGAGGCAAAACCCACAGCCACTCCATCTTATCAGGGTTGAATTTGAGTATGTTGACATCCATCCAGACCCTAACAGCCTCCAGGCACCGGCACATCACTTCCACTGATTTGTTGACTGGACATGAAGTGGAGATGTACAGCTGGGTATCATCAGCATATTGATGATACCTCACCCCATGCCCTTGGATGATCTCAACCAGCGGTTTCATGTAGATATTAAATAGCAGGGAAGAGAGGACCGATCCATGAGGCACCACACAAGGGAGAGGCCTAGAGGTCTGACCACACTAACACCGACTGCGATCAACCGGAGAGGTAGGAGGAGAACCACTGAAGGACAGTGCCTCCCACTCCCAACCCCTCCAGTCGGCGCAGAAGGATACCATGGTCGATGGTATCAAAAGCCACTGAGAGGTAAAGAAGCACCAGGACAGAGGCTGGATCAGTTTTAGGGAAGGCAGAGAAGTCTAGAACAATGACAGAAGCACCAGCCTGAAGATGATGAGTGGGATCTCGTCGAAATATCGCCAGAAATCTCTGAAACCTACACGGTAAGAAACCCGAAGATGCCAAAATCTTCATACATATATATGTGTATACGAATCTTGGAAGGGTTTCATTTTGTTGTGGAGTTCAGCACATAATAAGCAACTAAAATTTTAAATCTGGTGGAAGAAAACTCACAAGTTTTCTCTTTTTTTTCTCTATCACACAATACTAGGATGAGGGGGCACTCCCTAAAGCTCATAGGTAAGAAAGTTAGGACAAATAAAGAGAAATATTTCTTCACCTAGAGGGTCGTTGGTTTATGGAATTCACTTCCAGAAGAGGTTGTGACAGATGTCAGCCTGGATAGCTTCAAGGAAGGATTAGACAGATTCATGGATGCCAAGTGTATTGGTGGCTATTGAAATGGATGTCCAACTGCCGCCTCTATGCTGGTTGAGGCAGGCAGGATTCCCTTGAGTACCATTTGTTGGGAGTCAAGAGAACGGGAGGGTTTTGCCTTCTCTTTCTGCTCAAGATCCCCACATACAATTGGTGGGCCACTGTGTGACACAGAATGCTGGACTCGATGGGCTTTGCCCCGATTCAGCATGGCTCTTCTTATGTTCTTATGCTCTTACGTTCTTGTAGGTTTATTATCAATACCTGCCAAGCATGTGGAATGCCTGTCTGGCTGATATAGCAAACCTATTTATTTAATCTGTTTAAGGAAATAATTATTTACTCAGTTTTTGTTTATCTGAGTTAATTAAAACTCTTCTGTTTGTCTAAAGTAAAAAACTTAATTAGACACTTCTGTTTAGTTAGCAATCACACATTGATATGATTTGTCTGTACACTATGTGCCATACATTAACCATTTAGCATTGTAACTAAATTAGTAAAAGTTAATCCTTTATACTTGTATACACAAGAAATTTATTATAAAAAAATAAACGCAGGTCCAGGAAGACCAGAGCTTCTGAACAGTTCTGGTCAGAGAGATTTTTCTTCCTAACTTGAAAAAGCTTTTGCTCGAAAAATCATGTCTCTGTGTCTATGATTTCTACAGCATGGATATGAATGCATATGCAGTGCTTAAAACATAACTTAAGTGCATGCACAGAAGGAAAAAACAACATGGCATCACATATGGTGCCACCAAGAGAGCCAGTTCGGGGGTGTGGCAGGCCTGGGTCGCTGCCGGCTTTAGCAACCCAGAGCATCAAGTTACTACCGGTTCTATAAAACCGGTCCAAACTAGGAGACGCCCACTTCTGATCCTGACAGGAATGACTGCGGATACCGCAAAGTCCCTGTGGGGAACAGGGTCTTCAGAGGGACTTAGGGCAACCTAGACACGTGGGGTCACTCACGAATTCGAATCCTAGAAAGAAAACTTGGACACATTTCTCTCCGGGTGAAATGACACAGTTTTGGGCCGTGCACTTCCTTTTATTGGGGGGAATATGCAAATTGGGTAAAGTTATACGTATATGTCAAGTGGTATACAAACATCCAATAACATGACTCTAAGATATGACACAACTTCTGAGTCCTTCCTATCTACATATGGCATGTAACTAGTTTCTACTGAACAAATGTCTCTTATGGCCAATTTCCTGGGACCTTTGTTGTGAATATGGTTATCTCCTGTTTACCACAAAGCAAGGTCTTTTATTGCTGCTTTAGTCCGGTGTGCCCCAGGAAATGTAAACATGCATCCTTTTATCACAGTTCTCATCCTGCTGGCACATTCTTGTTATTCAAGGGGGGGAGGGGGGCTGCCATGAACCGATTTATGGCCAGTCACTTCCTCAAGCAGAGTTCACCAGAAATGCAGACTTGTCCTTATATGGTTTTTACGTTCAGTCCTGTTCTGGCTATTGGAATAAAAGTGTATAAGACGGTTATGTTAGAAGTCCAGATATTAAATCCTATCCTAACATGATATGGCAGCCACAAAAGCCCATAACCACCACAGAATTCTGCCTTCAAGGGTGGATCTGTAATTTTTCACTAACATGCTGTATTCCAGCTTCCTTTCTGTAAATGGAGCCAAGGAAGATCCCCAGAGGAAAAGTTGCTTCTCCCTGTAATTATCCTCATCCTGAGATGTCTTCTTCTTCTCCAGTGACTGCCTTTGATGTAAACATCAAACTGAAGCAACATGGAAGGGATCTTGCATCAGGAAAGGATAAATGCTTCAGGTCCTACTCTGTGTTATACAAATTTCAGAACAAACAGGGACTGTGCTGTTAAATGTACCTTTCTTTCCTTTCCAGATTAAGCTTTGTTTGTAAATATTGTATTTATTTGTCTCCATTTCATGTACTTATAAACATGTTTATACTTATATCTGTAATCTTATACATGCTTGAGAAAAAATAATTAAACAAACAAGTAAATAAAATGCTGGCTTTGTCTCTGTCAGGAAAGCCGCCAGCTCTTGTGAGAGAGATTTTAATTCTGTTCTTGTTTAGAAATGGGAAGTTGATCCATTCATTCCGATGAATTATGGGCCTCCTGCTTCTGCTTCTGATGTTACTGTTGTCCCTGCCAGTCTCTGGGAATCGTAGAGTGAAATGTCCACAGACTTTGGAGCACCAGGATGGGGGGAAACCCTGGAGCTTCTACAGACCAGGAGATCATCTTATTAGTATTATCATCACTGCAACAAAGATATTGAATATAACGTTCCCTTTCAATGTAGTTCCTTCTATTCAGTCTCATTCGTAAGTCAGATTAACAGATCTGATAATAGCTGATAATCGAGTTGCATACATTCCATTTATAATTCTAATGCCTGTCTTTGTTCTCCTTATTCCACTTTCTCCTGCATTACAGCACTTTCTACTTCCCTGAATCATTTTTATTTCCATGTTTTCTTTGTCTTATTTGGAGGAAGAGGTTCAAATCCAAAGATGAGACAAGGGGGGGGGGGGGATCTGAAAGAAGTCCACATTATTTTTCTCTCCCCGTTCAATCTTGAATTCATGGACTTGAATACTGAGTTTTGTTTCAGTAACTGATTGTTGTAGTTTTCCCCTGCACAGCTCATTTCCAATATAACCACTCATTGATATTTAGTTCATGATTCTTATAGAAATACAGGATGAGTTATTTTTAAAATTGGTTTCTGAGTCACTTTTGAAACATCCTCTTCTTTTTATGATGGTTCTACAGTACTTTAAGTATTCAATTATATTGACCCCTAGTTACTGGGCAGAAGAAAATGATGGTAGTACTGCCACAAAGAATGGTGTATTTGCAATCCTTAATCCAGGTGAAAGGCTGTATCAATTCCATCTTCTCAACATTCATTAAAATTAAATGCAGATGGGTGAGTATCATTTGTCTCTGGGTTTAGAGTCAGTATTGGCTTAAGACTCTTCAAGAGACAACAAAGTGGATTAGATTGGGGGGATAATAATATTGTTCATTAGGGTTTATGATGATAGCACGATCATTTTTACAGGAGTTTATGTACTGCTCTTTCTAAATTGCAATGCTTTATTTTCACCAGTCAAGCAAAAAATACATATTTTGCTATTGATGAGGGTGGTGATGATAAAATGAACTTTTTTTCACAGTAAAATATCTTCAGATCAGTCTAAAATCCTACGCCTCATTTGGGCTATTCAAGTGGTCACTACGAATTCCCAGCTCCTGCAGAATCTCACACTTGGCTACAACATCCACGACAACTATTGGAACACCCTTGTCACTTTGGATGCCTTGATGGATATGCTTTCTACTGGAGAAGCCAATGTCCCCAACTACAGCTGTGGAAAGAAGGACAACATTTTGGCCTTTTTCGACAGAGATGACAGGGACAACTCCATACAGATGTCAACATTAACAGCCCCCTACAAAATTCCACAGGTTTGTATGTGCGCATCTCTATCTAGTAAAGTGAGAAGATTACTAGGATAGTTAAGCTAAACATTCGGCTAAACAAATAATTCACTCAACGCTACCAAGCTATTTACTAATTCTGCATTATGGTACTTGAAGATTGATATCTTCTCATTGTTTCCATCACTCATCTCCTCCCACTAATGACTATATGACTGTAACTTTGTTGCTTTTAATTGACTGGTTCTTAATACAATTGTATTACATATTTTTACTCTACGACTATCATTAAGTGGTGTACCTTGTGATTCTTTGCTATCTTTTCTTTTATGTACACTGAGAGCATGTGCACCAAGACAAATTCCTTGTGTGTCCAATCACACTTGGCCAATAAAATTCTGTTCTGTTCTGCTCTGCTCTATTCTATTCTAGTCCATTCCATTCCACAATAAATCCAACCATATCTTCTCTATGAAATTCAAGAGTTGCTTTTCTCTATGGCCACTCTAGGTAAGTTGTCTAGTGATGAGACTGACATTTGGGAGAGGGAAAGCATGAAAGCAGCCATATCATCTCAAGACACCATCCCCATTACTTTGGGAGCTTCTGCTGCATCATTGCAAAGATAGGGAAAAGATCTACATCCCAATCAAAGGGTCTTCTTTGCAACAGGAAGCACTGATGGAAAGCTCTTACTGTCTACCTCTTAGACAAAGTAATGATATACAAATTCCAGATTCATGGAAAGAATCCCAAATGGCTTACATTATCTAAGGTTTATAAGGCATATAACATAAAGACTCTGTCTGCAATCTGGAGTTTGACTTGGCTCAGCCTTCCATCTTTTCAAGGTTGGTAAATTGGTAACATACAGATTGTTGAGGAAAATATGCTGACATTGTAAACTGCCCAGAGAGTGGTGTAAAGAGCCAAGGAGGTGCAGTGGTTAGAGTGCAACACTGCAGGCTCCTTCTGCTGACTGCTAGCTGCAGTTTGGCAGTTCAAATCTCACCTGCTCAAGGTTGACCCAACATTTCCATCCTTTCAAGTTGGGTAAAGTGAGAACCCAGATTGTTAGGGGCAATATACTGATTCTGTAAAACCAGATAGAGAGGGTTGTAAAAGCACTGTGAAGCATTTTATAAGTCTAAGAGCAATTGCTGTTGCTATTTTGGGACAGTATATACCCTGTGACGAAGATGGAACAATCTGTAGCTGAACAAACACTGAAAACTGTAGAGGTGAAGCCCTCCTACTCTACCACCTCTAAGAATATTACCCAACACAATATCAAGGAGTAGAGACCTTCAAGTTGCTGGGTTATGTAATTTCTCAGGATTTGAAATGGATGCCTAATATTAGTTCCACCATTAAAAAGACACAACAAAGAATGTTCTTCCTGCGTCAACTCAGGAACTCAGTTTAAGACTGCCCAAGGAGCTGTCGATATAGTTCTACAAAAAAATTATTGGGTTTATCGTTTTAAAACTGTCTGGTTTGATGCAGCAACTAAACGGGACAGGTACAAACTTTGACGGATAGTTAGTACTGCAGAACAAAAACAATTGCAAGCAACCTGCCTCTCACTGAGGACCTGTTTGCTGCATTCCTTACATTAAAACAACAACACATTTTCTCTGTGGACAGAATTTAAAACTTACATATAAAATGGCTTTTTATTTGAAGAAAAAAGTTCAGTTGAAATCTGCAAATGTGAGTCTGATTGCAGAAAAAAAGTAGGGGTGAATCAGAAATACGATTTGCAATCTTTATTCTGATTCTTATTTAGTGTGTTTCTTTCATTTTTTTCTGGTCTTGTTAATATTCTGTGTTTAATGTTCTGTATTGTGATATGGTCAATTGGCTAATGATCAACAATACAATATTATAATATGTTCATAACAAAACTGTTGGATTTTTTGAAAGCTAGTAACTGACCCTAAATACAGTATTCTTCCATTTTTTCAGATCTGCTTCACTGTTTCAGAAGCTCTGAGTAATAAAAGTCAATTCCCTTTTTTTTATTGGATGCTCCCCAAATTAGGTATTCTCTACCCAGGAATTGTCCAACTACTCCTCCATTTCAAATGGACCTTGATTGGCCTCTTTGCTACAGACACAGAGAAGGGAGAGAATTTCATGAGGATGTTGACTCCTATACTTGTCAGTAATGGAATTTGCATTGTTGTATCGCAACAATTCTCTACCACTTTACACACAACACCCTTCAGGGATGCCCTCTCTAAGTGGAGACAAGTCAATGTCTTTGTTCACTTCATAGAATATTTTGCCATTTGGGATAGACTTCTTCCTTTCCATTCAACCCTTAAGAGTTTGCCAGAACCCATTGAAGGAAAAGTCTGGATAATTGCAAGCCTTGGGGAATTTCAAATAAGAAGACACACATTCCTCAGATATGTCCATAGTGTTTGGTCCTACTCTTTTCAGCGGAAGGAGAGGCCAAATGACAGTTCCTTCGAACCAGATTTCTCTGTGCAACCGCAGCTCAGAGATCAGTCTTTCCGATGTTCTTTTTCGAAGGACATCATTTCTCTCAAAGGCCGGAGAAGATGCACTGAGAAATCACCATTGAAAACAAAAGTGGAAAAAAGTATGATCTGGAAGCGATATAACCACATTGTTTACACTTTGATTAATAGTCTAGCCCATTTCTTGAATGATGCATATTCCTCCATAGCCAAGAGGAGAAGGAAAGAGGGAGAAGAGAGGCTGGGGGCTCAAAAGCTGCAGCCATGGCAGGTATGGGGTTCTGAAAAAGATCCATCAAACTTACTTTCTTTGGCGAGGGAATAAAAGGGAGGAGGGGTAGCATCTCAACCCTTTTGTGTTTTGAAAGCAGAGGTGATATTTATTTTTATTTTTATTTTTATTTTTATTATTATTATTATTATTTATTAGATTTGTATTCCGCCTCTCTCCACAGACTTTAGCCAGTTCTGACCAATTCTGGAGAACCAGTAGTGGACATTTTGAGTAGTTTGGAGAATCAATAAATACCACCTCTGACTGGACTCACTCTCATCTATTCTTTGCCTCCAGAGTCCAAGCTGATCAGGAGGAAATGGGGATTTTGCAGTATCCTTCCCCTGGAGTGGGGAGGGAATGGAGATTTTACAGTATCCTTCTCCTGCCATGCCCACCAAGCTACACTACGCCCACTAAGCTATGGCCACAGAACTGGTAGTAAAAAAATTGAATCCCACCACTGTCAAAAGGCCAACATGTTTGGCCAATATAATCACTTGGGGATAATTTTCCAAAGAGTGGGTACCATGACATACATACGTTGATATTAATCAGGAATGTTGATGATAATAATAATAATAATAATAATAATAATAATAATAATAATAAAAATTATTAGATTTGTAAGCTGCCCCTCTCCGAAGACTCGGGGCGGATATTAAAGCTGCCTTACTTTATCAAGTCCCTAGTTGCTAAAAAATCAATATTTTTCTACCAGCTTTCATTTATGCATTGATCTGTATCAAAAAATCATATATTTTTTTCTTGAAGCTTTACTTTTAAATCAGTTCAATCCAAAAATCGCAATCTGTCAACTCTGGTTTTCTGTAATACAGAAAATATATAAGAATAGATGACCAAGGAATAATTGTTATTTATAAATAATAGTTTTTATGGGGAACATTTAAAATTATTGAGTACAATAGCCAGATAATTTTTATCCATGTATTATCATACCATCCAGACATCACTTAAGTAGACTCATAATTACATCAAAAAAATGTTTTACTGAAATTAGCAGCATTCCTATAGTCTGTTTAGTAAGTATAATGATATGTGAGAATGACTGTTGGGAGAGGGAGAAGAGTTGCTGCCCAGGGAAGGATCGGATAAGTAGGGAGATGTGCACCACAGTACAGTGATCCCTCGGTTAGCGCGGGGGTTACGTTCCAAGACCTCCCGCGCTAACCGATTTCCGCGTTATACTGGATGCGGAAGTAAAAAACCTTCTGCGCATGCGCGCCCTGGCCGCACATGCGCAGAAGGTGGAGCGACGCAAATTCGGAGGCTGGCAATACAATGGTGATTTTTCCGGGCTCCTTGCCGCTACCCCCCCCGCCCGCCCGATTCGCCCCGCTCACCGGCTTTCTTGGGGCAGCGCTGGCGGCAATGGCAAACCTCCCTCCTTCCCTTCTCTCCTTCCTCTCACCGGCTTTCTTGGGGCAGCGCTGGCGGCAATGGCAAACCTCCCTCCTTCCCTTCTCTCCTTCCTCTCACCGGCTTTCTTGGGGCAGGGCTGGCGGCAATGGCAAACCTCCCTCCTTCCCTTCTCTCCTTCCTCTCACCGGCTTTCTTGGGGCAGCGCTGGCGGCAATGGCAAACCTCCCTCCTTCCCTTCTCTCCTTCCTCTCACCGGCTTTCTTGGGGCAGCGCTGGTGGCAATGGCAAACCTCCCTCCTTCCCTTCTCTCCCTCCCTCCTTCTCTCCCTCCCTCCTTCCTTCCCTCCTTCTCTTCTCTCCCTCCTTCCCTTCTCTCCCTCCCTCCTTCCCTCCTTCTCTCCCTCCTTCCTTCCCTCCTTCTCTTCTCTCCCTCCCTCCTTCTCTCCCTCCCTCCTTCCTTCCCTCCTTCTCTTCTCTCCCTCCTTCCCTTCTCTCCCTCCCTCCTTCCCTCCTTCTCTCCCTCCTTCCTTCCCTCCTTCTCTTCTCTCCCTCCCTCCCTTCTCTCCCTCCCTCCTTCTCTCCCTCCCTTCTCTCCCTCCCTCCTTCCTTCCCTCCTTCTCTTCTCTCCCTCCCTTCTCTCCCTCCCTCCTTCCTTCCCTCCTTCTCTTCTCTCCCTCCCTTCTCTCCCTCCCTCCTTCCTTCCCTCCTTCTCTTCTCTCCCTCCCTCCCTTCTCTCCCTCCCTCCCTTCTCTCCCTCCTTTCTCAAAAAGCACTTAAACTGTAACTGTACTGTACTGTGTAATGACAGAATAAAACCCCCCAACCCTCACCTGTGTTTGAATTTCATTAATTCACTCAGTCATTCATTCATTAATTCACTCAGTCATTCATTCATTCTTCTGTACAGACTGTGTGCCACTCAGTCCCAACACTTTTAACCCATAAATTACCATTTCCCATCCCCTTAATTACCATTACCTACTGTACACATTGAATAAGACTCTTAAGTTATGAACAATAACATATTTATTTACTGTACATTTTTTGGGGTGGGGTGGGGGTTAGCATAACTGGGATACAGTAACTAGGGATCTTCTTCTATCACCATTTCTACAATGGCCGCTGCAGGTGATGGTGTGACAGACCTCTTGGTTTTTGTGACAAACATGGTCATGGGCAGTTGTTGGCGCCGTTTCTTTTTCTGGGCTAACATGGATCTGTATGGTGCAAAGATGTTGTCAAGGGAGGCATTAAACTGTATAGAGCGAGTCATGTTGGGATCCCAAAGTTCCACCATGCGTTGTACATTTGAAGTGGCTCTGTTCAGTTCTGCAAGCCGCTCAAGCGTTAGGCCAACATCTTCTTCTTCCTCAGCTTGTTCAGCTTCCGCTTCCTCCTCTTCTTCACTCGCTGACCTGGTCAGCTCCTCCAGATCTTTGTCTGTCAGCGGTAGGCCATGCTCATCAAGCAAACCATTGACTTCCTCTGCTGTCATGTCAACGAAGCCTTCTCCACCCAGTGCCTGTGCCAGCTTCACAGAGGTCTGGACTGCAGCATCTTGGATTTCTTCGGGAGCAAATCCCTTGTAATCATGCACCACTTCTGGCCACAATTTCCTCCAGCAGGCATTCATTGTCTGTGTCTTCATATCTGTCAAGGCATTCTGAATGTTCTTCAGACAAGATGCAATTGTGTACTGACGCCAGTAGGCCTTCAATGTGAAGTTGTCATCAGCATCCATTGCTTCCACGATGCTTCCAAGAGAATTGCGCGTGTACAGTGCCTTAAATGCACGGATAATACCTTGATCCATCGGCTGGATAAGCGATGTGGTGTTTGGTGGCAAGAATTCAACTTGCACCCCATCATGTTCATGGTCCAGGTGATCATGGCCGCCAGCATTGTCCATTAGGAGAAGCACTTTGAAATCCAGTCCTTTGCGAGCCAAATACACCTCCACCTGTGGGATGAAGCAGTGATGAAACCAGTCCCGCGTGAGGGGTTTTGTAATCCATGCTTTAGCATTATGCATCCAGTACACTGGCAATGCATTCTTATTTCTGTTCTTGAGGGCTCTTGGATTTTGTGACTTATAAATTAGCCCTGGCTTCAGCAAAAAGCCTGCTGCATTCCCACACATGATCAAAGTCACTCGATCTTTCATGGCCTTAAAGCCAGGGGCTTTGGCTTCATCTTGCATCAAGAAAGTCCTTGAAGGCATCCTCTTCCAGAACAGGCCTGTTTCGTCCATGTTGAACACCTGTTCTGGAAGGTAGCCCCCTTCTGCAATTAGCTCTTTAAACGTGCGCTGGACAAAGTTTTCTGCTGCACCAGTATCTGCTGAGGCAGCTTCTCCGTGCAATGACACACTCTTCAGGCCATAGCGCCGTTGAAATTTCTCAAACCACCCTTTGCTTGCTGTGAATGTGGCTGGGGCTGAGGCTGAGGCTGAGGCTGCAGAATGACAGGAAAGGGAGAGAGAAGTGACTTGAATGAAAGCATAAAGAGTAAATGCCCACCTCCTTCCCTCCTTCCTTCCTTCCCTCTCTTCTCTCCCTCCCTCCCTCCTTCCCTCCTTCCTTCTCTTCTCTCCCTCCCTCCTTCCTTCTCTTCTCTCCCTCCCTCCCTCCTTCCCTCCTTCCTTCTCTTCTCTCCCTCCCTCCCTCCTTCCTTCTCTTCTCTCCCTCCCTCCTTCCTTCTCTTCTCTCCCCTCCCTCCCTCCTTCCTTCTCTTCTCTCCCTCCCTCCCTCCTTCTCTTCTCTCCCTCCCTCCTTCCCTCCTTCCCTCCCTCCTTCCCTTCTCTCCCTCCCTCCTTCCCTCCCTCCCTCCTTCCCTCCTTCCCTGCTCCTTCCTTAAAAAACACTTAAATACAGTATCTAATGACAGAATAAAAAACCCCAGCCCTTACCTGCGTTTCCCTCATCTGCATCGCCTTCTTCTGTGTCTTCAAGACGGTTGTACAATTGTTGTGCTTTGGTTCTTATAGTGTTGGTATCCAAAGCAATGCTCTTTTTGCGGCAGTCTTGTACCCACAGGGACAAAGCAGCTTCCATCTTCATAAGCCGTTTGTTTCGAGGTGTCACCATTCTTTTTGCAGCCTTGTTGAAGGCCATCAGAGAACTTTGCCTTATCTTTTTCTCGTCGTCACGAATGGTTCGCACACTCGATTCGTTGATCCCATACTGCCGACCAACATCTGCATAAGAGCGTCCCTCTTTCAGCATGTCCAAAATGTCAATTTTCTCTTTAATTGTGAGTATCCTCCTGGTCTTTTTAGCGTCGCCGCCAGCACTCCGAGCACAACGTTTAGGAGGCATCTTGCAACAAGTCTGAACAAGTTCCAAAAGTTCAGTTGCAAAGCTTTTTTTTGCGTTTGCAACGATTGGTCGAGATTTTGGCCAATCAGCAATCAGCATGACGTCATCGGGCGGGAAAAACCGTGGTATAGCAAAAAAACCGCGAACTTATTTTTTAAATAATATTTTTTGAAAAACCGCGTTGCAGCGTTTCGCGCTAATCGAGAACGCGTAAATCGAGGGACCACTGTATAATGTGAGAGAAAATACCCGAGAAAGGATTTGCCTAAATATTCAGGCTGAAAAAAACATTGACAGTAGGTTTGAACTTTCAAAATTGCAAGATTCTTTTCATGTAGCATTAAAATAAACAAGAAGTAGCTTATCTGGCCACCTTTCACATCTGGTTAAGCTGGGACAACGTCAGCCTGACAACTTTTTCCCTGGTAAATCCATGCTTTCTAGTAATTACTCTGTTGTTTTCCAGGACTTTATGAATAATTTGTATTTGTATTTATTAGTTTGTCAAACATGTACAAGATAGCTGATATAAATATGAACATGGACATGGACAAAAGAAATGACTACAAATAAATGGGGACAGTAAGACAGGGACGGTAGGCATGCTAGTGCGCTTATGCATCCCCCTTTTACAGACTTCTTAGGAATGGGGTTAGGTCCATGGTCAACAGTTTAAGGTTGAAGCTATGAGGGTTTGAGGATGTAACAATGGATCGGGTATTGACCACTCTGTTACTGAAGTCATTGAATTCTTGGACCATTTTTTCATGCAGACTGGTCAGATTTTTGAGCCAAAATCCATGCAGTTGATCATTGCCAAGTGATGTCCAGCTCTTTCCTTACTCATTTGCTGATCATTTCAGTTGTTAATTCCATCGGTTTCGTGAGAATTTTTCCTCAAATTCTTTTATCCACACAGCATTTTTGTTGTAGTCTTTCTCATTTTCCCAAAGGTCTTTCCAAAATGCAGTTGTTGCAGTTTTCTCAGGCTTTTCAACTACTATACCTGTTGCTTGATTCAAGTTCTTGTAAAAACCATCTTTGGTCTAATTGAAACAGTTGGTTTTGTAGTAACAACAAAAACAACAACAACAACAATATTTCATGACACATTTTGCTGAACCTTTCTTTTTCACTTTTGAGGACAGTGATAACACGTGTTCTCCTAATTCAGGATATTTGCAAGTGAGACAACTGTAGAAGAAAGGTTCAAATGTAAAAAGACATGTGGGATAAAAACAAACAAAAAACAAGGTTTTTGCTTTTTAAATTCCTGGATATTTCTATTCTAGTTCCATCCATTTCTGAAGAAGAATGAGTTTTGCAATCTTTCCCACCTGAAACTGTACTTGGACCAAAATGGGGATATAGCAGCAAATCTGAGCATCATAAGCTGGATAGTTCTCTCCAGGGAGGATCCTATTAGAGAAAAACTAGGAAGTTTTGAAACACAAAGACTTACTATCAGTCAAGATGCTTTTTCACGGCTAAAGTTGCTCAACAAGGTGGGTGAAATATTGATATCTTTTCTTGTTTTACAGAGCCTTGGGTCAGGTGGCTAAACCTACTCACCAAATACCATGACCTTAGTGAGAACTGAAGGTGGAAAGTAGAATGGAATGGAAAGGAGTGGAGTGGAATAGAAGGGGCCCAGAGGTGGAAGGGACCCTGGAGGTCTTCTAGTCCAACCCCATGCTCAAGCAGAAGACCCTATACCGGTGATGGTGAACCTTTTTTCCCTCGGTGCTGAAAAAGTGTGGGCATGCAGTATTGCGCCTGCAGGAGTGCCCACACCCATAATTCAGTGCCTGGGAAGGGTGAAAACAGCTTTCGCCCACCCCCAGGGCGGCCCTCTGCAGGCTGAAAATGGTCTGTTTCTCAAATTCTGGTGGGTCCAGTAGGGTCATGTTTTGCCTTCCCCGGGCTCCAAAGGCTTCCCCAGAGCCGAGAGAAAGTAAAAACACCCTCCCCCATCTCCCTGGAGGTTCTCTGGAAGCAAAAAATGCCCTCCCAGAGCCTCTGTTAGTCAAAAAACAGCTGGCCAGCACATACATGCATGTTGGAGCTGAGCTAGGCCAACAGCTCTCATGCCAGCACGTATGGCTCCATGTGCCACCTGTGGCACTCGTGCCATAGGTTCGCCATCACTGCCCTATACAATTTCAGAGAAATGTCTAATGTCTTCTTAAAAACTTCCAGCATTGGAGCACCAATAATTTTGGAAGGCAAGCTGTTACACTGATTGATTGCTCTTACTGTGAGGATACTTTTCCTTAGTTATAGGTTGGATTATTTTTCTTGCTTTCAGGCCTTTGGAAAATAGGCTGACCCCTTATATAAACATTTGGGAAATAGGTGCACACATATACACACACATTCAAACTTACAAAGAACTGATAAAGAAATAAGGGGATACTACTATAGATCTATTTCAAGCTATTTCGCTCTCATCAGCTAGCCATACCTTTCACTTTTAGCCACAAGTTCTCCCCACTTATCAGTTGAGCCATGGAAAGATTAAATAAAAGGCAAAAGGAAGCAGTATGTTCCCTCTCATATTTGGATATACCAGGTGACTCGACAGAAATACATATGTACATATTTACATACAGGGGTGGGAAACAGGCAGGACAGGGTGGAACGCAGTTCCATTGGTGGAAATAAAGCTGTGTGTCCAACTCCAGCTGATTATCCCCCCCTCTCATCCTCTTCCTTTTCTTCAGAAAGTGGCATGGAGACTAGAACTGGCAGGAGTTGCAGGGGGCTCAGTTCCTCTCCCCTCTTTTCTCAACAGCTGATCAGTACCCATTCGCCGAGCTACCCAGGCTGAAGCAGGGGGTGACCCAAGAAGGAGAGTGTGGGAAACACAAAGCAAATTGTCACCCCAGAGAGAGACACTGTAGAGGACTTAAGAATTCACTTGAACGATGATGATCATTCAATCCACTCCCACCTGGTCACATGGCCAACAAGCCACTACTATCCAGTCACATGACCATCAAGCCACACCCATAAAATAAGCCACACCCACAGTGTGGCAGTAAAAATTTTGGCTGCCCATTACTGCTTACATACATACATACATAGAGGCAGGAGTTGCCGCTACTGATGCTACCGGTACACTACTGGTGCATTTTGCAGAAGCAAAATCTCATTGGGATGCACATGCATCCCAATGCATGTGGCTTAATGATCATGTGACTGGGCAGGAGTTGCTTGCTGGCCATGTGATCAGGTGGGAGTGGCTTGAACGTTCATCATCGTTCAAGTGAACTGTTAAGTCCTCGACTTACAACCCTACCAGTATCGCTCACTGGGGTGACAATTTGCTTCGTGTTTCACGCGCTCTCCCTCTTGGGTCACACCTCAGGCTGGGTAGCTAGGTGAACAGGTGCTGCCAGAAGCATAAATTCTGCCAGCGCCACTTCCACCCATGCCTTCTGCTTGCACCTCAGGCAGGAGGTGGCCGTGTGAGACTGGAGGGGAGCCAAGCAAGAGAGAGCAAGCTCGTCTGAGGCCAGGAAAGAGGAAAGAGGAAAGAGGAAAAAAGCAAGGAGTGTAGATGCACAAGAGCAGCAGGGAAAAATGGAGAGGTGAGCCGAGACCAGTAATCCAGGAAGTGACAGCCGCCGATCAGCCGGAGCTGTGCACACATCTTCATTTCCACCAGTGGCATGTGGAGCCATATTGGAGGGCACACAAGATTTTTCTATGTTTCAGCTCCAGTGCATGTGTGTGTGCCGGCCAGCTGATTTCCAGCCTTTGTAAAGACAGTTTCATCCTCCAGATGCTTCAGGGAAGCTTCCCTGAAGGTCTGAGGCAAAAAAAAAAAAATTATCCCCCAATGGAAAAACGCACATCAGGTATGCTGGTTTAGGCATTTTTTTCAGTGGTGGGTTCATACCAGTGAGGCTCTCTGCAGGACAAAAAACAATGGATGCAAAGCAGCCTGGAATTTAGGAGAAACTTCCTAACAGTGAGGACAATTAACTAGTGGAACAGCTTGCCTTCAGAAGTTGTAGGTGCTTCATCACTGGAGGTTTTTAAGAAGGGACTGAAAAGCCACTTGCCTGAAATGGTATAGGGTCTCCTGCTTGAGTAGAAGGTTGGGCTAGAAGACCCCCAAGGTTTCTTCCAGCTCTATTTTGACTGAAGTTTATATTGCTAAATAAATCATACCGGTCAGAATTTTCCATACTTGTCCTTCACACCATGGGGACAGAAAAATAGGCCTTCTGCTCTAAGGATGAAGGTCCTAGGCTTTCAGTTCACATGACATCATAATGATTGTTCCAGAGGTGGGTTCCCCCCCTGGTTCAGACCGGTTCACCTGAACTGTTAGTGACCCAATGGTGATATCACGATGATTAGGCAAGGGTTCCCCTTTGCCGGTGCTATCGAGGTGCTCACAGTGACCAGCACAGGCACGCGGGCATCTGGGCGATTGGTGGGTGGGTGTGCATGTGTTGGCATGAGATTCAGCTTCTGCACATGTGCAAAAAGCCGAGTTTCACACGAGGATGCTTGCATGCACGAGATTCTGCCAATTTTCAGTGTTTTTTGCTTCACGGAAGGAAAAAAAGCTGAAAATCAGTGAAATCTTTTGCACGTGAACATCATCGCATGAGATTTAGCTTGCTGTGCATGCACAGAGGCCAAATCTTGCATGGGTGTGGGCACTCACATGTCAGGGATGCAAAGCTACACATGCAATTCCAGTTTCCCTACCATGTTGGACCATACCACTGCAACCCACCACTGACAATGATGTTTATGAAATTGGCTCGATCAGTGCGGGTTGATGGAGGCTGCCATCTTTTCTTTCTTTTTTAAAAACAATTTGGAATCTTTTTTCCCCTGATTAAAAAAAAAATCCAGTTTTTTTTCCTTCTGTAAATGCAATAAGCCAAGTTTCCAGCACAGTACATATGGTTGCCATCTTGTTTTTGGCTTTGGGGGGAATTGGATTTTTTGACACTGCACATGCACATGTGTGCCCATAAGGCACAGCCACATGGCACAGGAGGAAGTGAACCGGCAGTGAGGTAAGTTAGAACTCATCCCTGGACTGTTCTGATGTGCCCTGACACAGAAAACTGAAACACTGAAACATGACTAGCTCCAAACAAAAGCCCTTCCTCATACTGAAAGAAATGAGGGACTATTTGACTCCTATGGAGTGACCATGTGGTCATTGCACCCAGCCTGTGTGCTGGAATTCTTGGGACCTTGCATGAGGGCAATAGAGGGATTATTCGGATGAAAGCCCTTGCTAGAAGTTATGTCTGGTGGCCAAATATGGACCCAAAAATCCAGGACTGTTTAGAACACTATAGGCCTTGCCAGATGTCTAGGCCAGCTCCTCCAGGTTCACGAGTGGGGCAAGCCCAAACTCCCTGGTCAAGATTACATATAGACTTCGCAGGCCCATTTCATGGCCAGACATTTATGATCCTGGTAGATCCCTGTTCCAAATGGGTTGAGATCAGTGATGGGCCACTCTTCTTACCTGCTACCGGAGCTCCCTCAGAGATCATCACAGGCACGCACAGGACCATCAATTGCGCACATGCTCATCAGAACAAGATTTGGCTTCTGCACATGCAGATCAAGCCAAATCTTGTGCGAGAATGCACATGAGAGCGAGATGTTGGCTATTTTCATTGATATTTTTGCTTCCATGAATGCGCATCTTTATGCGAGATTTGGCTTGCTGCACATGCATAGAAGCCAAATCTTGTGTGTGCGCGCATCAGAGGTACGCATCTGCGCATGCATCCCGGATTTTCCTACTGCAGCTGTGCACCTGGAACCTCCAGGCTGTTGCCCATCAGTGATTGAGATTTTCCTAATGGGCTCAACCTCTGCAGAAGTTGTAATAAGGTCCTTTGGTGACTATTCACCACCCATGGTTCCTAGATGTCCTAATATCTGATAATGGGCCCCAGTTCACCCCGACTCAGTTTGAGGGTTCCTAGCAGACTTAGGGATCCACCATACCCTGTTGATGCCATTCACTCCGGCATCAAATGGCAAGGCAGAGAGATTCGTGATATTCGCCAAAGAAGCCTTGGGAAGGCTAGGCTCCGGGGACTGGTAAGCTAGGGTGAACAAATTCCTTCTGGTCCAACACATCACCCCTAGTGCAAACACAGGCCACAGCCCTACTCATAGGCTGCAGGCTCTGCTCGGTCCTAGACTGCCTGCACCCCAACTACATACGAAAAACGCATGGCGACCCTAACCAAGCCATGGATTCTTCCCCAAAGGAGACCTAGTATTCACCCGCAATTACTGTTCCCTACGGCTAGTTGGGGAGGTTGAGAAAATCCTGGGCCCCATGTCCTATTTAATCAGGTTAAGCAATGGTTGGCCATGGAAACGGCACATCAACCAACTTAGAAAACAGGTAAAGAGAGAATTACAAAATCCTCAAAATGTAAATAACTATACTCCTTCCCTAACTGACTCAATCTCAATAAACTCAGAAGACCTACCTGAGTCACCTGAAGTCAAGCAGCGATCACCTGACAAACTGGTTCTAGAATCCAAAGAGGCCACACCCAAAAGCTTGCAGGAGCTTCCAAGCTGAGACCTCAGGACAGCAGCAGACCTGTCCGCCCAGGCTGCTGCCTTGCCAACAACTGAGCTGTGCAGGTCAGGGAGGGTTCCCAAACACCCCGCCTACCTGCGGGATTATGTATGCCACATGGATTGCTCCATTGAGGAGGGAACAGGTGTTATCCACATTGGTGGTACAGTGGTTAGAGTGCAATACTGTGTCGGGATTAAGCATATCCTGAGGTAATATCTCAATGCAGAAGGAAAGATTACAAAGAGAATGCTGAGTCATTTTGAGTTAATTAAGCATGCAGCAACCTGATTGGGTGATAACTATTTAAAAATGTAAGAGCTTTAGTATTTTTCTCTGATGTTCTCTTATGTGTGATGTGGGCTCTGTTCTCCGTGCTCTGATCTGAAGTTCCTGTTGCTATATGATCTGTTGGTTCCTGTGAGTTACTGTAATTGAGATAGTTGTAGGGAGATACTAGAGAGATACTAGTGTGATGTATGTATAGAAAGATAGAATAGAGTTAGTAGTGTAAATATGAAGTAAATATATTTTTGCAAGACTTCCTGCTGCTGCTGTATTTCATTGAAGACTTCAACTCCATATCTATTGGTCTGTGGCTGGCTGGTTGGGTTGGTTAGCTGGTTGGGCTGGTTAGCTGGTTGGGCCGGCTGTCATCCGAAAGTGCAGCTCTGACATACTACAAGCTACTTTTGCTGATCACTGGCTGCCAGCACTGTGAAGCGGTATATAAATCTAAATGCTAATGCTATTGCTATTATTTAGGAGCCTTTTGCATACTGCATTACTGCATCTCTGACATGGGCCAGTTTGCACACACCCATGCACTTAGGGCAACCTTCTGCTGGCCCTCACTTCACCGGCTGACATTTCCGAGATTAATGCTGAAATTAGTGCCTGGTTAGCACATTTGAATAGTCAGACACTATTGGTTGATGCATCTGACAGCTCCCTATAAAAGGACTAGCTGTCAGACTTCATGTTGCTGGTTGTACAGAGAGGTTGCCACGTAAAGAGGCACCTTTTGAAGTCTGTCTCCTACCATTATTCCTACAACTCAACAGTTTGATGGAGGTGTCTACATGCATACCTCCATTTTTCATTGATGGTTAATTCTAACATACTTCATTTGGCATTCCTTGTTTTTCTCTTTAGTCTCTGCCTCAGTCCCAATGTGTAGAAAATTGTCATCCTGGATTTTTCAAGCGGGTTCGGGAAGGAGAGCCAGTTTGCTGCTATGATTGTGTTCCTTGTCCAGAGGGGACCATCTCTACTCACAAAGGTAGGTCATACCAGAGGAAAGGGTACTGGATTCATCCAGTGCAACTTGATCAGTGTGCATTTTAAAAGAGACATCGAAAGTTCAGAGTGGGTTAAATTTAATTTCCCTACCGGTTTGGAAGTGCATCCAAGTACTGACTCTCTGTGCCTGAGCAGAAGGCTTTGTGCTTGTGCAGAGGGCTCACTGACAGCCACTTTCAATCAGCAGTGACTGGAGAACTGGTTCGGGGATGTGTCAAGCTGGCCACCACTACTGGTTTGGCAAATGGAGTCAAATTTCCACTACCAGCTCGGGCGAACTGGTCAAAACTAGTAGCAGCCCACCACTGCTAAGGTTGCTAATTTTGTGGTTTTTAATTTTCAATGTGCCCAATTTCTTCCACAATATTCCACAATATTAAATTACTTTTAACATTAGATTTGTTTATATTGTCTTTTTTAGTGTTGTTAGCCGGTCCGAGTCTGCGGAGGGGGGCGGCATACAAATCTAATTAATAAATAAATATGAGGAATAAGAAAGTCTTGAAGGATGAGGTAGGACGAGATAGAAGAACATGGTGGATTGTGTACGATTGCTTACATCACAGGATATTTCTCATTTCTTAACAGTTTGGAACTGTCATCCCATGTTTACCATTCTTAGGAACATCTGCATTCTTTGAAATTGAGAAATGGATTCTGATCAACGGCTTTTGTCACCCAAATCCTGTTTATATTATAGGCCAAAAGATATATCAATCAATCAATCAATTAATCAGTCTTTATTAAGGTCAGGGAACCAATATAAACAGAAATATCTAATTCAGGGAATCACGGAGGGAGATGGTTTGGGTTCAATGGACAATAGAAATACATATACCAATAGCAATAGCACTTAGATTCATATACCACTTCATAGTGCTTTCATAGCCCTCTCTAAGCGGTTTACAGCAGTTTACAACAATCTGGGTTCTATAGTAGACTTGTCATAAAAGACATGGAGAAGTTATCCATGTGAAAGAAGGGACATAAGTTAAATTTACCATTATTAGGGGTAAAATCTGCCTCTTTTATTTTTCGTGCTTATGATGTAAAGTTTGTGAAATGTTCCCACAATCACAATTAGTATTATCAATCAGTTCCCAAAATGGGCGTGAGGCATAGTAGTTAGAATGCAGTACTGCAGGCTACTTCTGCTGACTGCCGATTGCCAGCAGTTCAGCAGTTTGAATCTCATCAGCTCAAGGTTGACTCAGCCTTCCATCCTTTCAAGGTCGGTAAAACAAGGACTGAGATTGGTGGAGGCATTATGCTGATTCTGTAAACTGCTGAGAGAGAGAGCTGTAAAACACTGTGCAGTGGTGTATATCTCTAAATTCTATTTGTATTTTGAATATTGGCACCTATCGTGCTTGATCAGTATCATCTAACATCCAAAGTAGAGTTTTCTTGAAAGATGAAAAGATATATAAAATAAATATTACTTTCTGTCTTTCTCAGATATTGAAAGATGCACCAAGTGCCCAGATGATCAATATCCAACCAAAAACAGAGTCCAATGTATCCCCAAAAGTATAGCCTTCCTGTCCTATGAAGAACCTCTGGGCATCGTCCTGATCTCATTTGCACTACTCTTGTTCCTAACCACAGGATTCACTTTAATCATATTCATTAAATACCTGGGAACTCCCATTGTCAAAGCCAACAACCGTGACCTCTCCTTTATCCTCCTGGTTTCCCTCTTGCTTTGCTTCTTGTCCTCCTTTTTTTTCATTGGCCAACCAAGGAAAGCCACCTGTCTTCTTCGGCAAACAGTATTTAGCATTGTATTCTCAATAGCTGTGTCTTCTGTGTTGGCCAAAACTATCACAGTGGTGCTGGCATTCCTAGCTTCTAAACCAGGGAACAGTGTGAAAAGATGGTTGGGGAAGAACTTGGCCAACTCCATCATCCTTTATTGTTCTACTGGCCAAATTTTCATCTGTGCCATATGGCTGGGAATTTCTCCCCCATTCCCTGAATCTGACTTATACTCCAAGCCTGGAGAGATGATCCTTCAATGCAATGAAGGCTCTGTCACCATGTTTTATCTTGTCCTTGGCTATATGTGTTTCCTAGCTGCCATTTGTTTCATTGTAGCTTTCACAGCCAGGAACCTGCCTGGGGCCTTCAATGAAGCCAAGCTGATCACCTTCAGCATGCTGGTCTTCTGCAGTGTCTGGGTCTCCTTTCTGCCAACCTACCTGAGTACTAAAGGAAAGTCCATGGTGATTGTGCAGGTCTTCTCCATCTTGGCCTCCAGTGCTGGTCTGCTGGCTTGCATCTTCTTCCCCAAATGCTACATTATAATCCTGAGACCAGATCTAAACACTAAAGAACATCTCATGATTAAAGGACGGAAATGACTGTAATATTGTTTCTTGGACATGTAACATGTAATTTTTTTTATTGCAGTTATTGGGCTTTTGTATTCTTCCTTTTCATCAATATGAAAATTAAGCTTATTTAAAACTGAAGAAAAAAATCATATGAAGAATAAAACTAATGAAATTAAATTCCAACGTGATATCGAACAGTAAAATAAACCAATTAATAATTACAATTGTCATGCCTGGATGAATAAGCTAAGTAATAAGATAGTTATATTCAGTCATGAATATTCTAACAAGAGGTCTTCAAACTTGTTTGGAATAAAGATTATTATTATTATTATTATTATTATTATTATTATTATTATTATTATTACTATTGTTATTATTTATTAGATTTCTATCCCGCCCCTCTCCGGAGACTCGGAGCAGCTCACAACAACGGAGCACAGTACAAATCCAATAGTTAAAAACAATTTTAAACCGTTAATATAAAACAGTCATACATCCCAGACAAACCATGCATAAAACGGAGTGGCCAGGAGAATCAATTTCCCGATGACTGATTGCAGAGGTGGGTTTTAAGGAGTTTGCGAAAGGCAAGGAGGGTGGGGGCAGTCCTGATCTCTGGGGGGAGTTGATTCCAGATGGTTGGGGCCACCACAGAGAAGGCTCTTCCCCTGGGTCTCACCAGACAACAGTGTTTCGTATACGGGACCTGGAGAAAGCCAACTCTGTGGGACCTAATCAGTTGCTGGGATTTGTGCGGCAGAAGGCGGTCCCAGAGATATTCTGATCCAATGCCAAGAAGGGCTTTATATGTCATAACGAACACTTTGAATTGTGACTGGAAACTGATTGGCAACCAATGCAGACTGCTGAGTGTTGGAGTGACATGGGCATACCTGGGAAAGCCCATGATTGCTCTTGTAGCTGCATTCTGCATGATCTGAAGTTTCCGAACACTCTTCAAAGGTAACCCCATGTAGAGAGCATTACAGTAGTCGAACCTCGAGGTGATGAGGGCATGAGTGACTGAGCAGTGCCTCCCGGTCCAGGTAGGGCCGCAACTGGTGCACCAGGCAAACCTGGGCAAACGCCCCCCTCACCACAGCCAAAAGATGGTTCTCTAATGTTAGCTGTGGATCGAGGAGGACCCCTAAGTTGCGGACCCTCTCTAAGGGGGTCAGTAATTCCCCTCCCCCCCAGGTAATGGACGGACAGATGGAATTGTCCTTGGGAGGCAAAACCCACAGCCACTCCATCTTATCAGGGTTGAATTTGAGTATGTTGACATCCATTCAGACCCTAACAGCCCACAGGCACCGGCACATCACTTCCACTGCTTCGTTGACTAGACATGAAGTGGAGATGTACAGCTGGGTATCATCAGCATACTGATGATACCTCACCCCATGCCCTTGGATGATCTCAACCAGCAGTTTCATGTAGATATTAAATAGCAGGGAAGAGAGGACTGACCCCTGAGGCACCCCACAAGGGAGAGACCTAGAGGTCAACCTCTGACCTCACTAACACCAACTGCGACCAAACGGAGAGGTAGGAGGAGAACCACTGAAGGACAGTGCCTCCCACTCCCAACCCCTCCAGTCGGCGCAGAAGGATACCATGGTCGACGGTATGAAAAGCCACTGAGAGGTAAAGAAGCACCAGGACAGAGGCTGGATCAGTTTTAGGGAAGGCAGAGAAGTCTAGAACAAGGACAGAAGCACCAGACTGAAGATGACGAGTGGGACCTCGTCGAAACATCGCCAGAAATCTCTGAAACCTACACGGTAAGAACCCCGAATATGCCAAAACCTTTATACATATATTTGTGTATACGAATCTTGGAAGGGTTTCATTTTGTTGTGGAGTTCATTGCATAATAAGCAACTATAATATCCATCGAGTTACTACCAGTTCTATAGAACCGGTCCAAACTAGGAGAAGCCCACTTCTGGTTCTGACAGGAAAGACCATAACCACCACAGAACTCTGCCTTCATGGGTGGATCTGTAATTTTTCACTAATATGCTGTATTCCAGCTTCCTTTCTGTAAATGGAGCCAAGGAAGATCCCCAGAGGAAAAGTTGCTTCTCCCTGTAATTATCCTCATCCTGAGATGTCTTCTTCTTCTCCAGTGACTGCCTTTGATGTAAACATCAAACTGAAGCAACATGGAAGGGATCTTGCATCAGGAAAGGATAAATGCTTCAGGTCCTACTCTGTGTTATACGAATTTCAGAACAAACAGGGACTGTGCTGTTAAATGTACCTTTCTCTCTTTTCCAGATTAAGCTTTGTTTGTAAATATTGTATTTATTTGTCTCCATTTCATGTACTTATAAACATGTTTATACTTATATCTGTTATCTTATACATGCTTGACAAAAAAATAATTAAACAAACAAGTAAATAAAATGCTTGCTTTGTCTCTGTTAGGAAACCTGCCAGCTCTTGTGAGAGATTTTAATTCTGTTCTTGTTTAGAAATGGGAAGTTGATCCATTCATCCCGATGAATTATGGGCCTCCTGCTTCTGCTTCTGATGCTACAGTTGTCCCTGCCAGTCTCTGGGATTCGTAGAGTGAAATGTCCACGGACTTTGGAGCACCAGGATGGGGGAAAACCCTGTAGCTACTACAGACCAGGAGATCATCTTATTAGTATTATCACCACTGCAACAAAGATATTGAATATAACGTTCCCTTTCAATGTAGTTCCTTCTATTCAGTCTCATTCGTAAGTCAGATTAACAGATCTGATAATTGCTGATAATCGAGTTGCATACACTCCATTTATAATTCTAATGCCTGTCTTTGTTCTCCTTATTCCACTTTCTCCTGCATTACAGCACTTTCTACTTCCCTGAATTATTTTTATTTCCATGTTGTCTTTGTCTTATTTGGAGGAAAAGATTCAAATCCAAAGATGAGACAAGGGGGGGGGGGGGAATCTGAAAGAAGTCCACATTATTTTTTCTCCCCATTCAATCTTGAATTCATGGACTTGAATACTGAGTTTTGTTTCAGTGACTGATTGTTGTAGTTTTCCCCTGCACAGCTCATTTCAAATATAGCCACTCATTGATATTTAGTTCCTGATTCTTTTAGAAATACAGGATGAGTTATTTTTAAAATTGGTTTCTGAGTCACTTTTGAGACATCCTCTTCTTTTTATGATGGTTCTACAGCACTTTAATTATTCAATTATATTGACCCCGAGTTACTGGGCAGAAGAAAATTATGGTAGTACTGCCCCAAATAATGGTGTATTTGCAATCCTTAGAAACATAGAAATATAGAAGACTGACGGCAGAAAAAGACCTCATGGTCCATCTAGTCTGCCCTTATACTATTTCCTGTATTTTTATCTTAGAATGGATATATGTTTGTCACAGGCATGTTTAAATTCAATTACTGTTGATTTACCAACCACGTCTGCTGGACGTTTGTTCCAAGGATCTACTACTCTTTCAGTAAAATAATATTTTCTCATGTTGCTCTTGATCTTTCCCCCAACTAACTTCAGATTGTGTCCCCTTGTTCTTGTGTTCACTTTCCTATTAAAAACACTTCCCTCCTGAACCTTATTCAACCCTTTAACATATTTAAATGTTTCGATCATGTCCACCCTTTTCCTTCTTTCCTCCAGACTATACAGATTGAGTTCATTAAATCTTTCCTGATACATTTTATGCTTAAGACCTTCCACCATTTTTGTAGCCTGTCTTTGGACCTGTTCAATTTTGTCAATATCTTTTTGTAGGTGAGGTCTCCAGAACTGATCACAGTATTCCAAATATGGTCTCACCAGCACTCTATATAGCGGGATCATAATCTCCCTCTTCCTGCTTGTTATACCTCTAGCTATGCAGCCAAGCATCCTACTTGCTTTTCCTACCACCCGACCATACTGCTCACCCATTTTGAGACTGTCAGAAATCACTACCCCTAAACCCTTCTATTCTGAAGTTTTTGCTAACACAGAACTGCCAATACAATGCTCAGATTGAGGATTCCTTTTCCCCAAGTGCATTATTTTACATTTGGAAACATTAAACTGCAGTTTCCATTGCTTTAACCATTTATCTAGTAAAGCTAAATCATTTACCATATTACAGATGCCTCCAGGAATATCAATCCTATTGCATACTTTAGAGTCATCAGCAAATAGGCAAATCTTCCCTACCAAACCTTCCCCTATGTCACTCACAAACACATTAAAAAGAATCGGACCTAGAACAGACCCTTGTGGCACACCGCTTGTAACCTGTCTCTGCTCAGAATACTCACCATTCACAATAACTCTCTATTGTCTACTCTTCAGCCAGCTGCAAATCCACTGAACTATCCAGGGATTAAGTCCAATCTTCACTACTTTATCTATCAGCTCTTTATGTGGAACTGTGTCAAAGGCTTTGCTGAAGTCCAGATAGGCTATATCCACGACACCACCTTCATCCAGCACCTTTGTGACATAGTCAAAGAAATCAATGAGCTTAGTCTGACATGGTGAATCCAGGTGAAAGGCTGTATTAATTCCATCTTCCCAACATTCATTAAAATTAAATGCAGATGGGTGAGTTTCATTTGTCTCTGAGTTTAGAGTCAGTATTGGCTTAAGACTCTTCAAGAGACAACAAAGTGGATTAGATTGGGGGGATAATAATATTGTTGATTTTATTTATGATGATAACACAATCATTTTTACAGGAGTTTATGTACTGCTCTTTCAAAAGTGCAATGCTTTATTTTCACAATTCAAGCAAAAATATAGAATACATATTTTGCTATTGATGAGGGTGGTGATGATAAAACGAACTTTTTTTTCCACAGTAAAATATCTTCGGATCAGTCTAAAATCCTACGCTACATTTGGGCTATTCAAGTGGTCAGTACAAATCCCCAGCTTCTGCAGAATCTCACACTTGGCTACAACATCCACGACAACTATTGGAACACCCTTGTCACTTTGGATGCTTTGATGGATATGCTTTCTACTGGAGAAGCCAATGTCCCCAACTACAGCTGTGGAAAGAAGGACAACCTCTTAGTCTTTTTCGATGGAGATGACAGGGACAACTCCATACAGATGTCAACATTAACAGCCCCCTACAAAGTCCCACAGGTTTGTATGTGTGCATCTCTATCTAGTAAAGTGAGAGGATTACTAAGATGGTTAAGCTAAACATTCGGCTAAACAAATAATTCACTCAAAGCTGCCAAGCTATTTACTAAGTCTGCATTACGGTACTATTAATCTTCTCATTGTTTCCATCACCCATCTCCTCCCACTAATGACTTTATGACTGTAACTGTAACGATTTGATTGCATATATTGACTAGTTCCTAATACGATTTGATTTCATATTTCTACCCTATGACTATCATTAAGTGGTGTACCTTATGATTCTCAACTAACTTATATTTTCTTTTATGTACACTGAGAGCATGTGCACTTGGCCAATAAAATTCCATTCTATTCTATTCTATTCTATTCTATTCTGTTCTGTTCTGTTCTGTTCCGTTCCGTTCCGTTCCGTTCCATTCCACTCCACGATAAATCCAACCACATCTATTCTATGGAATTCAAGAGCTGCTTTTCTCTATGGCCACTCTAGCTAAGTTGTCTAGTGATGGGATTGACATTTGGGAGAGGGAAGCATGAAAGAAGTCATATCATCTCAAGACACCATCCCCAAGGCTTTGGGGGCTTCTGCTGCAAAGGTAAGGAGAGGCTCTACATCCAATAAAAGGGTCTTCTGTGCAACAGGAAGCACTGATGGAAAGCTCTTACTTTGTATATCATCTTAGACAAAGTAATGATATACAAATTCCAGATTCATGAAAAGAATCCAAATGGCTTACCTGATCTAAGGTTTATAAGGCATATAACATAAAGTCTCTGCCCACAATCTGGAGTTTTACATGGGTCATGGCTGGCTCAGCTCTCCATCTTTTCAAGTTTGGTAAATTGAGGACATACAGATTGTTGGGGAAAATATGCTGACATTGTAAACTGCCCAGGGAGTGCTGTAAAGAGCCGAGGAGGTGCAGTGGTTAGAGTGCAACACTGCAGGCTACTTCAGCTGACCACTATCTGCAGTTTGGCAGTTCAAATCTCACCTGCTCAGGGTTGACTCAACATTTCCATCCTTCCAAGGTGGGTAAAGTGAGAACCAGATTGTTAGGGGCAATATTCCTATCTAACAGACAACAAGTGGTCAAAATAGGAAGTGCCACTTCTCTTCCTGCTCCTGTTAACAGTGGTGTCCCTCAAGGTAGTGTTTTAGAACCCATACTATTCATACTATACATAAATGATCTTTGCAATTGCATCACTAGCAATTGCGTTCTCTTTGCAGATGATGTCAAACTATTTAATACCATCGACAATGCTGCTTGACCCCGTAGCAGAATGGTCTAAAACCTGGCAACTTTTAAATTTTTTAAAAAATTGATTTTTAACAATTTTTATTGACATAAAACAGTGTATAATGAAAAGTGCCCACCACGCCGACAAACACACATGCCCCACCACAAAATCAGGGGTGTTTCTTATATAGACCATTTAAACCCAAGAGCAATATATCTATTTACATATTATAGAGTGATTCCAATTTATTCCTTATAGCTTGGTCTCGGATTCTACTCATCATATATCGTCTTACCTTGTCCCACCATCCCATCAGTTGTCTCAAGTCAGTTTCATTATCCAAATTTATCCTTTTATCCATAATTTAAAATTGAATATGGTCCGTCATGTACCTATACCAATTTTGCAATGTCCATTTTGTCGCATCCTTCCAACCCAAAACCATTACCGCCTGAGCGCTTTCTATCGCTGCTTGTTTTATTTCTCTAAATTCTCCCATCGCATTACTTTTAACTAGTACTGCCATTTCCTTAGTAATTGTCCATTGTGAATATAACATTCTATTAATGTCCTCTTGCACTTTTTGCCAAAATTCCTGCACTATCTGGCATTCCCAAAACATATGCATAAACACTCCTTTATCTTGATACCCATGCCAAAAAATACCCCTGACATTCTGGTGAAAGTGTGTGAGTTGAACGGGAGTATAATATTTTCCTTCTCATTTCTCTAATTCTTGTATTCTTAATTTTCCTTATATTTTGTACTATATTTTCCATCTCTTGTACCTCTACTTGTATCTCATTTTGCCACCATTTAGTCAGTCCTTGGATCATATCCCAGTCTGACTGCACTAGCATCTTATATATATTGGTTGCTTGCGCCCTTATACCCTCTCTTATTATTTTCTCTAACACTGTCTCTTCCCTCAACAATGCTTCTTTATTCTCCTTGCATTGAGATATTTACATATTGCATTTATTTGTAGCCATCTTCCCTGACCTAACCACCATTCCATACGGTTTCTACTTGGCCTCCCATCCTTCTCATATAACTGTTCTATCTTAGTTATCCCTCTTCCCTTCAACTCTTCTATAACCCTATTTAAATTCGTTTCATTATCTCTATTTATTACATAAAGCGATAACAGTTTAGATTTATATAATCCTATTTTCCCCTGCCATTTTTTCCAAATTTCCATAATCTCTTTCATGGGACCTATTAATTTATCTAAGTCACTCCTATTCCACTTTATAAAAATTAATTCTCTATTCTTCATCCCGTTTACCTGTTTTTCCAATTTCACCCATTTATTTTCACATAATTGCAATTCCATTAACCTTTCCATTTGAAATGCTTCCCTATACAGCTCCAAACAAGGAACTCCCCATCCCCCCTCTTTTTCATTCGCAATTAACCACTTTTTCCTTATTCTTGATCTCTTATCTTCTTCAATCCAATAATTAAGGTTTTTGTCCCACTGTTTGAACTTAAATGCTGATAGCCCCCCTGACAGCACCTGAAATAGGTACATCATTTTGGGAACTATCATCATTTTCAAAGCTCTTATTTTAAAGATTCTCCTTAGTTTTTTCTCTTTCCAGCTCCTCATCTGTTTCAGCATTTTCCTCCATACTAATCTATAATTCACCTCCTCAATTTTTGCTGGATTTCTCAATAACCAAATTCCCAAATATTTAATTTTCTTTAATCTTAATTTCAACCCTGATTCTTTCCTAATTTCTATCTGCTCTCTTGGACCTCTATTTAAACACATAATCTCTGATTTTTCCATATTAACCGACAGCCCTGATTCCTGTTTAAATTCTTGTAAAATATTTCTTACACCTTTGATCATCTACATCGGGGTCTGGGTCAACATAATTGCATCATCTGCAAACAAGTTTAATTTCATTTCTAATTCCCCTATTTTATAGCCTGCCCTAGTGTTATCTTGTCTTATTTTATTAGCTAATATCTCTATTGCTATTACAAATAACTTTGGAGATAAAGGACATCCCTGCTTGGTGCCATTTAATATTTTAATTCACTGCATTCTTTGTCCATTTACCCTTATCTACCCTTATATTCATTGCCTTTATAAATCTCTTTTATAGTATCACAAAATGTATCCCCCATATTTAGTTCCTTACATAATTTATATAAATAGCTATGGTTAACTTTATCAAAAGCTTTATAAACATCTAATTTCAAAATTCCCAATTTCCTTTTAGTAGCGGTAGCATGGTCCATCACATTTATTACATTTCTAATTGGTTCACTTATTTTCCTTCCCTTCACAAATCTATATTGATCCTCTTCAATTATTTTTGGTAAAATATTTTCTAGTCTATTTGCCAATATTTTCATAAATATTTTATAATCTTAATTTGCCAAACTGATAGGACGGTAGGACCCAGGCTCTCTTAAATCTCGATCCATCTTCGGGATAGTAATAATCTCTGAAAGCTTCCATGTCTGTGGAATATCATGGTTTAAAAATATATTATTAAACAGTTTCCCCAAATGCGGCAACAATACATTCATATAAGTTTTGTAAAAATTCCCCTGTAAACCCATCCGGGCCCGGTGCTTTGGCTTGTTTTAACCCTTTAATTACTCTAGCAATTTTGTCTTGTGTAATTTCTGCATTCAATATTTCTTTATCTTCTTCACTTTCTATTTTCCCAATATTGAGGACTCCTAACTTAACCTGCTCCTATTTATACAAATCCTCATAATATTTTCTCATTATCTTCTCTAGCTGCTCTTTACCATATCTAACCTCTCCACTAGAGTCTCTCAGTGCTAATATACATGATTTTTCTTTCCTTTTCTTCAAATATCTTGCCATTTGCTGCATTGATTTTGTCCCCCAATTCAATGTTTTTGTCTCATCGTCATTCTCATCTTATTCCATTGGATCTCATCATACACCATCAATTGTTTCTTTTTCAATTTCAATAAACTATTCCAATCTATACTTTTAGTTAATCTTATCTGCTCTTGTATCAAATCTATTTCCCTTATCTTCATTTCCCTTTCTCTACCCCACCTCTTCCTAATATCTGCTTCCATACATATACATTGTCCCCTCATATAGGCCTTACACGCATCCCACACAATTGATTGTTTAATATCACTTACATCATTAATTCTAAAATATTCACATAACTCTGTCTGCAATTTATCTTTATCTTGTTCACTAGCAATTACAACTGCATTATATCTCCACATTTGTATTGCATTCCTGACCTATTTCCAATTCTGCCAATAGTGGGGCATGATCTGATAACCAAATACTTTTAATATCTACTTTTTAACTTGTATATTGCCCCCCCCCCCGTTCATTAATATATAATCAATGCAACTAAATGTATGATATCTTGCTGAATAATATGTACTTCTATTTGGAATATCTGCATGAAAATCCACCATATTAAGTCTATTTAAATGTAACGTCCTACTGTTTCCAATCCCATTTGTTAATTGCATATTAAAATCTCCTGCCAAAAACGTTGTGCCCTCCATAAAGTTATCCAACTTCCTCTTTGTATTTATTATAAATTGTTTTGTTTTTGCATTTGGGGCATAAACTGCTGCCAGTGTCAACTTCTTTTGATTAATTTTCCCTTTAACAAACAACCACCTTCCTTCTCTATCTTTCTGAACTCCAACTTCTTCGAAAGAAACCCTCTGATAAATAAGAATCGCCGTACCTCTACTATTTTGCGTTCCTCGAGATTCATATACCCAATTCCAATTTCTATCATTAATCAATTTCTCCCTTCCTCCCCATCTTTTATGTGTTTCTGTCAAAATCATAATGTCCACCTTATGTTGCTTAGCCATCCTCAATATCCTGAAATGTTTCAAATCCAATTCCAAACCATTCACATTTAAAACCATTATATTACACTCAAACATAACACAGTGGTCCCTCAATTTTCACGGGTTCGAACTTCGCGAAAGGGCTATACCACGGTTTTTCAAAAATATTAATTAAAAAATACTTTGCATTTCCCCCCCTATACCACGGTTTTCCCGCCCAATGACGTCATACATCATCACCAAACTTTCGTCCGCCTTTAATAAATATTTTTTTAATAAACTTTAATAAATAAACATGGTGAATAATAATCTAAATGGTTGTTAAGGGAAGGCTTGCGATACTGTTCATAGCCAAAAATAGTGTATTTACTTCCTCATCTCTACTTCACAGAAATTTGACTTTCACGGGCAGTCTCAGAATGCATCCCCCATGAAAATCGGGGGGAAACTGTATACCAAAATAACCCTTTCACTCTCTTGTTTTGCTCTTGGTTTAATTTCCCCCTCCCTTCCTTACCCCTGTCACCCCCCAATGTGCCTCCCCCCATGCTCCCCCGCCAAAAGGGGGGAGGACAAGAAAAACCCTTGTCCAGTCATGAGGCACATTCTCTTTATTGCATTCCCACACTACTGGGCTCCACTTTCAACCACTTTTAAATGTAATTAAAGAGAAAAATTCCCCTCCTACCCTCCCTTATCCATTTAGATAATTAATTCTTTAACTTCTTTAACTTTTTTTAACTTCCTTTACCATTTTCCCTTCTCTTCCCAAGAAGAATAACAGATACACTACATTCCAAAAACATCTCTGAAAGGCCCCCCCACCGACAAAGTCACTTTTTCGCTTTCTTCTCACGCTGAGCTCTTGTTTTCCTCTGCTCCCTTCTGATGGCCTCCACCTGTCCGGTTAACTGCTTCAGCTGCTCCTCTCTTTGTCTTTCCTCCTCATCTGGAGTACTACGACCGCTAAAAAGATCTTCTCCTCCTTCTGCTTCTTTTTTCCTCACCCAATGCTCCTTGTGCTTCGCTTTCTTCAAACATGATCCCGAGTTGATCCAATAATACCTTTTCCTCTTCCAGTGAACGTGCCCTGTACATCTTATTTTCTTGGAACTCCAAAATAGCAGCTGGAAACCCCCAAGTAAACCTTTTTCCACTTTGATGTAAACAGCTTGAAATTGGGCGTAAGGCAGCTCTCGCTCTCAAAGTTTCCCAAGAGAGATCTCTCAGAACTCTTATCTCATTTCCATCTTTTTTAAGGCTGGCACAACTTTTCAAAAACTTGTAGACGATCTCAGCATTTTTCTCACTGGCCAAAGACATAACAATGTCTCTTTGTCTCTCCCTGTTTCTACGTGGGGCAGCCCAGTGGACATGTATAATATCATCAGAACCAACTTGGGGACCTTGCTTATTCATCCAACCAGTTATTGCTTTGTTTAAATTCGAGCCTGAAGCAAAGTCTGATCTAAACCCACCCAGATGTAAATTTCTTCTCCTTTGATGATCCTCCAGATTAGCAATTCTGTAATTCGTTTAATAATCTCTTCCTGATCCTTAGCTTATTTTTCAACCTTTTGAATTATTTCAGTAGCTACGTCAGCTTCTTTCTTAATTAATTTAACATCTGAAACTAGATTTCCCAGTGCTGACTCCACTGTAATAAATCTTTGCTCAAATCCTGAAACAATTTCTAACAGTTTATCTACCTTTGATTCGATTTTCCTGAGGCTCGACTCACCACCTTCCGCCATTTTAAAATTTATTGTACTCACTTCGTTATAGCAAAAGAACCTCCGTCTTTGCTTAAAGCCATAAATCTTTAGATTCTCTTTGAATGTCTGTGAATACTCTACCCCTCTGTTTTTCTTTAAGAAGGATTTATAGTATTTTGAGAGAGAAATTCCCCTTTACATAATAAGTCATATCGGAGCTTGAGGTAGGGCGTCTAGAAAAACCTTTGACGCATGCGCAATCCAAAAATCTGGCAACTTCAAATCTCTACCATTAAATGCTCTGTCTTACACATTGGTAAAAAGAATCAGAATACTAAATATAAACTTGGAGGAATTGAACTTATTGATAACCCTCAATCTGTCAAAAACCTTGGAGTACTCATATCCAATGACCTAAATCCTAGAGCCCACTGCAACAGCATTGCCAAAAGGCTCTAAGAGTTCTTAACCTAACCCTTCGCAGCTTCTTCTTTGGTAATTTTGAACTGCTAACAAGAGCTTACAAAACATTTGTCAGACCAATCCTAGAATACAGCTCACCTGTATGGAACCCACATTGCATATATGACATCAACACAATTGAGAGAGTCCAGAAATATTTCACAAGAAGAGTCCTTCACTCCTCTTCTCACAACAAAATACCTTACTCCGCCAGACTTGAAATTCTTGATTTAGACAACTTACAACTCTGTCGTCTCCGTTCTGACTTAATTATAGTTCATAAAATCATATACCAAAATGTCATACCTGTTAACGACTACTTCACCTTCAACTGCAACAACACACAAGCATGAAATCGATTTAAACTAAATGTCAACCGCTCCAAACTAGACTGCAAAAAATACGACTTCAGCAACAGAGTAATCAACACCTGGAATGCACTACCTAATTCTGTGGTTTCCACTCCTAACCCCAAAACCTTTAACCTTAGACTATCTACAATTGACCTCTCCCCCTTTCTAAGAGGTCTGTAAGGGGTGTGCATAAGCACACCACTGTGCCTACCGTCCCTGTCCTATTGTCTCCTTTTGTTACTTTTTATCACTACTTATCTAATGTTTTATTTGTACAAATTACCACCCTATAATTGTTTGACTAAATAAATAAATAAATAAATAAATACGAACAAACAAATAAAATAAATAAATAAATAAATAAATATACAGTACTTGTTCGCTGAAATTCCTAAAATTCCTGAAAAGAAATAATCAGACAAAGAAGGGTTCAGAGAAGGAAAGAGGGTTTATTTGGGCTCAGTAATCTTTCTACTGTCCGAACTGTTTTGCAAAATGTGGTGCCATTTCAAGGATGCACACTTACAGAAACAAAATGCAGGTTAGTTATACCCTAACACAGACCCCTCCCAGGTATGTCAGCTAATCTGATATGCTGGGTTACAAACTAAGTTCATCTCCCGATACGTGCATTTCTCCTATCCCCTTATCCTAACCTAAAAAGCTATATGCAGGTGTTTTTGGTTTCCTGTCTTTCAAGATGGGACACAAACAATAGTAGATTATCTATTCTTGCTGACCATCCATCACAAATTTCAACAATACTTAACTGTTTGTTTTACTCTTCCGCTTTTTGCTCAAAGGTCACTGGAAAAACTTTTAATTAGTCATACAATGGTCACACATTTTTATACACAAAAGTTAAATTTTTAAAATCTTCAGCTCTCGTACTGATTCTGTAAAACCACATAGAGAGGGCTGTAAAAGCACTATGAAATGGTATATAAGTCTAAGAGCAGTTGCTATTGCTATTTTGGGGCAGTATATAGCCTGTGACGAACCTGAAATGATCTGTAGCTGAACAAACACTGAAAACTTAGAATATCATCCAACACAATATCAAGGAGTAGAGACCTTCAAGTTGCTGGGTTCTATAATTTCCCAGGATTTGAAATGGATGCCTAATATTAGCTCCGTCATTAAAAATACACAATAAAGAATGTTCTTCTTGTGTCAACTCAGGAGTCTACGGAGAGGGGCGGCATACAAATAAATAAACAAATAAAATAAAATAAAATAAAATAAAATAAAATAAAATAAAATAAAATAAAATAAAATAAAATAAAATAAAATAAAATAAAATAAAATAAAATAAAATAAAATAAAATAAAATAAAATAAAATAAAATAAAATAAAATAAAATAAAATAAAATAAAATAAAATAAAATAAAATAAAATAAAATAAAATAAAATAAAATAAAATAAAATAAAATAAAATAAAATAAAATAAAATAAAATAAAATAAAATAAAATAAAATAAAATAAAATAAAATAAAATAAAATAAAATAAAATAAAATAAAATAAAATAAAATAAAATAAAATAAAATAAAATAAAATAAAATAAAATAAAATAAAATAAAATAAAATAAAATAAAATAAAATAAAATAAAATAAAATAAAATAAAATAAAATAAAATAAAATAAAATAAAATAAAAAAATAAAATAAAATAAAATAAAATAAAATAAAATAAAATAAAATAAAATAAAATAAAATAAAATAAAATAAAATAAAATAAAATAAAATAAAATAAAATAAAATAAAATAAAATAAAATAAAATAAAATAAAATAAAATAAAATAAAATAAAATAAAATAAAATAAAATAAAATAAAATAAAATAAAATAAAATAAAATAAAATAAAATAAAATAAAATAAAATAAAATAAAATAAAATAAAATAAAATAAAATAAAATAAAATAAAATAAAATAAAATAAAATAAAATAAAATAAAATAAAATAAAATAAAATAAAATAAAATAAAATAAAATAAAATAAAATAAAATAAAATAAAATAAAATAAAATAAAATAAAATAAAATAAAATAAAATAAAATAAAATAAAATAAAATAAAATAAAATAAAATAAAATAAAATAAAATAAAATAAAATAAAATAAAATAAAATAAAATAAAATAAAATAAAATAAAATAAAATAAAATAAAATAAAATAAAATAAAATAAAATAAAATAAAATAAAATAAAATAAAATAAAATAAAATAAAATAAAATAAAATAAAATAAAATAAAATAAAATAAAATAAAATAAAATAAAATAAAATAAAATAAAATAAAATAAAATAAAATAAAATAAAATAAAATAAAATAAAATAAAATAAAATAAAATAAAATAAAATAAAATAAAATAAAATAAAATAAAATAAAATAAAATAAAATAAAATAAAATAAAATAAAATAAAATAAAATAAAATAAAATAAAATAAAATAAAATAAAATAAAATAAAATAAAATAAAATAAAATAAAATAAAATAAAATAAAATAAAATAAAATAAAATAAAATAAAATAAAATAAAATAAGAGACAGAAGGAGGCGAAACAGATAATATATGCTGCTAAAGCCTCTAAAGAGGAAGAAATTGCCAAATCTGTAAAGAAGGGGGATAAAACCTTCTTCAGATATATTAATGATAAGAAGAAGAAAAACTGCGGCATCACGAAGCTTAGTACTGGGAATAATACATGCATTAATGGGAATAAGGAGATCGCTGACCATTTCAATAGCTACTTCTGTTCAGTTTTCTCAAAAGACACCTTACAAAATAATACTATAGAGGGATATAGCATTGCTTCCAGCTGTACGGATTCAGCTCCAGTGATCTTAGAAGCCGATGTCTTAGAAGAACTTGAACGATTAAAGATAAATAAGGCAATGGGTCCAGATGGCATCCACCCCAGAGTTCTTAAAGAACTCAGATCTGTCATTACTACCCCCCTGACTGATTTGTTTAACCAATCCTTGTTAACAGGAGAAGTTCCTGAGGATTGGAGAATGGCCAGTGTTGTGCCTATTCACAAGAAGGGCAGTAGAGAAGAAGCTGGTAACTACAGGCCAGTTAGCTTGACATCAGTTGTAGTTAAAATGATGGAGACTCTACTCAAAAAGAGGATAAATCAGCACCTAAAAAACAATAACTTATCGGACCCAAATCAGCATGGCTTTACTGAAGGCAAATCATGTCAGACTAATCTCATTGATTTCTTTGACTATGTCACAAAGGTGTTGGATGAAGGTGGTGCCCTGGATATTGCCTACCTGGACTTCAGCAAAGCCTTTGATACAGTTCCACATAAAGAGCTGATAGATAAATTAGTGAAGATTGGACTTAATCCCTGGATAGTTCAATGGATTTGCAGCTGGCTGAAGCGTAGACATCAGAGAGTTATTGTTAATGGCGAGTATTCTGAGCAGAGTCAGGTTACAAGCGGTGTGCCACAAGGGTCTGTTCTGGGTCCTATTCTTTTTAATATATTTGTGAGTGACATAGGGGAAGGTTTGGTAGGGAAGGTTTGCCTATTTGCCGATGACTCTAAAGTGTGCAATAGGGTTGATATTCCTGGAGGCGTCTGTAATATGGTAAATGATTTAGCTTTACTAGATAAATGGTCTAAGCAATGGAAACTGAAGTTTAATGTTTCCAAATGTAAAATAATGCACTTGGGGAAAAGAAATCCTCAATCTGAGTATTGTATTGGCAGTTCAGTGTTGGCAAATACTTCAAAAGAAAAGGATTTAGGGGTAGTGATTTCTGACAGTCTCAAAATGGGTGAACAGTGCAGTCAGGCGGTAGGGAAAGCAAGTAGGATGCTTGGCTGCATAGCTAGAGGTATAACAAGCAGGAAGAGGGAGATTATGATCCCACTATATAGAATGCTGGTGAGACCACATTTGGAATACTGTGTTCAGTTCTGGAGACCTCACCTACAAAAAGATATTGACAAAATTGAACGGGTCCAAAGACGGGCTACAAGAATGGTGGAAGGTCTTAAGCATAAAACGTATCAGGAAAGACTTAATGAACTCAATCTGTATAGTCTGGAGGACAGAAGGAAAAGGGGGGACATGATCGAAACATTTAAATATATTAAAGGGTTAAATAAGGTCCAGGAGGGAAGTGTTTTTAATAGGAAAGTGAACACAAGAACAAGGGGACACAATCTGAAGTTAGTTGGGGGAAAGATCAAAAGCAACATGAGAAAATATTATTTTACTGAAAGAGTAGTAGATCCTTGGAACAAACTTCCAGCAGACGTGGTAGATAAATCCACAGTAACTGAATTTAAACATGCCTGGGATAAACATATATCCATCCTAAGATAAAATACAGAAAATAGTATAAGGGCAGACTAGATGGACCATGAGGTCTTTTTCTGCCGTCAGACTTCTATGTTTCTATGTTTCTATAAAACAAAACAAAACAAAACAAAACAAAACAAAACAAAACAAAACAAAACAAAACAAAACAAAACAAAACAAAACAAAACAAAACAAAACAAAACAAAACAAAACAAAACAAAACAAAACAAAACAAAACAAAACAAAACAAAACAAAACAAAACAAAACAAAACAAAACAAAACAAAACAAAACAAAACAAAACAAAACAAAACAAAACAATGTAGGTCTGATTACAGGAAAAAAGTAGGGGTGAATCAGAAATATGATTTGCATTCTTTGTTCTGATTCTTACTTAAAGTATTTCTTTCTTTTTTTCTGAACTTATTAATATTCTGTGTTTAATGTTCTGTACTATGATATCGTCTATTGGCTGGTGATCAACAGTATAGTATTATAATATCTTCCTAACAAAACTGTTGGATTTATTGAAAGCTAATAACTTACCCTAAACACAACATTCTTTATGTTTTTTTCAGATCCGCTTCAGTGTTTCAGATGCTCTGAGTAATAAAAGTCAATTCCCTTTTTTTTATTGGATGCTCCCCAAATTAGGTATTCTCTACCCAGGAATTGTTCAACTACTCCTCCATTTCAGATGGACCTTGATTGGCCTCTTTGCTTCAGACACAGAGAAGGGAGAGAATTTCATGAGGATGTTGACTCCTATACTTGTCAGTAATGGAATTTGTGTTGTTGTATCGCAACAATTCTCCACCAGTGGACACACAGCACCCTTGAGGGATGCACTCTCTATTTGGAGACAAGTCAATGTCTTTGTTCACTGCATAGAACATTTTGCCCTTTGGGATAGACTTCTTCCTTTCCATTCAACCCTTAAGAGTTTGCCAGAACCCATTGAAGGAAAAGTCTGGATAATTGCAAGCTTTGGGGAATTGCAAATGAGAAGACACACATTTCTCAGATATGTCCATAGTGTTTGGACCTACTGTTTTCAGTGGAAGGAAAGGCCAAATGACAGTTCCTTCGAACCAGATCTCTCTGTGCAACCACAGCTCGGAGATCAGTCTTTCCGCTGTTCTTTTTCGAAGGACATCATTTCTCTCAAAGGCCGGAGAAGATGCACTGAGAAATCACCACTGAAAACAAAAGTGGAAAAAAGTATGATCGGGAACCGATATAACCACATTGCTTACACTTTGATTAATAGTCTGGCCCATTCCTTGAATGATGCATATTCCTCCATAGCCAAGAGGAGAAGGAAAGAGGGAGAAGAGAGGATGGGGGCTCAAAAGCTGCAGCCATGGCAGGTATGGAATTCTGAAAAAGATCCATCAAACTTACTGTCTTTGGCGAGGGAATACAAGGTAGCATCTCAACCCTTTTGTGCTTCAAAAGCAGAGGCGTTATTTAGCAGGTTTTGACCAATTCTGGAGAACCACTAGTGGAAATTTTGAGTAGTTCAGAGAATCAGTAAATAGCACCTCTGACTGGACTCACTCTCATCTATTCTTTGCGTTTAGAGTCCAAGCTGATCAGGAGGAAATGGGGATTTTGCAGTATCCTTCTCCTGCCATGCCCACCAAGCTAGACCATCCCCACCAAGTGATGGCCATAGAACTGGTAGTAAAAAAAATTGAATCCCACCACTGTCAAAAGGCCAACATGTTTGGCCAATATAATCACTTGGGGATAATGTTCCAAAGAGGTGGTACCATGACATACATAGGGATGTTGATATTAAAACTGCCTTACTTTATCAAGTCCCTAGCTGCTAAAAAAAATCAATATTTTTCTACTACCTTTCATTTATGCATTGATCTGTATCAGGAAATCATAATCTTTTTTCATGAGGCTTTACTTTTAAATCAGTTCAAAATATTTTTGTCTATGAGTTGTTACAAATACTTTATCCAAAAATCATGATATGTCAACTCTGGTTTTCTGTAATACAGAAAATATATAAGAATAGATGACTGAAATTAGCAGCATTCCTATAATCTATTTAGTAAGTATAATGATATGTGAGAATGACTTTTGGGAGAGGGAGAAGAGTTGCTGCCCAGGGATGGATTGGATAAGTAGGGAGATGTGCACCACAGTATAATATGAGAGAAAGAAAGCGAGAAAGGATTTGCCTAAATATTCAGGCTGAAAAAAACATTGGCAGTAGATTTGAACTTTCACAATTACAAAATGCTGTTCATGTAGCATTAAAATAAACTAGATGTAGCTTATCTGGCCATCTTTCACATCTGGTTAACCTGGGACAACATCAGTCTGATAACATGCTTTCTAGTAATTACTCTGTTGTTTTCCAGGACTTTGTGAATAATTTGTATTTGTATTTATTAGTTTGTCAAACCTATACAAGATAGCTGATATAAATATAAACATGGACATGGACAAAAGAAATGAATACAAATAAATGGGAACAGTAGGAAAGGGATTGTAGGCATGCTAGTGCCCTTATGCATACCCCTTTTACAGACCTCTTAGGAATGGGGTAAGGTCCATGGTCAACAGTTTAAGGCTTAAGATATGAGGGTTAGAGGATGTAACAATGGATCGGGTATTGACCACTCTGTTACTGAAGTCATTGAATTGTTGGACCATTTTTTCATGCAGACTGGTCAGATTTTTGAGCCAAAATCCATGCAGTTGATCATTGCCAGGTGATGTCCAGCTCTTTCCTTACTCATTTGCTGATCATTTCAGTTGTTAATTCCATCGGTTCTGTGAGAATTTTTCCTCAGATTCTTTTATCCACACAGCATTTTTGTTGTAGTCTTTCTCATTTTCCCAAAGGTCTTTCCAAAATGCAGTTGTTGCAGTTTTCTCAGGCTTTTCAACTACTATATCTGTTGCTTGATTCAAGCTCTGGTAAAACCATCTTTGGTCTAACTGAAACAGTTGGTTTTATAGTAACAACAAAAACAACAACAACAACAACACTATGTCATGACACATTTTGCTGAACCTTTCTTTTTCACTTTTGAGGACAGTGATAACACGTGTTCTCCCAATTCAGGATATTTGCAAGTGAGACAACTGTAGTAGAAAGGTTCAAATGTAAAAAGACATGTGGGATAAAAAAACAACAACAACGTTTCTGCTTTTTAAATTCCTGGATATTTCTATTCTAGTTCCATCCATTTCTGAAGAAGAATGAGTTTTGCAATCTTTCCCACCTGAAACTGTACTTGGACCAAAATGGGGATATAGCAGCAAATCTGAGCATCATAAGCTGGATAGTTCTCTCCAGGGAGGATCCTATTAGAGAAAAACTAGGAAGTGTTGAAACACAAAGACTTACTATCAGTCAAGATGCTTTTTCACGGCTAAAGTTGCTCAACAAGGTGGGTGAAATATTGATATCTTTTCTGTTTTACAGGTCCTTGGGACAGGTGGCTAAACCTACTCACCAAATACCATGACCTTCAGTGAGAACTGAAGGTGGGAAGTAGAATGGAATGGAAAGGAGTGGAGTGGAATAGAATATCAGAGTTGGAAGGGACCCTGGAGGTCTTCTAGTCCAACCCCATGCTCAAGCAAAAGCCCCTATACCGGTGATGGTGAATCTTTTTTCCCTCGGGGCGGAAAGAGTGTGGGCGTGCACTATTGCATATGCATGAGTGCCCACACCCATAATTCAGTGCCTGGGGAGGGCGAAAACAGCTTTCCTCCACCCCCAGGGTGGCCCTCTGCACGCTGAAAATGGTCTGTTTACCAACTTCTGGTGGGCCCAGTAGGATCATGTTTTTTTGCCCTCCCCAGGCTCCAAAGGTTTCCCCAGAGCTGAGAGAAAGTAAAAACACCCTCCCCCATCTCCCTGGAGGTTCTCTGGAAGGCAAAAATGCCCTCCCAGAGCCTCTGCCAGTCAAAAAACAGCTGGCCAGCACATACATGCATATTGGAGCTGAGCTAGGGCAACAGCTCATGTGCCAGCAGATATGGCTCCACATGCCACCTGTGGCACCCGTGCCATAGGTTCACCATCACTGCCCTATACAATTTCAGTCAAATGTCCAATGTCTTCTTAAAAACTTCCAGCATTGGAGCACCAATAATTTTGGAAGGCAAGCTGTTACACTGATTGATTGCTCTCACTGTGAGGATATTTTTCCTTATTTATAGTTTGGATTATTTTTCTTGCCTTCAGGCCTTTGGAAAATAGGCTGACCCCTTTATATAAACATTTGGGAAACAGGCACACACATATACACACATTCAAACTTACAAAGATCTGATAAAGCAATAAAGGGAGGCTAGTATAAATCTATTTCAAGCTATTTAGCTCTCATCAGCTAACCATACCTTTCCCTTTTAGCCACAAGTTCTCCCCACTTATCAGTTGAGCCAGGGAAAGATTAAATGAAAGGCAAAAGGAAGCAGTATGTTCCCTCCCGTATTTGGATATACCAGGTGACTCGACAGAAATACATACCTACATAATTACATACAGGGTTGGGCAGCAGGCAGGATAAGGTGGAACGCAGTTCCATTGGCGGAAATGAAGCTGTGTGTCCAGCTCCAGCTGACTATCCCCCACTCCCATCCTCTTCCTCCTCCTCAGAAAGTGGCATGGAGACTAGATCTGGCAGGAGTTGCAGGGGGCCCATTTCCTTTCCCCTCTGTTCTCTACAGCTGATCAGTACCCATTCGCCGAGCTCCCCAGCCTGAGGCAGGGGGCGACCCAAGAAGGAGAGCGTGGGAAACGCAAAGCAAATTGTCACCCCAGAGTGAGACACTGGTGAGATTGTAAGTTGAGGACTTAACAATTCACTTGAACAATGATGATCGTTCAAGCCACTCCTACCTGGTCACATGGCCAGCAAACTACTACTACCCAGTCACATGACTATCAAGCCACACCCACAAAATAAGCCAAACCCAAAGTGTGGCAATAAAAATTATGGCTGCCCATTACTGCTTACATACATACAGTGATACCTCATCCTACGAACTTAATTGGTTCCGGGACGAGGTTCGTAAGGTGAAAAGTTCGTAAGATGAAACAATGTTTCCCATAGGAATCAATGGAAAAGCCAATAATGCGTGCAAGCGGAAAACTCACCCCTTTTGCCTCATTACGGGGGGTGGGTAGAGGAGGGGGCATACGGGGGGAGAGAGACAGTGCTGGCTGCCCGGAGGGAGCCTCATGGGTGGATTGGGTAGACAGTTACTGTCCGGCTGCAATGACTCGAAGGGAAGGGAGGAAAAAAGCTGGAGAAGCCCTTGCCGGATTCGCGCTGCGCCGTCACCTTCAACTTCAAACAGAAACCTCTCTCTCTCTCTCTCTCTCTCTCTCCTTCCTCCCTCCTCCTCTTCCTCCTCCTCCTGTATTCCGCCTTCCTTCCAGCCACATTCACCTTCCTCCACCGCCTTCCTCCACTGCCAGCGGCATCCAGCTCCTCCTCTTCTCGCTTTACAAGATGACAGCTGGGCGGTGGCATGGAGGCTGGAGGCGGCGGGTGTGTGTGGAAGAGGTCCGCAGGAGAACTGGGGGAAGCTGCGGTGCCTAGACACCTGACTGCAGCAAAGGAACCCCGCGACCACCACCTTTGCCCCAGGGGAAAGAACCTAGCCCACGCCTGCTGCTTGCTGCTTGCTCTCCTGGGCCCCCCGCAAAGATCACTTTCGGGAGCTTCCCAGCCAGGTCCCTTCCACGGGGCGGTGGCCATGGCTCCCCCCAGTTCTCCCACGGACCTCTTCCACACACACGTGCCACCCCCAGCCTCCGCGCTGCTGCCCGGCTGTCATTTTGTAGAGAAGCGAGAGGAGGAGGAGGAGCTGGATGCTGGTGGTGGCGGAGGAAGGCGAATGCAGCCCGGAAGCTGGGAGGGAGGCGGAATATGGGAGGAGGAGAGAGGTAGCCTCCATGCTCCAGGAGCTAATTGGCCAAAGACGTTCCCAGCCCAGCGGCACTTTTACATTGATCTCTTTCTCCGCCTCCCTCCCAGCCTCTGGACCACATTTGCCTTCCTCCGCCACCACCAGCATCCAGCTCCTCCTCCTCTTCTTGCTTCTATACAAAATGACAGCCGGGAGGTGGCCCGGAGGCTGGGTGAGAGGCGGAATACGGGAGGAGGAGGGAGGCAGCCTCCACGCTTTTCTTTCGGCGGAAGAGCTAAGTGGCCAGAGAAAGGGATCAATGTAAAAGCACCGCTGGGCTGGGAACGTCTTTGGCCAATTAGCTCCTCCGAAAGAAAACCGTGGAGGATGCCTCCCTCCTCCTCCCGTATTCCGCCTCCCTCCCAGCCTCTGGGCCACATTCGCCTTCCTCCCGCCCACAGCTGACTGACCGTGGGCTCCTTCCTGAGCTCGGAGAGCTTCCTGGGCATGAAAGCTCATGAATGCAACAAGGGTGAAAGCCAGTGCTGCGACGACGACTGGGCGGTGCTCCAGAGCCTCTGCAGCATGTTAAAGACTGCCTCCTGCCTGCCCCTGCTCTTCTGTCAGCCACGGGCTATGAGTGGGACAGAGGGGTGGGGTTAAGCCTCCTTCGGTGGCTGGGGAGCTGCGCGGCTTTGCCTTTTGGCTGGGAGGGCAAGTGAAGTGCCAGACCTCCTGCCTTTCCCCCCCCCAGCCAAAACCCCAAATGTCTCTGCTGTAGCAGCTGCTGCAAAAGGCTTCCCCGCCCTTCGCCCGTGCCCGGCGGGAGGTGTAGAGTGCTTTGCCCAGTGCAAAGTTGACAGCAAGCAGCTCCCCAGTCGCCGAAGGAGGCTTAACCCCGCCCCTCTGTCCCACCCATCGCCCGTATCTGGCAGAACTGCCTCCTGCCTGCCCCCGCTCTTCTGCCGGCCACGGGCAATGGGTGGGACAGAGAGGGGGGGGTTAAGCCTCCTTCGGCAACTGAGGAGCTGCTGGCTGTCAACTTTTCTTTTTAGCGCTGGGGAAGAGCAGAAAGGCCGGCTTGCATCCCCAGCGCTAAAAAGAAAAGTTGATGGCCAGCGCTGCGACTGACAGAGTCCTGAGCCTTCCGTTCTCTCCCCCCGCCGTCCCTGTGTTCCTAAGAGAAGCACTGGGGATTGAGGCAAGCCAGCCCTTCTGCTCCTCCCCAGTGCTTCTCCTAGGAACACAGGGATGGCGAAGGGGTGATGGGGGAGAGAATGGGAGGCTCAGGACTCCGTCAGTTGCAGCGCTGGCTGTCAACTTTTCTTTTTAGTGCTGGGGAGGAGCAGAAGGGCCGGCTTGCATCCCCAGCACTAAAAAGAAAAGTTGCCAGCCAGCACTGCGACTGACGGAGTCCTGAGCTTCCCGTTCTCTCCCCCATCACCCCTTCGCCATCCCTGTGTTCCTAGGAGAAGCGCTGGGAAGGGAGGCAAGCCGGCCCTTCTGCTCCTCCCTCTCCCGGAAGTTCGGGTTTGGCGTTCGGGTTCGGGAGGCCGCTGGGAAGCCCCCCGGCTGTTTTAAAAGGTGACAGCCGGGCTATGGGGCTTCCCAGCGGCCTCCCGAACCCGAACTTTTGCCAAACTTCCGGGTTCATCATTCAGGAGGCCGCTGGGAAGCCCCGCTGCCCGTCTGTCACCTTTCAAACAGCCAGGGGGCTTCTCGGCGGCCTCCTGAACCCAGAAGTTCGGGTTTGGCATTCGGGTTCAGGAGGACGCTGGGAAGCCCCCCCGCTGTTTCAAAAAGCAACAGCCGGGTGGCGGGGCTTCTCGGCAGCGGCGGGTTCGTAAGAAGAAAAAAGTTCGTAAAAAGAGGCAAAAATTTTCTGAACCCTAGGTTCGTATCTCGGGTTGTTCATAAGACGAGGAGTTTGTATCATGAGGTACCACTGTACATACATAGAGGCAGGGGTTGCCGCTACAGATACTACCGGTGCACTACCGGTGCATTTTGCAGAAGCAAAATCTCATTGGGATGCACATGCACACACCAGAGACCCAAAGTTCCACGAGTAGCTCCAGTTTTACTACCGCTGTGGCGTCCTCATGTGTACTGGTAGGAACCCGATACTGCATACATATATATGTGCACATACATACATACACACATACATATAATTGGCAAGGTATCCTTCAGATGCTACAATATGGAACACTAATTTCAATTCATATAGTTGTGTCCAGTGTCAGATCCTGGATGATTATTTTTTAGCTTGCCATGGCCACAGTGACTGTGGGAGGGATCTAGGAGCCTTGGTGGATGATCACTTAAACGTGACACAGCAGTGTGTGGCAGCAGCCAAAAATATACTGCTCAAAAAAAGGGAACACTCAAATAACATATAATAGTTCTGAATGAATGAAATATTCTCATTCAATATTTCATTTGCACAACTACTCAATTTGCATAACAGCATGTGAAATTGACTGTCAATCAGTGTTGTTTCCAAAGTGGACAGTTTGATTTCACGGAAGATTGATTTACTTGGAGTTATATTGTGTATTTAAAGAGTTCCCTTTATTTTTTTGAGCAGTGTACAATCCTTGGTTGCATAAACAGAGGCCCAGAAGCAAAATCAGGGGAAGTGCTTAGTACCACTTTATAAAGCCTTATTAAATAACTTAGTAGTAACATCTGGAATATTGCCTCCAGTTTTGATTACCAAATTACAAGTAATGGGAAGCCAAAATTTTTGTGGATGTGGCTTAATAATCATGTGACTGGGCAGGAGTGGCTTGCTGGCCATGTGATCAGATGGGAGTGGCTTGAACAATCATCATCGTTCAAGTGAACTGTTAGGTCTTCGACTTACAACCTTACCAGTATCGCTCACTGGGGTGACAATTTGCTTCGTGTTTCCTGCACTTTCCCTCCTGGGTCGCACCTCAGGCTGGGTAGCTAGGTGAACAGGTGCTGCCAGAAGCATAAATGCTGCCAGCTCCACTTCCACCCATGCCTTCTGCTTGCACCTCAGGCGGGAGGTGGCCGTGTGAGGCTGGAGGGGGGCCAAACAAGAGAGAGGGAAGCTCATCTGAGGCCAGGAAGGAGGAAAGAGTAAAAAAGCAAGGAGTGTAGATGCAGCAGCAGCAGCAGGGAAAAAAGGAGAGCTGAGCCGAGACCAGTAATCCAGGAAGTGACAGCCGCCGATCAGCCGGAGTTGTGCACACATCTTCATTTCCACCGGTGGAACTGCCTGCTGCCCACTCCTGCACATTACAAAGAAGATGTTGAAACTTGGAAAAAGTGCAAAGAAGAGCAACTAGCCATGATTAAAGGACTAAAGGTTAAAACACTTGAAGAATGGTTTCAGGATTTGTGTTTAGCTAGTCTAGAGCCGGGATAGCGAACCTATATGGCATGCGTGCCAGAGGAGGCATGTGGAGCCATATTGCAGGGCACACAAGATTTTTCTATGTTTCAGCTCCAGTGCACGCATGTGTGCTGGTCAGCTGATTTCCAGCCTTTGGAAAGACAGTTTCATCCTCCAGATGCTTCAGGGAAGCTTCCCTGAAGGTCTGAGGCAAAAAAAATTATTTATCCCCCAATGGACAAACCAGAAGTTCAGAAAAACGCACTTCCGCTTTGCCGGTTTAGGCATTTTTCTCAGTGGTGGGTTCATACCAGTGAGTCTCTCTGCAGGACAAAAAACAATGGATGGAAAGCAGTCTGGAATTTAGGAGAAACTTCCTAACAGTGAGGACAATTAACTAGTGGAACAGCTTACCTTCAGAAGTTGTAGGTGCTTCATCACTGGAGGTTTTTAAGAAGGGACTGAAAAGCCACTTGCCTGAAATGGTATAGGGTCTCCTGCTTGAATAGAAGGCAGGGCTAGAAGACCCCCAAGGTTTCTTCCAGCTCTATTCTGACTGAAGTTTATAGTCTTAAATAAATCATACCGGTCAGAATTTTCCATACTTGTCCTTCATACCATGGGGACAGAACAATAGGCCTTCTGCTCTTAGGATGAAGGTCCTAGGCTTTCAGTTCACATGATATCATAATGACTATTCCAGAGGTGGTTTCCCCGCCTGGTTCAGACCGGTTCACCTGAACTGTTAGTGACCCAATGGTGATATCACGATGATTAGGCAAAAGATCTCCATTGCCGGTGCTATCGAGGTGCTCACAGTGACCAGCACAGGCACTCGGGCATGTGGGCGATTGGTGGGTGGGCGCACATGTGTTGGCATGAAATTCAGCTTCTGCACATGTGCAAAAAGCCGAATTTCACACAAGGATGCTTGCATGCATGAGATTCTGCCAATTTTCAGTGTTTTTTGCTTCGTGGAAGGAAAAAAAGCTGATAATCAGTTAAATCTTTTGCACGCAAGCATCATCGCATGAGATTTAGCTTTCTGTGCATGCACAGAGGCCAAATCTTGCACGGATGTGGGCACTCACGTGTCAGGGATGCAGAGCTGCACATACAGTTCCAGTTTCCCTACCATATTGGACCATACCAATGCAACGCACTACTGACAATGATGTTATGAAACTGGCTCAATCGGTGCGGGTTGATGGAGGCTGCCATCTTTTTTTTTTTTGAAACCTTTTTTCCCCTGATTAAAAAAAAAATCCAGTTTTATTTCTTCTGTAAATGCAAGAAGCCAAGTTTCCAGCACAGTGCATATGGTTGCCATCTTGTTTTGGCTTTTGGGGGGAATTGGATTTTTTGCCACTGTACATGCACATGTGTGCCCATAAGGCACAGCCACATGGCACAGGAGGGAGTGAACCGGCAGTGAGGTAAGTTAGAACTCATCCCTGGACTGTTCTGATGTGCCCTGACACAGAAAACTGAAACACTGAAACATGACTTGTTCCAAACAAATGGGTTGAGATCAGTGATGGGCCGCTCTTCTTACCTGCTACTGGAGCTCCCTCGGAGGTCATCACAGGCACGCACAGGCCCATCGATTGTGCACATGCTCATGAGAACAAGATTTGGATTCTGCACATGCAGATCAAGCCAAATCTTGTGCGAGAATGCACATGAGAGTGAGATGTTGGCTATTTTCATTGATATTTTTGCTTCCATGAATACGTGGAAGCAAAAAATTGGTGAAAATAGCCAACATCTTGCTCTCGCACATGTCTTTACGTGAGATTTGGCTTGCTGCACATGCACAGAAGCCAAATCTTGTGTGTGGGCGCATCAGAGGCACACAGCTGCACATGCATCCGGGATTTTCCTACTGGAGCTGTGCACCTAGAAGCTCCAGGCTGTTGCCCATCAGTGATCGAGATTTTCCTAATGGGCTCAACCTCTGCAGAAGTTGTAATAAGGTCCTTTGGTGACTATTCACCACCCATGGTTCCTAGATGTCCTAATATCTGATGATGGGCCCTAGTTCCCCACGACTCAGTTTGAGGGTTCCTAGCAGACTTAGGGATCCTGTTCATGCCATTCACTCCGGCATCAAATGGCAAGGCGGTGAGATTCATGATATTAGGCAAAGAAGCCTTGGGAAGGCTAGGCTCCGGGGACTGGTAAGCTAGGGTGAACAAATTCCTTCTGGTCCAACACATCACCCCTAGTGCAAACACAGGCCACAGCCCTACTCATAGGCTGCAGGCTCTGCTCAGTCCTAGACTGTCTGCACCCCAACTACATACCAAAAACCCATGGCGACCCAAAATAAACCATGGATCCTTCTCCAAAGGAGACCTAGTATTCACCCGCAATTACTGTTCCCTATGGCTAGTCGGGGAGTTTGAGAAAATCCTGGGCCCCATGTCCTATTTAATCAGGTTAAGCAATGGTTTGCCATGGAAACGGCACATTGACCAACTTAGAAAACAGGTAAAGGGAGAATTACAAAATCCTCAAAATGTAAATAACTATACTCCTTCCCTAATTGACTCAATCCCAATAAACTCAGAAGACCTACCTGAGTCACCTGAAGTCAAGCAGTGATCACCTGACAAACTGGTTCTAAAATCCAAAGAGGCCACACCCAAAAGCTTCCAGGAGCTTCCAAGCTGAGACCTCAGGACAGCAGCAGACCTGTCAGCCCAGGCTGCTGCCTCGCCAACAATTGAGCTGCGCAGGTCAGGGAGGGTTCCCAAACACCCCGCCTACCTGCGGGATTATGTATGCCACATGGATTGTTCCATTGAGGAGGGAACAGGTGTTATACACATTGGTGGTACAGTGGTTAGAGTGCAATACTGTGTCGGAATTAAGCATATCCTGAGGTAATATCTCAATGTAGAAGGAAAGATTACAAAGAGAATGCTGAGTCATTCTGAGTTAATTAAGCATGCAGCAACCTGATTGGGTGATAACTATTTAAAAATGTAAGAGCGTTAGTATTATTCTCTGATGTTCTCTGATGTGTGATGTGTGCTCTGTTCTCCGTGCTCTGATCTGAAGTTTCTGTTGCTGTATGATCTGTTGGTTCTCATGAGTTACTGTAATTGAGATAGTTGTAGTGAGATACTGGTGAGATACTAGTGTGATGTATGTATAGAAAGATGGAATAGAGTTAGTAGTGTAAATAAGAAGTAAATATATTTTGCAAGACTTCCTGCTGCTGCTGTATTTCATTGAAGACTTCAACTCCATATCTATTGGTCTGTGGCTGGCTGGTTGGGTTGGTTAACTGGTTGGGCTGGTTAGCTGGTTGGGCTGGCAGTCATCCGAAAGTGCAGCTCTGACATACTGATTGTTGGGGTCAATATGTTTACTCTCTGTAAATGTCTTAGAGAGGGCTGTAAAGCACTGTGAATCAGTATATAAATCTAAATGCTAATGCTATTGCTATTATTTAGGAGCCTTTTGCATACTGCATTACTGCATCTCCGACATGGGCTGGTTTGCATGCACCCCTGCACTTAGGGCAACCTTCTGCTGGCCCTCACTTCATTGGCTGACACTTCCGGGATTGATGCCGAAATTAGTGCCTGGTTAGCACATTTGAATAGTCAGACACTATTGGTTGATGCATCTGACAGCTCCCTATAAAAGGACTAGCTGTCAGACTTCATGTTGCTGGTTGTACAGAGAGATGTTGCCACGTAAAGAGGTACCTTTTGAAGTCTGTCTCCTACCATTATTCCTACAACTCAACAGTTTGATGGAGGTATCTACATGCATACCTCCATTTTTCATTGATGGTTAATTCTAACATACTTCATTTGGCATTCCTGGTTTTTCTCTTTAGTCTCTGCCTCAGTCCCAATGTGTGGAAAATTGTCATCCTGGATTTTTCAAGCGGGTTCGGGAAGGAGAGCCAGTTTGCTGCTATGATTGTGTTCCTTGTCCAGAGGGGACCATCTCTACTCACAAAGGTAGGTCATACCAGAGGAAAGGGTACTGGATTCATCCAGTGCAACTTGATCAATGTGCATTTTAAAAGAGACATCTAAGGTTCAGGGTGGATTTTATTTAATTTCCCTACCGGTTTGGAAGTGCATCCGAGTATTGACTCTCTGTGCATGCGCGGAAGCCTTAGTGCTTGCGCAGAGGGCTCATTGACAGCCACTTTCAATCAGCAATGACTGGAGAACTGGTTCGGGGATGTGTCAAGCTGGCCACCACTACTGGTTTGGCAAATGGAGTCAAATTTCCACTACCAGCTCGAGCGAACTGGTCCAAACTAGTAGCAGCCCAGCACTGCTAAGGTTGCTAATTTTGTGGTTTTTAATTTTCAATGTGCCCAATTTCTTCCACAATATTAAATTACTTTTAATATTAGATTTGTTTATATTGTCTTTTTTACTGTTGTTAACCGCTCCGAGTCTGCGGAGAGGGGCGGCATACAAATCTAATTAATAAATAAATAAATATGAGGAATAAGAAAGTCTTGAAGGATGAGGTAGGACGAGATAGAAGAACATGGTGGATTGTGTACGATTGCTTACATCAGAGGATATTTCTCATTTCTTAACAGTTTGGAACTGTCATCCCATGTTTACCATTCTTAGGAACATCTGCATTCTTTGAAATTGAGAAATGGATTCTGATCAATGGCTTTTGTCACCCAAATCCTGTTTATATTATAGGCCAAAAGATATATCAATCAATCAATTAATCAGTCTTTATTAAGGTCAGGGAACCAATATAAACAGAAATATCTAATTCAGGGAAGCACGGAGGAATATGGTTTGGGTTCAATGGACAATAGAAATACATATACCAATAGCAATACCACTTAGACTTATATACCACTTCATAGTGCTTTCATAGTCCTCTCTAAGTGGTTTACAGCAGTTTACAACAATCTGGGTTCTATAGTAGACTTGCCATAAAAGACATGGAGAAGTTATCCGTGTGAAAGAAGGGACATAAGTTAAATTTACCATTATTAGGGGTAAAATCTGCCTCTTTTATTTTTCATGCTTATGATGTAAAGTTTGTGAAATGTTCCCACAATCACAATTAGTATTATCAATCAGTTCCCCAAAAAAGCGTGGTGGGATAGTAGTTAGAATGCTGTCTTGCAGGCTACTTCTGCTGACTGCCGATTGCCAGCAGTTCAGCAGTTTGAATCTCACCAGCTCAAGGATGACTCAGCCGTCCATCCTTTCAAGGTCGGTAAAACAAGGTCAGATTGTTGGAGGCATTATACTGATTCTGTAAACTGCTGAGAGAGAGAGCTGTAAAACACTGTGCAGCGGTGTATATCTCTAAATTCTATTTGTATTTTCAATATTGGCACCTATCGTGCTTGATCTGTATCATCTAATATCCAAAGTAGACTTTTCTTGAAAGATGAAAAGATATATAAAATAAATATTACTTTCTGTCTTTCTCAGATATTGAAAGATGCACCAAGTGCCCAGATGATCAATATCCAACCAAAAACAGAGTCCAATGTATCCCCAAAAGAGTAGCCTTCCTGTCCTATGAAGAACCTCTGGGCATCATCCTGATCTCATTTGCACTACTCTTGTTCCTAAACACAGGATTCATTTTAATCATATTCATTAAATACCTGGGAACTCCCATTGTCAAAGCCAACAACCGCGACCTCTCTTTTATCCTCCTGGTTTCCCTCTTGCTTTGCTTCTTGTCCTCCTTTTTTTTCATTGGCCAACCAAGGAAAGCCACCTGTCTTCTTCGGCAAACAGTGTTTAGCATTGTATTCTCAATAGCTGTGTCTTCTGTGTTGGCCAAAACGATCACAGTGGTGCTGGCATTCCTAGCTTCTAAACCAGGGAACAGTGTGAAAAGATGGTTGGGGAAGAGCTTGGCCAACTCCATCATCCTTTATTGTTCTACTGGCCAAATTTTCATCTGTGCCATATGGCTGGGAATTTCTCCCCCATTCCCTGAATCTGACTTATACTCCCAGCCTGGAGAGATGATCCTTCAATGCAATGAAGGCTCTGTCACCATGTTTTATGTTGTCCTTGGCTATATGTGTTTCCTAGCTGCCATTTGTTTCACTGTAGCTTTCATAGCCAGGAACCTGCCTGGGGCCTTCAATGAAGCCAAGCTGATCACTTTCAGCATGCTGGTCTTCTGCAGTGTCTGGGTCTCCTTTCTGCCAACCTACCTGAGCACTAAAGGAAAGTCCATGGTGATTGTGCAGGTCTTCTCCATCTTGGCCTCCAGTGCTGGTCTGCTGGCTTGCATCTTCTTCCCCAAATGCTACATTATAATCCTGAGACCAGATCTAAACACTAAAGAACATCTCATGATTAAAGTACGGAAATGACTGTAATATTGTTTCTTGGATATGTACCATGTAATTTTTTGATTGCAGTTATTGGGCTTTTGTATTCTTCCTTTTCATCAATATGAAAATTAAGCTTATTTAAAACTGAAGAAAAAAATCATATGAAGAATAAAACTAATGAAATTAAATTCCAACGTGATATCGAACAGTAAAATAAACCAATTAATAATTACAATTGTCATGAATATTCAAACAAGAGGTCTTCAAACCTGTTTGGAATAAAGATGATGATAATGGTGATGGTGATGATGATTATTATTATTATTATTATTACTATTCTTATTATTTATTAGATTTCTATAGAAACATAGAAGACTGACGGCAGAAAAAGACCTCATGGTCCATCTAGTCTGCCCTTATACTATTTCCTGTATTTTATCTTACAATGGATATATGTTTATCCCAGGCATGTTTAAATTCAGTTACTGTGGATTTACCAACCACGTCTGCTGGAAGTTTGTTCCAAGGATCTACTACTCTTTCAGTAAAATAATATTTTCTCATGTTGCCTTTGATCTTTCCCCCAACTAACTTCAGATTGTGTCCCCTTCTTCTTGTGTTCACTTTCCTATTAAAAACACTTCCCTCCTGAACCCTATTTAACCCTTTAACATATTTAAATGTTTCGATCATGTTCCCCCTTTTCCTTCTGTCTTCCAGACTATACAGATTGAGTTCATTAAGTCTTTCCTGATACGTTTTATACTTAAGACCTTCCACCATTCTTGTAGCCCGTCTTTGGACCCGTTCAATTTTGTCAATATCTTTTTGTAGGTGAGGTCTCCAGAACTGCACACAGTAATCCAAATGTGGTCTCACCAGCACTCTATATAAGGGGATCACAATCTCCCTCTTCCTGCTTGTTATACCTCTAGCTATGCAGCCAAGCATCCTACTTGCCTTTCCTACCACCCGACCACACTGCTCACCCATTTTGAGACTGTCAGAAATCACTACCCCTAAATCCTTCTCTTCTGAAGTTTTTGCTAACACAGAACTGCCAATGCAATACTCAGATTGAGGATTCCTTTTCCCCAAGTGCATTATTTTACATTTGGAAACTTTAAACTGCAGTTTCCATTGCTTTGACCATTTATCTAGTAACGCTAAATCATTTACCATATTACAGACCCCTCCAGGAATATCAACCCTATTGCACATTTTAGAGTCATCGGCAAATAGGCAAACCTTCCCTACCAAACCTTCCCCTATGTCACTCACAAACATATTAAAAAGAATAGGACCCAGAACAGACCCTTGTGGCATACCGCTTGTAACCTGTCTCTGCTCAGAATACTCGCCATTAACAATAACTCTCTGATGTCTATGCTTCAGCCAGCTTGAAATCCACTGAACTATCCAGGGATTAAGTCCAATCTTCACTAATTTATCTATCAGCTCTTTATGTGGAACCGTATCAAAGGCTTTGCTGAAGTCCAGATAGGCAATATCCACGGCACCACCTTGATCCAACACCTTTGTGACATAGTCAAAGAACTCAATGAGATTAGTCTGACACGATTTGCCTTCAGTAAAGCCATGCTGATTTGGGTCCAATAAGTTATTGTTTTTCTGATGCTGATTTATCCTCTTTTTGAGTAGAGTCTCCATCATTTTAACTACAACTGATGTCAAGCTAACTGGCCTGTAGTTACCACCTTCTTCTCTACTGCCCTTCTTGTGGATAGGCACAACACTGGCCATTCTCCAATCCTCAGGAACATCTCCTGTTAACAGGGATTGGTTAAACAAATCAGTCAGGGGGGTAGCAATGACAGATCTGAGTTCTTTAAGTACTCTGGGGTGGATGCCATCTGGACCCATTGCCTTATTTATCTTTAATCTTTCAAGTTCTTCTAAGACATCGGCTTCTAAGATCACTGGAGCTGAATCCGTACAGATGGAAGCAATGCTATATCCCTCTATAGTATTATTTTGTAAGGTGTCTTTTGAGAAAACTGGACAGAAGTAGCTATTGAAATGGTCAGCGATCTCCTTATTCCCATCAATGCATGTATTATTCCCGGTACTAAGCTTTGTGATGCTGCAGTTTTTCTTCTTCCTATCACTAATATATCTGAAGAAGGTTTTATCCCCATTCTTTACAGATTTTGCTATTTCTTCCTCTTTTGAGGCTTTAGCAGCATATATTATTTGTTTCGCCTCCTTCTGTCTCATTTTATACACCTCCCTATCAGCTATACTTCCAGACTCCTTATACCTCCTATAGGCAGCCTTTTTTTCATTGACTAAAGCCCTTACATCATTGCTAAACCATAGCGGTTTCTTCTTCCTTTTACCTTTAGTTACTTGCTTTACATAAAGTCTTGTGGCTTTTAAGATGGCCTTTTTTAATACAGTCCACTGGGTGCTCGTTCCTGCCATTTTATTCCTCCCCTTTAATTCATTATTTAAATATCCCCCCATTGCATTAAAATTTGTTTTTCTGAAATCCAATACTTTGGTTGCAGTATAGGATTGCTCACAATCAGTTTTTACATCAAACCACAAACATAGATGGTCACTGCAACCTAAATTTTCTCCCACCTTGACCTCTGAAACCCAATTCCCATTTGTAAAAACTAAATCTAGAATATTCTCCCCTCTAGTTGGTGTCTTAACTAGCTGTGCCAGAGCTGCTCCTGTAAAGGCCTCTACTATATTCTTACTTTTGCATGTAAGGGCACTGGGGATATTCCAGTCAACATCAGGCATGTTGAAATCACCCATAACCACAATATCTCCCTTTACTGCCATTAGGGTAATCTCATCCACCATCTTGTTGTCATGTTCCTCAGATTGCCCTGGAGGCCTATAGATCACCCCAATTCTAATGACAGAACCGTCTTTATTTTGTATGCAAATCCAGAGGGTCTCCAGATCTTTACATGTATTTTGAATTAGTATTGTTTTTAGAGTTTCTTTAACATAAATGGCTACTCCACCTCCCCTTCTCTCTATTCTATCCTTCCTATACAGTGTATATCCTGGTATGGATATTTCCCATTCATTAGAATCCTTAAACCGCCCCTCTCCGGAGACTCGGAGCAGCTCACAACAACGGAACACAGTACAAATCCAATAGTTAAAAACAATTTTAAACCCTTAATATAAAACAGTCATACATCCCAGACAAACCATGCATAAAACGGAGTGGCCAGGAGAATCAATTTCCCAATGACTGATTGCAGAGGTGGGTTTTAAGGAGTTTGCGAAAGGCAAGGAAGGTGGGGGCAGTCCTGATCTCTGGGGGGAGTTGATTCCAGATGCTTGGGGCCACCACAGAGAAGGCTCTTCCCCTGGGTCTCACCAGACAACAGTGTTTCATATACGGGACCTGGAGAAAGCCAACTCTGTGGAACCTAATCAGTTGCTGGGATTTGTGCGGCAGAAGGCGGTCCCGGAGATATTCTGATCCGATGCCAAGAAGGGCTTTATATGTCATAACGAACACTTTGAATTGTGACTGGAAACTGATTGGCAACCAATGCAGACTGCGCAGTGTTGGAGTGACATGGGCATATTTAGGAAAGCCCATGATTGCTCTTGTAGCTGCATTCTGCACGATCTGAAGTTTCCGAACACTCTTCAAAGGTAGCCCCATGTAGAGAGCATTACAGTAGTCGAACCTCGAGGTGATGAGGGCATGAGTGACTGAGCAGTGACTCCCGATTCAGGTAGGGCCGCAACTGGTGCACCAGGCAAACCTGGGCAAACGCCCCCCTCACCACAGCCGAAAGATGGTTCTCTAATGTTAGCTGTGGATCGAGGAGGACCCCTAAGTTGCGGACCCTCTCTAAGGGGGTCAGTAATTCCCCTCCCCCCCAGGTAATGGACGGACAGATGGAATTGTCCTTGGGAGGCAAAACCCAAAGCCACTCCATCTTATCAGGGTTGAATTTGAGTATGTTGACATCCATCCAGACCCTAACAGACTCCAGGCACCGGCACATCACTTCCACTGCTTCGTTGACTGGACATAAAGTGGAGATGTACAGCTGGGTATTATCAGCATACTGATGATACCTCACCCCATGCCCTTGGATGATCTCAATCAGCAGTTTCATGTAGATATTAAATAGCAGGGAAGAGAGGACTGACCCCTGAGGCACCCCACAAGGGAGAGACCTAGAGGTCAACCTCTGACCTCACTAACACCAACTGCGACCAACCGGAGAGGTAGGAGGAGAACCACTGAAGGACAGTGCCTCCCACTCCCAACCCCTCCAGTCGGCGCAGAAGGATACCATGGTCGATGGTATCAAAAGCCACTGAGAGGTCAAGAAGCACCAGGACAGAGGCTGGATCAGTTTTAGGGAAGGCAGAGAAGTCTAGAACAAGGACAGAAGCACCAGCCTGAGGATGATGAGTGGGACCTCGTCGAAACATCGCCAGAAATCTCTGAAACCTGCACGGTAAGAACCCCGAATATGCCAAAACCTTCATACATATATATGTGTATACGAATCTTGGAAGGGTTTCATTTTGGTGTGGAGTTCAGCGCATAATAAGCAACTAAAATTTTAAATCTGGTGGAAGAAAACTCACAAGTTTTCTCTTTTTTTTCTCTATCACACAATACTAGGATGAGGGGGCACTCCCTAAAGCTCATAGGTAAGAAAGTTAGGACAAATAAAGAGAAATATTTCTTCACCCAGAGGGTCCTTGGTTTATGGAATTCACTTCCAGAAGAGGTTGTGACAGATGTCAGCCTGGATAGCTTCAAGGCAGGATTAGACAGATTCATGGATGCCAAGTGTATTGGTGGCTATTGAAATGGATATCCAACTGCCGCCTCTATGTTGGTTGAGGCAGGCAGGATTCCTTTGAGTATTCCTTTGAGTACCATTTGTTGGGAGTCAAGAGAAAGGGAGGGTTTTGCCTTCTCTTTCTGCTCAAGATCCCCACAGTGGGCCACTGTGTGACACAGAATGCTGGACTCGATGGGCTTTGGCCCGATTCAGCATGGCTCTTCTTATGTTCTTATGCTCTTATGTTCTTATAGGTTTATTATCAATATCTGCCAAGCATGTGGAATGCCTGTCTGGCTGATATAGCAAACCTACTTATTTAGTATGTTTAAGGAAATAATTATTTACTCAGTTTTTGTTTATCTGAGTTAATTAAAACTCTTCTGTTTGTCTAAAGTAAAAAAAACTTAATTAGACACTTCTGTTTAGTTAGCAATCACACATTGATATGATTTGTCTGTACACTATGTGCCATACATTAACAATTTAGCATTGTAACTAAATTAGTAAAAGTTAATCTTTTATACTTGTATACACAAGAAATTTATTATAAAAAAAATAAACGCAGGTCCAGGAAGACGAGAGCTTCTGAACACAGGACCAACTCTGCTCAGTGAAATTGTTCTTCCTAACTTGAAAAAGCTTTTGCTTAAAAAAAATCATGTCTCTGTGTCTATGATTCCTACAGCTTGGGTGTGAATGCATATGCAGTGCTTAAATCATAGCTTAAGTGCATGCACAGAGGCAAAAAAAAAAGATGGCATCGCCTATGGTGCCACCAAGAGAGCCAGTTTAGGGGTGTGGCAGGCCTGGGTCACTGCCAGCTGTAGCCACCCAGACCATCAAGTTACTACCAGTTCTATAGAACGGTCCAAACTAGGAGAAGCCCACTTCTGGTTCTGACAGGAAAGACCATAACCGCCACAGAACTCTTCCTTCAAGGATGGATCTGTAATTTTTCACTAATATGCTGTATTCCAGCTTCCTTTCTGTAAATGGAGCCAAGGAAGATCCCCAGAGGAAAAGTTGCTTCTCGCTGTAATTATCTCCATCCTGCTCTCTGAGATGTCTTCTTCTTCGTCTCCAGTGACTGCCTTTGATGTAAACATCAAACTGAAGCAACATGGAAGGGATCTTGCATCAGGAAAGGATAAATGCTTCAGGTCATACTCTGTGTTATATGAATTTCAGGACAGGCAGGGACTGTGCTGTTAAATGTACCTTTCTCTCCTTTCCAGATTAAGCTTTGTTTGTAAATATTGTATTTATTTGTCTCCATTTTATGTACTTATAAACATGTTTATACTTATATCTGTTATCTTATACATGCTTGACAAAAAAAATAATTAAACAAACAAGTAAATAAAATGCTTGCTTTTTCTCTGTCAGGAAAGCCGCCAGCTCTTGTGAGAGAGATTTTAATTCTGTTCTTGTTTAGAAATGGGAAGTTGATCCATTCATTCCGATGAATTATGGGCCTCCTGCTTCTGCTTCTGATGCTACTCTTGTCCCTGCCAGTCTCTGGGAATCGTAGAGTGAAATGTCCATGGACTTTGGAGCACCAGGATGGGGGAAAACCCTGGAGCTACTACAGACCAGGAGATCATCTTATTAGTATTATCACCACTGCAACAAAGATATTGAATATAACGTTCCCTTTCAATGTAGTTCCTTCTATTCAGTCTCATTCGTAAGTCAGATTAACAGATCTGATAATTGCTGATAATCAAGTTGCATACACTCCATTTATAATTCTAATACCCGTCTTTGTTCTCCTTATTCCACTTTCTCCTGCATTACAGCAATTTCTACTTCCCTGAATCATTTTTATTTCCATGTTGTCTTTGTCTTATTTGGAGGAAGAGGTTCAAATCCAAAGATGAGACAGGGGGGGCGGGGATCTGAAAGAAGTCCACATTATTTTTCTCTCCCCGTTCAATCTTGAATTCATGGACTTGAATACTGAGTTTTGTTTCAGTGACTGATTGTTGTAGTTTTCCTCTGCACAGCTCATTTCCAGTATAACCACTCATTGATATTTCGTTCATGATTCTTATAGAAATACAGGATGAGTTATTTTTAAAATTGGTTTCTGAGTCACTTTTGAAACACCCTCTTCTTTTTATGATGGTTCTACAGTACTTTAAGTATTCAATTATATTGGCCCCTAGTTACTGGGCAGAAGAAAATTATGGTAGTACTGCCACAAAGAATGGTGTATTTGCAATCCTTAATCCAGGTGAAAGGCTGTATCAATTCCATCTTCTCAACATTCATTAAAATTAAATGCAGATGGGTGAGTATCATTTGTCTCTGGATTTAGAGTCAGTATTGGCTTAAGACTCTTCAAGAGACAACAAAGTGGATTAGATTGGGGGGATAATAATATTGTTTATTAGGGTTTATGATGATAGCACAATCATTTTTACAGGAGTTTATGTACTGCTCTTTCAAAAGTGCACTGTTTTATTTTTACCAGTCAAGCGAAAATATAAAATACATATTTTGCTATTGATGATGGTGGTGATGATAAAATGAACTTTTTTTCACAGTAAAATATCTTCAGAGCAGTCTAAAATTCTACGCTTCATTTTCGCTATTCAAGTGGTCACGACAAATTCCCAGCTCCAGCAGAATCTCACACTTGGCTACAACATCCACGACAACTATTTCAACACCCTTGTCACTTCGGATGCCTTGATGGATATGCTTTCTACTGGAGAAGCCAATGTCCCCAACTACAGCTGTGGAAAGAAGGACAACCTTTTGGCCTTTTTCGATAGAGATGACAGGGACAACTCCATACAGATGTCAACATTAACAGCCCCCTACAAAGTTCCACATCTCTCAGTTGTTGTTGCCTATGAATCGCTCTCCACATTCGTGGCTGTATCATTAACTCTTGTTCTGAATCCAAGGAGGAGCTAGATAATTGATCTCCTTCTGAGCTGTCTGCCACACTCTCCTCCTCCCTGTCACTTATGTCTTCTTGGTCAGAGGAGCCTTCATCTTCAGATTCCACCGGGGGCAAACCAGGCCTGCAGCATGTGGATGTCTCCCCCACATCCACAGTCCGTGGGGCAGGAGCTGGGCCAGAGCTAACCACAACAGTAATAAGATAGTTATATTCAGTCATGAATATTCTAACAAGAGGTCTTCAAACTTGTTTGGAATAAAGATTATTATTATTATTATTATTATTAGTAGTAGTAGTAGTAGTATTACTATTTTTATTATTTATTAGATTTCTATGCCGCCCCTCTCCGGAGACTCGGAGCGGCTCACAACAACGGAACACAGTACAAATCCAATAGTTAAAAACAATTTTAAACCCTTAATATAAAACAGTCATACATCCCAGACAAACCATGCATAAAACGGAGTGGCCAGGAGAATCAATTTCCCGATGACTGATGGCAGAGGTGGGTTTTAAGGAGTTTGCGAAAGACAAGGAGGGTGGGGGCAGTCCTGATCTCTGGGGGGAGTTGATTCCAGATGGTTGGGGCCACCACAGAGAAGGCTCTTCCCCTGGGTCTCACCAGACGACATTGTTTCGAATACGGGACCCGGAGAAAGCCAACTCTGTGGGACCTAATCAGTTGCTGGGATTCGTGCGGAAGAAAGTGGTCCCGGAGATATTCTGGTCCGATGCCAAGAAGGGCTTTATAGGTCATAACCAACACTTTGAATTGTGACTGGAAACTGATCGGCAACCAATGAGACTGCGGAGTGTTGGAGTAACATGGGCATATCTGGGAAAGCCCATGATTGCTCTTGAAACTGCATTCTGCACGATCTGAAGTTTCTGAACACTCTTCAAAGGTAGCCCGATGTAGAGAGCATTACAGTAGTCGAACCTCGAGGTGATGAGGGCATGAGTGACTGAGCAGTGACTCCCGGTCCAGGTAGGGCCACAACTGGTGCACCAGGCAAACCTGGGCAAACGCCCCCCTCACCACAGCCGAAAGATGGTTCTCTAATGTTAGCTGTGGATCAGGGAGGACCCCTAAGTTGCGGAACCTCTCTAAGGGGGTCAGTAATTCCCCTTTCTCCCCCCAGGTAATGGACGGACAGATGGAATTGTCCTTGGGAGGCAAAACCCACAGCTACTCCATCTTATCAGGTTTGAATTTGAGTATGTTTTTTTTTTAAAAAAATATTTTTTAATTGATTTTTAACAATTTAACATCACACAACATAAAACAGTGCGTAGTGAATTGTGCCCACCACCCTGACATACACACATTCCCCACCACCAAATTGGGGGTATTTCTTGTATAATCCACTTAACCCAAGAGCAATATATCTGTTTACATATTATAGAGTGATTCCAATTTATTTCTTGTAGCTTGGTCTCGGATTCTGCTCGTCATATATCGTCTTACCTTGTCCCACCGTCCCATCAGCTGTCCCAACTCAGTTTCATTATCCAAATTTATCCTTTTTTCCATAATTTCAAATTGAATATGGTCCACTATGTACCTATACCAATTTTGCATTGTCCATTTTGTCGCATCCTTCCAACCCAGAACTATTACTGCCTGAGCGCTTTCTATTGCTGCTTTTTTTATTTCTCTAAATTCTCCCATCGCATTACTTTTTACTAGTACTGCCATTTCCTTAGTGATTGTCCATTGTATATTTAACATTCTATTGATATCCTCTTTCACTTTTTGCCAAAATTCCTGCACTATCGGGCATTCCCAAAACATTTGCATAAACACTCCTTTGTCTTGACAACCATGCCAACAATTCCCCCCTGACATTCTGCTGAAAATGTGCGAATTGAACGGGAGTGAAATACCACGTATGTAATATTTTCCTTCTCATTTCCCTGATTCTTGTATTTTTAATTTTCCTTATATCTTCTACTATATTTTCCATTTCTTGTACCTCTACTAATATCTCATTTTGCCACCATTTAGTCAATCCATCGATCGTGTCCCCGTCTGACTGCACTAGCAATTTGTATATATTAGTTGCTTGCGCCTTTTTCCCCTCACTTTTTTCTCTTATTATTTTCTCTAACCCTGTCTCCTCCCTCCATAATACTTCTTTATTCTCCCTTTCATTTAGATATTTACATATTTCATTTATTTGTAGCCACCTTCTCTTACCTAACCACCATTCTATACGATTTCTACTTGGCCTACTATCCTTCTCGTATAACTGTTCTATCTTAGTTATCCCTCTTCCCTTCAACTCTCCTATAACCCTATTTAAGTTAGTTTCATTTTCTCTATTTATTACATAAAGCGATGACAGTTTAGATTTATATAATCCTATTTTCCCCTGCCATTTTTTCCAAATTTCCATAGTCCCTTTCACTGGGCCTATTAATTTACCTATATCTCTACTATTCCACTTTCTAAAAATTAATTCTCTATTGTTCATCCCGTTTATCTGTTTTTCCAATTTCACCCATTTATTTTCACCTAATTGCAACTCCATTAACCTTTCCATTTGAAAAGCTTCCCTATACAGCTCCAAACATGGAACTCCCCATCCCCCCTCTTTTTCATTCGCAATTAACCACTTTTTTCTTATTCTTGGTCTCTTGTCTTCTTCAATCCAATAAGTTAGTTTTTTGTCCCACTCTTTAACCTTACATACCGATAGTCCCCCCGACAGCACCTGAAATAGGTACATCATCTTGGGAGCTATCATCATTTTTAAAGCTCTTATTTTAGAGAGTCTCCTTAGCTTTTTATCTTTCCAGCTCCTCATTTGTTTCAACATTTTCCTCCATATTAATCTATAATTAATCTCTTCAATTTTTGCTGGGTTTTTCAATAACCAAATTCCCAAATATTTTATTTTTTTAAGTCCTAATTTCAACCCTGATTCTTTCCTAATTTCTATCTGTTCTCTCGGATCTATATTTAAACACATAATCTCTGATTTTTCCATATTAACCGACAGTCCCGATTCCTGCTTAAACTCTTGTAAAATATTTATTATACCTTTAATCATCTCCATCGGGGTCTGGGTCAATATAATTGCATTCATCTGCAAATAAATTTATTTTCATTTCTAATTCCCCTATTCTATATCCTGCCCAAGTGGTATCTTGTCTTATCTTATTTGCTAAGATCTCTATTGCTATTACGAATAAAGGGCATCCCTGCTTGGTGCCGTTTAATATTTTAATACTCTGCGTTCTTTGTCCATTGAATTTGAGTATGTTGACATTCATCCAGACCCTAACAGCCTCCAGGCACCGGCACATCACTTCCACTGCTTCGTTGACTGGACATGAAGTGGAGATGTACAGCTGGGTATAATCAGCATACTGATGATACCTCACCCCATGCCCTTGGATGATCTCAACCAGCGGTATCATGTAGATATTAAATAGCAGGGAAGAGAGGACCGACCCCTGAGGCACCCCACAAGGGAGAGACCTAGAGGTCGACCTCTGACCCCACTAACACCGACTGCGATCAACCGGAGAGGTAGGAGGAGAACCACTGAAGGACAGTGCCTCCCACTCCCAACCCCTCCAGTCGATGGGCTTTGGCCCGATTCAGCATGGCTCTTCTTATGTTCTTGTGCTCTTATGTTCTTATAGGTTTATTATCAATACCTGCCAAGCATGTGGAATGGCTGTCTGGCTGATATAGCAAACCTACCTATTTAATCTGTTTAAAGAAATAATTATTTACTCAGTTTTCGTTTATCTGAGTTAATTAAAACTCTTCTGTTTGTCTAAAGTAAAAAAATTAACTAGACACTTCTGTTTAGTTAGCAGTCACACATTGATATGATTTGTCTGTACACTATGTGCCATACATTAACCATTTAGCATTGTAACTAAATTAGTAAAAGTTAATCTTTTATACTTGTATACACAAGAAATTTATTATAAAAAAATAAATGCAGGTCCAGGAAGACGAGAGCTTCTGAACACGGGACCAGCTCTGGTCAGAGAGATTTTTCTTCCTAGCTTGAAAAAGCTTTTGCTCGAAAAATCATGTCTCTGTGTCTATGATTTCTACAGCATGGATATGAATGCATATGCACTGCTTAAAACATAGCTTAAGTGCATGCACAGAAGCAAAAAACAAGATGGCATCACATATGGTGCCACCAAGAGAGCCAGTTCAGGGGTGTGGCAGGCATAGGGTTGCTGCCAGCTTTAGCAACCCAGAGCATCAAGCTACTACCGGTTCTATAGAACCGGTCCAAACTAGGAGAAGCCCACTTCTGGTCCTGACAGGAAAGACTGCAGATGCCGCAAAGTCCCTGTGGGGAACAGGGTCTTCAGAGGGACTTAGGGCAACCCAGACACGTGGGGTCACTCACGAATTCGAATCCTAGAAAGAAAACTTGGACATATTTCTCTCCGGGTGAAATGACACAGTTTTGGGCCATGCACTTCCTTTTATTGGGGGGAATATGCAAATTGGGTAAAGTTATACATATATGTCAAGTGGTATACAAACATCCAATAACATGACTCTAAGATATGACACAACTTCTGAGTCCTTCCTATCTACATATGGCACGTAACTAGTTTCTACTGAACAAATGTCTCTCATGGCCAATTTCCTGGGACCTTTGTTGTGAATATAGTTATCTCCTGTTTACCACAAAGCAAGGTCTTTTATTGCTGCTTTAGTCCGGTGTGCCCCAGGAAATGTAAACATGCATCCTTTTATCACAGTTCTCATCCTGCTGGCACATTCTTGTTATTCAAGGGGGGGGGGGGCTGCCATGAACCGATTTATGGCCAGTCACTTCCTCAAGCAGAGTTCACCAGAAATGCAGACTTGTCCTTATATGGTTTTTACGTTCAGTCCTGTTCTGGCTATTGGAATAAAAGTGTATAAGACAGTTATGTTTAGAAGTCCAGATATTAAATCCTATCCTAACATGATATGGCAGCCACAAAAGACCATAACCACCACAGAACTGTGCCTTCAAGGGTGCATCTGTAATTTTTCACTAACATGCTGTATTCCAGCTTCCTTTCTGTAAATGGAGCCAAGGAAGATCCCCAGAGGAAAAGTTGCTTCTCCCTGTAATTATCGTCATCCTGAGATGTCTTGTTCTTCGTCTCCAGTGACTGCCTTTGGTGTAAACATCAAACTGAAGCAACATGGAAGGGATCTTGCATCAGGAAAGGATAAATGCTTCAGATCATACTCTGTGTTATACAAATTTCAGGACAGGCAGGGACTGTGCTGTTAAATGTACCTTTCTCTCCTTTCCAGATTAAGCTTTGTTTGTAAATATTGTATTTATTTGTCTCCATTTTATGTACTTATAAACATGTTTATACTTATATCTGTTATCTTATACATGCTTGACAAAAAAATAATTAAACAAACAAGTAAATAAAATGCTTGCTTTGTCTCTGTCAGGAAAGCCGCCAGCTCTTGTGAGAGAGATTTTAATTCTGTTCTTGTTTAGAAATGGGAAGTTGATCCATTCATCCCAATGAATTATGGGCCTCCTGCTTCTGCTTCTGATGCTACTGTTGTCCCTGCCAGTCTCTGGGAATCGTAGAGTGAAATGTCCACGGACTTTGGAGCACCAGGATGGGGGGAAACCCTGGAGCTTCTACAGACCAGGAGATCATCTTATTAGTATTATCACCACTGCAACAAAGATATTGAACATAACGTTCCCTTTCAATGTAGTTCCTTCTATTCAGTCTCATTCGTAAGTCAGATTAACAGATCTGATAATTGCTAATAATCGAGTTGCATACACTCCATTTATAATTCTAATACCTGTCTTTGTTCTCCTTATTTCACTTTCTTCTGCATTATAGCACTTTCCACTTCCCTGAATCATTTTTATTTCCATGTTGTCTTTTTCTTATTTGGAGGAAGAGATTCAAATCCAAAGATGAGATTTGGGGGGGGGGGGGACTGAAAGAAGTCCACATTATTTTTTCTCCCCATTCAATCTTGAATTCATGGACTTGAATACTGAGTTTTGTTTCAGTGACTGATTGTTGTAGTTTTCCCCTGCACAATCTCATTTCAGATATAACCACTCATTGATATTTAGTTCCTGATTCTTATAGAAATACAGGATGAGTTATTTTTAAAATTGGTTTCTGAGTCACTTTTGAAACATCCTCTTCTTTTTATGATGGTTCTACAGTACTTTAATTATTCAGTTATATTGACCCCTAGTTACTGGGCAGAAGAAAATTATGGTAGTACTGCCACAAAGAATGGTGTATTTGCAATCCTTAATCCAGGTGAAAGGCTGTATCAATTCCATCTTCTCAACATTCATTAAAATTAAATGCAGATGGGTGAGTATCATTTGTCTCTGGGTTTAGAGTCATTATTGGCTTAAGACTCTTCAAGAGACAACAAAGTGGATTAGATTGGTGGGATAATAATATTGTTGGTTTTGTTTATGATGATAGCACGATCATTTTTACAGGAGTTTATGTACTGCTCTTTCAAAAGTGCAATGCTTTATTTTCACCAGTCAAGCAAAAATATAAAATAAATATTTTGCAATTGATGAGGGTGGTGATGATAAAATGAACTTTTTTTCACAGTAAAATATCTTCAGATCAGTCTAAAATCCTACGCTTCATTTTGGCTATTCAAGCGGTCACTACGAATTCCCAGCTCCTGCGGAATCTTACACTTGGCTACAACATCCACGACAACTATTTCAACACCCTTGTCACTTTGGATGCCTTGATGGATATGCTTTCTACAGGAGAAGCCAATGTCCCCAACTACAGCTGTGGAAAGAAGGACAACCTTTTGGCCTTTTTCGAGAGAGATGACAGGGACAACTCCATACTGGTGTCAACATTAACAGCCCCCTACAAAGTTCCACAGGTTTGTATGTGTACATCTCTATCTAGTAAAGTGAGAGGATTACTAGGATAGTTAACCTAAACATTCAGCTAAACAAATAATTCACTCTAAGCTACCAAGCTATTTACTAAGTCTGCATTATGGTACTTGAAGATTGATATCTTCTCATTGTTTCCATCACTCATCTCCTCCCACTAATGACTGTAGGACTGTAACTTTGTTGCTTTAAATTGATTGGTTCCTAATACGATTGGATTACTTATTTTTACTCTACGACTATCTTTAAGTGGTGTACCTTGTGATTCTTTACTATCTTTTTTTATGTACACTGAGAGCATGTGCACCAAAACAAATTCCTTGTGTGTCCAATCACACTTGGCCAATAAAATTCTATTCTATTCTGTTCTGTTCTGTTCTGTTCTGTTCTGTCTGCTCTGCTCTGCTCTGCTCTATTCTATTCTAGTCCATTGCGTTCCATTCCGTTCCACAATAAATCCAACCATATCTACTCTATGGAATTCAAGAGTTGCTTTTCTCTATGGCCACTCTAGGTAAGTTGTCTAGTGATGGGACTGACATTTGGGAGAGGGAAAGCATGAAAGCAGCCATATCATCTCAAGACACCATCCCCATTGCTTTGGCGGCTTCTGCTGCATCATTGCAAAGGTAGGGAAAAGATCTGCATCCCAATCAAAGGGTCTTCTTTGCAACAGGAAGCACTGATGGAAAGCTCTTACTGTCTACCTCTTAGACAAAGTAACGATATACAAATTCCAGATTCATGGAAAGAATCCCAAATGGCTTACCTGATCTAAGGTTTATAAGGCATATAACATAAAGACTCTGTCTGCAATCTGGAGTTTGACTTGGCTCAGCCTTCCATCTTTTCAAGGTTGGTAAATTGGTAACATACAGATTGTTGGGGAAAATATGCTGACATTGTAAACTGCCCAGAGGGTGCGGTAAAGAGCCAAGGAGCTGCAGTGGTTAGAGTGCAACACTGCAGGCTACTTCTGCTGACTGCTAGCTGCAGTTTGGCAGTTCAAATCTCACCTGCTCAAGGTTGACCCAACATTTCCATCCTTTCAAGGCGGGTAAAGTGAGAACCCAGATTGTTAGGGCAATATACTGATTCTCTAAAACCACATAGAGAGGGCTGTAAAAGCACTATGAAGCGGTTTATAAGTCTAAGCAGGGCCACCATCAGGAATTTTGGGGCCCCATACAGTCTAAGTGTCTGCCCCCCCCCCCGGCCATTTTAAAACTACTGTCCCCCAAATCCCGTGCCATGCCCACCATGGCCACACACCCTGGGCAAGCCCTCCCCTGGCCCTCTGAGGTCAAACACAGCCCTGATGTGGCCCTCAATGAAATTGACTTTGACACCCCTAGCCTAGAGACTAAATCCTATGAACAAGGGCTAAGAGAATGAGTATGTTTAGCTCAATAAATAGAAAACTGAGGGGGAATATAATAGTAGTTTCCCAATCCTTAAAGGGCTGCCACAGAGCAGATGGCATCTATTTATTCTCCATGCCACCTGAAGGTAGTACAAGAAGCAATGGGCGGAACCTCACCAAGAAGAAATGCAATCTGGAAATAAGGAAAAACTTGGGACTGGGCGGCATAGAAATAAAAAATAAATAAATAAATAAATAAATCCCTTCTTTTTTATTAAAAGAAATTAATAGAAACATAGAAGACTGATGGCAGAAAAAGACCTCATGGTCCATCTAGTCTGCCGTTATACTATTTCCTGTATTTTATCTTAGGATGGATATATGTTTATCCCAGGCATGTTTAAATTCAGTTACTGTGGATTTACCAACCACGTCTGCTGGAAGTTTGTTCCAAGCATCTACTACTCTTTCAGTGAAATAATGTTTTCTCAGGTTGCTTTTGATCTTTCCCCCAACTAACTTCAGATTGTGTCCCCTTGTCCTTGTGTTCACTTTCCTATTAAAAGCACTTCCCTCCTGGACCTTATTTAACCCTTTAACATATTTAAATGTTTCGATCATGTCCCCCCTTTTTCTTCTGTCCTCCAGACTATACAGATTGAGTTCATGAAGTCTTTCCTGATACGTTTTATGCTTAAGACCTTCCACCATTCTTGTAGCCCGTCTTTGGACCCGTTCAATTTTGTCAATAATAATTTTAAAAAACCAAAATCCATTACTATTAAAACTAAAACAACCAGCAAAACTATTAATAAAAACAGGTGAGGGCTGGGGTTTTTTCTGTGTTATTATTTAAGTGCTTTTACCATATGCTTTAAATCAAGAATCACTTCTCTCTCTGTTTCTCTCTCTTTTCTGTCATTCTCTGCCTCAATCATTTTCTCATTTCTCTTTCTTTCTCCCCTTTTTTCTATCATTTCTCTCTCTCTTCCTTCCACTCTTCTCTCTCTCTTTCTTCCTCTCTTTCACTCTCTTCCTTCCTCTCTCATCTCTTTCTTTCTTTCTCTTTCTCTCTCTTGCTTTCTTTCTCTTTCTCTCACTCTCTTCCTTCCTCTCTCATCTCTTTCTTTCTTTCTCTATCTTGCTTTCTTCCTCTCTCTTCCTCTCTTCCTTCCTCTCTCATCTCTTTCTTTCTTTCTTTCCTTCTCTCTCTCTTTCTCTATCTTGCTTTCTTCCTCTCTCACACTATCTTCCTTCCTCTCTCATCTCTCTCTCTTTCTTTCTCTCTCTCTCTTTCTCTCTCTTGCTTTCTTCCTCTCTCACACTCTTCCTTCCTCTCTCATCTCTTTCTTTCTCTCTCTCTTTCTCTCTTTTGCTTTCTTCCTCTCTCTCACTCCCTTCCTTTCTCATCTCTCTCTCTCTTTCTTTCTTTCTCTCTCTCTCTCTTTCTCTATCTTGCTTTCTTCCTCTCTCTCACTCTCTTCCTTCCTCTCTCATCTCTTTCTTTCTTTCTTTCTCTCTCTCTATCTTGCTTTCTTCCTCTCTCTCACTCTCTTCCTTCCTCTCTCATTTCTCTCTCTCTCTTTCTCTCTCTCTCTTTCTCTATCTTGCTTTCTTCCCCACTCTCTCTCTCTTTCTTTCTTTCTCTCTCTCTCTTTCTCTATCTTGCTTTCTTCCTCTCTCTCTCTCACTCTCTTCCTTCCTCTCTCATCTCTCTCTCTTTCTTTCTTTCTCTCTCTCTCTTTCTCTATCTTGCTTTCTTCCTCTCTCTCTCTCTTCCTTCCTATCTCATCTCTTTCTTTCTCTCTCTCTTTCTCTATCTTGCTTTATTCCTCTCTCACTCTTCCTTCCTCTCTCATCTCATCTCTCTCTCTCTTTTCTTTCTCTTTCTCTATCTCTCCCCCTCTTTCTCTCTCTCTCTTTTTCTCACTTTCCCTCTCTTCTTTTTTCTCTCTCTCTCTTGCTTTCTCTCTCGCACTCTTTCTCTCTCTCTTTCTCTTTCTCTTGCTATCTATTTCTCTCCCCCTATTTCTCTCTCTCTCTCTCTCACTTTCTCTCTATCTTGTTCTGTCGTCACTCTCACTCTCTCTCATTCTCCGGAGGCTGGCAAAAGTAATTTTCAATGTCAGGCGCGCGGGCTGACACGCGCTCTCCCCATCCCCCTGCTGCCAGCCCGCCCGGAAAATTCAAAGTAAGAAAAACCTTCGCTCTTACTTTGAATGTTCTGGGCAGGCTGGCACAGAGATGGAGAGAGCGCGCGTCAGCCCACATGCCTGACATTGAAAATCACCTCGCCGGCCGGCAGCCCACCCTATGAGAATGCCTGCCTTGCCTCTCTTGCAGCAGAGAAGAAAGAGAGGTGGAGCGGGTGGGCGGGCGAGGGCAGCGGGGAGTAGCCAGAGGGGTGCGATGGGGCTAGAGGCGCGGGGGGGGCAACCACGGCTTCGTGCGCGCCCTTGGAAAAGGGTGCGCGGGGGGCTTTTGGGGGACACTGGCGCATGCATGCGAAGCCTACAACTTGCGCTTGTGTTAAATTTTGTTTCTTTCCTAAGCAGTCTTCTGTGTAAAAAAATCCATTTGGGAATGACTCGTTCCCAAATGGATTTTTTTACACAGAAGGCTGCTTAGGAAAGAAACAAAATTTAACACAAGCGCAACTAACACAAGCGCAACCGCCACCCCGAAGGGGCTCCTACCTTCGCCGCACGCTTTATTCCGGGACTGGAGGACCGCGCTGCCAAAGGCTCCGTCGGGGCTTCGAGTCCTGCCTCGCGAGGGCCAGAGGGCGTGCCTTTTTCGTTGGTGAGGCAGGCGGCCGGCAAGAGAGGGCCGGTACTGCGCATGTGCGAGGAGCTGCTCACTGGGCACAAATTACTGCAGGCGCCAGGAGGCCGGCAGGCAAAACCGGGGGGCCCTCATTGTTCAATTTGGCCGGGCCCCTGACGCCACTCCCAGTAGTACCGCCCTATCGGCGGCCCTGAGTCTAAGAGGAGTTGCTGTTGCTATTTTGGGACAGTATATACCCTGTGACGAAGCTGGAACGATCTGTAGCTGAACAAACACTGGAAACTGTAGAGCTGAAGCCCTCCTACTCGACCACCTCTTAGAATATTACCCAACACAATATCAAGGAGTAGAGACCTTCAAGTTGCTGGGTTATGTAATTTCTCAGGATTTGAAATGGTTGCCTAATATTAGCTCCACCATTAAAAAGACACAACAAAGAATGTTCTTCCTGCGTCAACTCAGAAACTCAGTTTAAGACTGCCCAAGGAGCTGTCGATATAATTCTTCAAAGAAATTATTGGGTTTATCTTCTTCAAACTGTCTGGTTTGATGCAGCAACTAAATGGGACAGGTACAAACTTTGACGGATAGTTAGGACTGCAGAACAAAAACAACTGGAAGCAACTGAGGACATGTTTGCTGCATGAACTAGTAACAAGGCTGAAAAATATATACAGACTCCCTCACATCATGGACATAACTGTTTAAACTTCTGCCCTCGTTGCATGCCAAAACAACTAGACATAAAGACAGAGTTTTCCCCTCATGCCATCACTCTGCTTGAATACCTAATTATCAGAGTTATCTTATGTTTAAGGATGTTTACCCATGTTATATGGCTGTGTTATTATTATCCTTCTTATCTTTTCTACTCCTTTTGTCATCTAATGATTGTATTACCTTGCTGTATGTAGAATTGTTTTTAGTACATATTGTTTGCATGTTTTTATGTGCACTGATTATATTACCTTGTTGTTTGTCTATAGCAGTGATGGTGAACCTCTGGCACGGGTGCAACTGTATTTAACAATTGTCAACCCCAAGGGGGGAGATTGTTAGTACATGATACACACCGACATTTGGGGTTGCCATGTATGTTAAACTACCAATTGTAGTTTGTATTTTTACAGTTGCAATATCTCGTTAAGGACTATGGCTGGTTAGCCATAAGAGGGCGCCAGCACTCTCTCCTATTGATGACGCTGGATAGCTCATTCACCTTTTTGCCTTTTTCCTTGTGGGAGGAGTATTAGACTAGACATATCCAGTTCCTTCAACCATTCATGTATTTCATATGTTTTATGCAATAACATATACAGCATATAAATATATGTTCATATCAGATTTAACCAAGTCCTTTCTAATGAAAAGATTTGTATTTTTGGAAATCTAGAGAAGAAGACTTAACACATCTATTATTTCAAAGTCAATGCACAAGAAAGGAACAGATGTGTAGTCCAATGTGTGACTACACATTAAATAAATGACCTTTTGCATTCCTTACATTGAAACAAGAACACATTTTCTCCTGGGACAGAATTTAAAACTTACATATAATATGGCTTTTTATTTGAAGAAAAAAGTTCAGTTGAAATCTGCAAATGTGAGTCTGATTACAGAAAAAAAGTAGGGGTGAATCAGAAATACGATTTGCAATCTTTATTCTGATTCTTACTTAGTGTGTTTCTTTTTTTTTTTTTCTGGTCTTGTTAATATTCTGTGTTTAATGATCTGTATTGTGATATAGTCTATTGGCCAACGATCAACAATACAATATTATAATATGTTCATAACAAAACTGTTGGATTTTTTGAAAGCTAATAACTGATCCTAAATGCAGTATTCTTCCGTTTTTTCAGATCCGCTTCAGTGTTTCAGAAGCTCTGAGTAATAAAAGTCAATTCCCTTTTTTTTATTGGATGCTCCCCAAATTAGGTATTCTCTACCCAGGAATTGTCCAACTACTCCTCCATTTCAGATGGACCTTGATTGGCCTCTTTGCTTCAGACACAGAGAAGGGAGAGAATTTCATGAGGATGTTGACTCCTATACTTGTCAGGAATGGAATTTGCATTGCTGTATCGCAACAATTCTCCACCAGTGGACACACAACACCCTTCAGGGATGCCCTCTCTAAGTGGAGACAAGTCAATGTCTTTGTTCACTGCATAGAATATTTTGCCCTTTGGGACAGACTTCTTCCTTTCCATTCAACCCTTAAGAGTTTGCCAGAACCCATTGAAGGAAAAGTCTGGATAATTGCAATCTTTGGGGAATTGCAAATAAGAAGACACACATTTCTCAGATATGTCCATAGTGTTTGGACCTACTGTTTTCAATGGAAGGAGAGGCCAAATGACAGTTCCTTCGAACCAAATCTCTCTGTGCAACCAGAGCTCGGAGATCAGTCTTTCCGCTGTTCTTTTTCAAAGGACATCATTTCTCCCAAAGGCCGGAGAAGATGCACTGAGAAATCACCACTGAAAACAAAAGTGGAAAAAAGTTTGATGTGGAACCGATATAACCACGTTGCTTACACTTTGATTAATAATCTGGCCCATTCCTTGAGTGATGCATATTCCTCCATAGCCAAGAGGAGAAGGAAAGAGGGAGAAGAGAGGCTGGGGACTCAAAAGCTGCAGCCATGGCAGGTATGGGGTTCTGAAAAAGATCCATCAAACTTACTTTCTTTGGCGAGGGAATACAAGGGAGGAGGGGTAGCATCTCAACCCTTTTGTGTTTCAAAAGCAGAGGTGTTATTTAGCCAGTTCTGACCAATTCTGGCGAACCGGTAGTGGAAATTTTGAGTAGTTCGGAGAATCTGTAAATACCACCTCTGACTGGGCCCCCTCTCATCTATTCTTTGCCTCCCAAGTCCCAGCTGATCAGGAGGAAATGGAGATTTTACAGTATCCTTCTCCTGCCATGCCCATCAAGCTACACCACGCCCACCAACCCATGGCCACAGAACTGGTAGTAAAAAGACAGTAGTCTTTCTCATTTTCCCAAAGGTCTTTCCAAAATGCAGTTTTTGCAGTTTCAACTACTATGTCTGTTTTCAACTACTATATCTGTTGCTTTATTCAAGCTCTGGTAAAACTGTCTTTGGTCTAATTGCAATAGTTGGTTTTGTAGTATTAGTAGTAGTAGTAGTAGTAGTAGTAGTAGTAGTAGTAGTAGTAGTAACAACAACAATAACAACAATAATAACAACAACAACAACAACACTATATCATGACACATTTTGCTGAACTTTTCTTTTTCACTTTTGAGGATATTGATGATGCATGTTCTCCCAACTCAGGATATTTGCAAATGAGAGAACTATAGTAGAAAGATTTAAATGTGAAAAGACTTGCCGGATAAAAACAAACAAAAAACAAGGTTTCTGCTTTATAAATTCCTGGATATTTCTATTCTAGTTCCATCCATTTCTGAAGAAGAATAGGTTTTGCAATCTTTCCCACCTGAAACTGTACTTGGACCAAAATGGGGATATAGCAGCAAATCTGAGCATCATAACCTGGATAGTTCTCTCCAAGGAGGATCCTATTAGAGAAAAACTAGGAAGTGTTGAAGCACAAAGACTTATTATCAGTCAAGATGCTTTTTCACGGCTAAAGTTGCTCAACAAGGTGGGTAAAATATTGATATCTTTTCTTGTTTTACAGATCCTTGAGACAGATGACTAAACCTACTCTCCAAATACCATGGCCTTCAGTGAGAACTGAATGTGGGAAGTAGAGTGGAATGGAAAGGAGGGGAGTGGAATAGAATATCAGAGTTTTATTTTATTTATTTATTAGATTTGTATGCCGCCCCTCTCCTCAGACTTGGTTGGAAGGGACTTTGGAGGTCTTCTAGTACAACCCCATCATGCAAGGGATAGAAAAGGTGGATAGAGAAAAATTCTTTTCTCTATCACACAATACTAGGACGATGGGGCACACCCTAAAGTCCATAGGTAAGAAAGCGTGGACAAATCAAGGGAAATATTTCTTCACCCAGAGGGTCGTTGTTTTATGGAATTTACTTCCAGAAGAGGTCGTGACAGCTGTCAGCCTTGATAGCTTCAAAGCAGGATTAGACAGATTCATGTATACCAAGTGTATTGGTAGTTATTGAAACGGATGTCCATGTGCCGCCTCTATGTTGGTTGAAGCAGGCAGGATTTCCTTGAGTACCATTTGTTGGGGGTCAAGGGAAAGGGAAGGTTTTGCCTTCTCTTTCTGCTCAATTTCCCCATGTACAATTGGTGGACCATTATGGGACACAGAATGCTGGACTCGATGGGCTTTGCCTGATTCAGCATGGCTCTTCTTATGTTATTATGCTCAAGCAGACAAATGTCCAATGTCTTTTCAAAAACGTCCAGCATTGGAGAACCAATAATTTTGGAAGGCAAGCTGTTACACTGATTGATTGCTCTCACTGTCAGGATATTTTTCCTTCGTTCTAGGTTGGATTTTTTTTCTTGCCTTCAGGCCTTTGGAAAATAGCCTCACCCCTTATATAAATGTTTGGGAAACAGGCACACACATATACACACATTCAAACTTACAAAGAACAGATAAAGAAATAAAGGGAGACTAGTATAGATCTATTTCAAGCTATTTAGCTCTTATCAGCTAGCCATACCCTTTCCCTTTCAGCCACAAGTTCTCCCCCCTTATCAGTTGAGCTGGGGAAAGATTAAATGAAAGGCAAAAGGAATAATAATAATAATAATAATAATAATAATTTATTAGATTTGTATGCTGCCCCTCTCCAAAGACTCAGGCGGCTCACAACAATGATAAAAACAATATTATACTGGCACAAATCTAATATTAAAAAAACTAAAAATCCTATCATAATTAAAAAACAAACAGCACATAAAGGAAAAAAGGAAGCAGTATGTTCCCTCTCATATTTGGATATAACAGGTGACTCAACAGAAATACATACGTACGTACATACATACATACATATATACATACATACATACAGGCAGGTTTTCAGTGGTACCTCTACTTAAGAATGCCTCTACTTAAGAACTTTTCTAGATAAGAACCGGGTGTTCAAGATTTTTTTGCCTCTTCTTAAGAACCATTTTCTGCTTAAGAACCCGAGCCTGGTAAAATTTCCCAGGAAATTTGAGAGCGGCATGAAGGTGTTATGTCTTTAAAAAAATAAACAGTTAAATTGCTGATTGGTTAAGACGCGGCTTGGCTTTAAAGAACCGCCAAAAATAAACTGCTGTCTGTAAAATGTTCCCTCCTAAAAGATTAGCCGTTGCCCTTGTTGGGAGTTGGTTGTTGTAGAGAGCGTTTCCTATGTCTATGATGAATAAAGAGAATGTGTTGAATGGAATAAGTCTCTGAGTACAGACTTAACAGAAGGCCTGGCCAGTTTCCTGCCATTGCCCCTGGGTTTCTCTGTCTGGCACAATGTATGGGAGGCAGCCTCGCGCCGGGTCTATGGGAGGTGCATGCTTCTCCTCGCCGCCTCAGAGTCCCTCTTTTTTTCCCCTAAAGCCTTAAAGTTTTGGATTTTTTTTTATTCCCCTCACCTCATCTTCTTCCTTCAGCAGTGACTGTCCTCTTCCTCTTCTTCCTCCTTCTCCTCCCACCCAAATTCTGAGCTTTTATTTCTTTCCTAATGGGTTTGCATGCATTTTTTGCTTTTAGATTGATTCCTATGGGAAAAATTGCTTCTACTTTCATACTAATCTACTTAAGAACCTGGTCATGGAACGAATTACCGTATTTTTCGCTCTATAAGACGCACCTGCTGATAAGACGCACCTAGATTTTAGAGGAGGAAAATAGAAAAAAAAATATTTTGAGCCAAAAAGTAGGCTAAAATATTTATTACAATAACACTGCCCTAGGGGAATTGGGAAAATATACAAACAAGCAACATCTCACTTGGATCATTTTGATGTTAAATATAATTGACTTTCTACTAAAGCTCAGATACAAGGGTAAATAATAACTTGTATGACAATGCCAGGCAGCATCTTACATAAAGTAGCTAGCAGCTATCACTGTTAAAAGAGAATTTAATGAGTTTCAATCTCCTGGGCTAGATTAACTACACTTTGTAATACAGTAGAAACTTAATAATAGTCTCGCTAAAACTTTGGGTTTTTTTCTTCCTTTCAACAAATTTTTGAGAAGTGGAGGAAGTCAAATATCTGGGGATTTGCAAACTAATCAATCTGACACGTCTGAAAAAACTATAGTACAGAGAGAGAGAGATCTTGAAAACTGCAATAGTAGTTCACAACCTGGATATGGATAAAACTCTGAAATTTAGGAAATTTCACAGAACAACTTGTTAGACAACATAAAGAAGAATCTTGCCATGATATATTTATAAAGTTTAGATATTTCAAGACAAAATAGGCAGTACAGTAGAACCTCGACATGAGGGCGCCCGGTCGGACGCAGCGCAGGCCCACGCACCGGGAGCGAGAGAGCGAGCAAGTGAGCAGGCGGGGGGGTTGTCCTCCAGTCCCAGAGGCACTCGCGGGGCAGAGCATCATCCCGGGCGAGCCGCTCCACCCGAGCCACAACGGGCCGCGGGTGGGCGAGCTTCGCTCCTGCCGCATCTGCCCGGAACGTCGGGCTCGGAGGGGCGACTTCTCCGGCGCGGGGCGGGGGCGCTTCTGCTCGGCCTGCTCCTGCCACTCTGCGGGCGAGGAAGAGGGCGGCGGCGGCTGCTCTCCGGGGCGAAGGCGCTTTTGGGGCGAGCCCGCGGGTTCCCGGCCAGGCCTTTAGGCGAGTGGGGGGGGCTGTCGAGGCTGATCCTGCAGGTGGGAGGGCCCAGCGGCCTGCGCTGCCAAATCCCCGGATGGGCAGCTGGGCGGACGGGGGGCTGCTTCAGCTCCTCATCCCTCCTGCAGCGGTGCGCGTTACCTGCCCCTCCCCCGCCCGCCTCCGAGGGGAGGCCCCTAGTCTCTTCTTCCCCCGCGGGAGCCTCTCTGGCTGCTTTGCGGCGCGGGACCCCCTGCCTCCCCCGGTGTTGCGGGCTCTTTTCTCTTCCGAAATGCCCGCAGCCAGCGAAGCGTCTCTCCGCTCGCCAAGTGCCGCTTTGCTGCTTGCCTTCCGCCTTCCTTACCGCTGATGCAGAGCGGCTTCCGAAGCGACGCGAAGACGGGTGAAGGTGGCTGGGCCGCTGACAGGGACAGGCGGCGAGCGCTCGGAGGGGGCACAACCCGGAGCGAGACTTGGCGTCCGCTGCGGCTGCTTTTTGGGCTTGCGCCGCCCCCCCCTCCCTGCCTGCATCTTCGCTCCATAAGACGCTGCTGATTTTTCATCCTACTTTGGGAGGAAAAAACCTGCGTCTTATGGAGCGAAAAATACGGTAAGTTCTAAAGTACAGGTACCACTGTATTCTCATTGAATATTTCATTTGCACAACTATTCCATTTGCACAACAGCATGTGAAATTGACTGTCAATCAGTATTGCTTCCTAAGTAGACAGTTTGATTTCACAAAAGTTTGATTTACTTGGAATTATATTGTGTTTTTTAAGTGTTCCCTTTATTTTTTTTGAGCAGTGTACAATCTTTGGTTGTATAAACAGAGGCCCAGAAGCAAAATCATGCGAAATGGTTACTACCACTTTATTTATTTATTTTATTTATTTATTAGATTTGTATGCCGCCCCTCTCCGTAGACTTGGGGCGGCTAACAACAAAAATGGAACAACATATAACAAATCTAATATTTAAAATAATTAAAAGACCCTTATTAAAAACTGAACATACACACAAACATACCATGCATAAATTGTATAGGCCTAAAGGGAAGAAATATCTCAATTCCCCCATGCCTGACGACAGAGGTGGGTTTTAAGGAGCTTACAAAAGGCGAGGAGGGTGGGGGCAATTCTAATAACTGGGGGGAGCTGGTTCCAGATAGATGATAGATAGATAGATAGATAGATAGATAGATAGATAGATAGATAGATAGATAGATAGATAGATAGATAAAATCACCCGAAGTGTTTACTACCACTTTATAAGGCTTTAGTAAATTACTTAGTGGTAACATCTGGAATATTGCATCCAGTTTTGATTACCACATTACAAAGATGTTGAGTCTTTGGAAAAAGTGCAAAGAAGAGCAACTAACATGATTAAACGCCTAAAGACTAAAACACTTGAAGGATGGTTTGAGGATTTGTGCTTAGTTAGTCTAGAGCTGTGATAGCGAACCTATAGCATGTGTGCCACAGATGACACGTGGAGCTATGTTGGAGGGCACTCAAGATTTTTTTAATGTTTCTGCTCCAGTGCACGTGTGTGTGCTGGCCAGCAGATTTCCAGCCTTTGGAAAGGCAGTTTCATCCTCTGGATGCTTCAGGGAAACTTCCCTGAAGCCCTGAGGCAAAAAAAAAATAAAAATCCCCCAATGGACAAACCAGAAGTTTGGAAAAACACACTTCCGGTTTGCCTGTTTAGGCATTTTTTTCAGTGCTGGGCTTATACCAGTGAGGCCCTCCATAGGACAAGAAACAATGGATGGAAATTAATCAAGGAGAGAAGCAGCCTGGAATTTAAGAGAAACTTCGTAACAGTGAGGACAATTAACTAGTGGAACAGCTTGTCTTCAGAAGTTGTAGGTGCTTCAACACTGGAAGTTTTTAACAAAGGGACTGAAAAGCCACTTGCCTGAAATGGTATAGGGCAGTGATGGCGAACCTATGGCATGGGTGTCACAGGTGGCATGCAGAGCCATATCTGCTGGCACGCAAACCATTGCCCTAGCTCAGCTCCAACATGCAGGTGTGTGCTGGCCAGCTGATTTTTTGCTCACACAGAGGCTCTGGAAGGGCGTTTTTTGTTTCCAGAGAGCCCCTGGAGGGGGGGCATTGATTTGATTTGATTTGATTTGATTTGATTTGATTATTTGATTATTTGATTATTTGATTATTTGATTTGATTTGATTTGATTTGATTTGATTTGATTTGATTTGATTTGATTTGATTTGATTTGATTTGATTTGATTTGATTTGATTTGTATGCCGCCCCTCTCCGCAGACTCGGGGCGGCTAACAACAGTGATAAAAACAGCATGTAACAATCCAATACTAAAACAGCTAAAAAACCTTTATTTCTAAAACCAAACATACATTTTTTTTAATTTATTTATTTATTTATTCTTTGTCCAATATACAATACATATGAGAGAGAATAGACATTAGGAATATATATAAAGATAGGAAGTAAAAAGAAGAGAAGTGGATAGGAAGAGAATATATAGAGGAGGGAATATATAAGATAAAAGGGGTAAGGAAAGGGAATTGGACAGGGGACGATAGGCACATCAGTGCACTTATGTACGCCCCTTACTGGCCTCTGAGGAATCGGGAGAGGTCAATCGTGGAGAGTTTAATGGAGAAGTGTAGGGGATTGGGGGTTGACACTATTGAGTCCGGTAATGAGTTCCACGCTTCGACAACTCGATTGTTAAAGTCATATTTTTTGCAGTCAAGTTTGGAGCGATTAATATTAAGTTTGAATCTGTTGTGTGCTCTTGTGTTGTTGCTGTTGAAGCTGAAGTAGTCATTGACCGGAAGGACATTGCAGTGTATGATCTTGTGAGCAATACTCAAATCGTGTTTTAAGCGCCGTAGTTCTAGGCTTTCAAGGCCCAGGATGGTTAGTCTATTTTCGTAGGGTATTCTGTTTCGAGTGGAGGAGTGGAGGGCTCTTCTGGTGAAGTATCTTTGGACGTTTTCGAGAGTGTTGATGTCTGAGATGTGGTGTGGGTTCCAGGCAGATGAGCTGTATTCGAGAATGGGTCTGGCATAGGTTTTGTAGGCTCTTGTAAGTAGTGTGAGATTGCCGGAGCAAAAGCTGCGTAGGATCAGGTTAACAACTCTGGAGGCTTTTTTGGCGATATTGTTGCAGTGGGCTTTAGCACTTAGGTCGTTTGATATTAGTATTCCAAGGTCTTTTACTGAGTGTTGGTTGGTAGTGAGGATTTGTTTATTCAGTTCATATATGTGGTTTGGATTCTTTTTGCCGATGTGGAGGGTAGAGCATTTGTTGGTTGATATTTGAAGTTGCCAGGTGTTGGACCAATCTGAAACGAAGTCAAGGTCTTTTTGGAGAGTGAGTGTGTTGTCAGTGGTGTTGAAAAGTTTCACATTGTCGGCAAAAAGTACACAGTTGCTTACGATATTATCGCAGAGGTCATTGATGTATAGGATGAAAAGAGTAGGACCTAGTACGCTGCCTTGGGGAACGCCGCTTTTGACAGGGACAGGGGAGGAAATGGCGCTTCCGATTTTGACAACTTGTTGCCTGTTTGACAGGAATGCAGTAATCCAGTTGTGGAGGAGTCCTGAGATGCCATAGGATTTGAGTTTGAGGAGAAGTTTGTCATGAACCACTGAGTCAAAGGCTTTGCAGAAGTCGATATAAATTGCATCTATGGATTTTCCTTGATCAAGGTGGGTAGTCCAGATGTTTTTGCAGTGAAGTAGTTGTAGGTTGCAGGATAGTTTCTTTCTGAATCCAAATTGTTTTTTTGATGTAGGTTATTAGATTCTAGGTAAAGGGTGATTGATCGATTTATGATTGATTCCATGATTTTACAAGGGACGCAGCATAGTGATATTGGTCTGTAGTTGTCAACTAGTGATGGGTCTCCTTTTTTGAAGATGGGGATGACTACTGCTTTAGACCACAGCTTGGGGAGAGTACTGGTCCTGAAGGATTTTTGGAAGATAATGCTTAAGGGCTCAGCTATGGCAGAAGAAAGTTTTCTTAAGAAGTATGCACAAAGACCATCTGGTCCAACAGATAGGGAAGGTTTGAGATCACGGATTGCTTTTTCAACGTAGTCTGTAGTGAAGATGATTTGGGTTAGGTTTCTTAATGAGTTAGAAGTGCGGTTTGCAAAGAGGGGGGGATGAGCCATTACTGTTAACAAAAACGGAGCCAAAAAAGGAGTTGAAAAGGTTAGCTTTGGATGGGTCATCGTGGTATTCTATGTTGTGTGGTCCTACGAGAGGTGGAATAGGTCTGGAGTCGTTAAGTTTGTTGTTGACGAAGTTGTAGAAGGCACGGTTAGATTTGGAGTGTAGAAGGTTTTCCTCTTGTTCACTGTGGTGGTTGAGACATTCTGCTTTTATTTGTTGGCATATGCTTCTGTAGCGGCTTTTAAAGTTGGTTACTGGACCTTTTTTGTTTCTACGCCAGAGGGATCTTTTTTTGGTTTGAAGTTTCCTTATTGAGACAGGAATGTTATTTTTTTGTTTCCTTCTAGGAGAGGTAATAGGGACATGCAGATTTATGAGATTATTAATTTGGTGTAAGAACGTGTTGTAAAGTTCATCAATGGTGATGCAGTTGGAGAACAAAGAATGCCAGTTGATTAGTGAGAGATTGGCATCTATGAGTTCGTTGTTGGCTTTCCTGAAATTGTACTTAGGTGCCGTGTTGTTCTGTTGAGTGTTATGATGGCGTAGGTTGAGGTTGAAGTTGATCATACTATGGTCGCTGTTGGAGAAGGGTTCTATGATATGCAGTCCATAAATAGCACTTTTGCTATTACAGAAGATGAGGTCGAGACAGTTGTTGAGTCTGGTATTGTTGGATACTAATTGTTCCAGTCCCAGGCTGGTGACGGTGTTATAAATGGTGGTATGTATGGGTTCGGTGGAGCATTCATTTAGTGTCCAGTTGATGTGTGGTAGGTTAAGGTCACCTAGGAAGATGATAGGACAGGGGCAGGAGGATGCCCATGTTAGTAGGGAGGTTAATTTTGATGCATGGGTAGTGTCATAGTTTGGAGCTCTATAGCACAGTAAAAAGCGGAGAGTAGTGTTGAGGGAGAGATCGCAGATTAAGGTTTCAGGAAGGGATAAATCATGTGCTACTTGAATGTTTTTTAGATTGAGTGAGCTTTTATAGAATATGGCTACACCACCTCCTCTGCGGGATTTGCGGTCAGACCGGAAAACCAGGTAGTTATTATGCGTGATGATGGAGTCAGGAAAGGAACAATTCAACCATGTTTCACAGACAAAGATTAGGTCAAATAGGTTGGTGTCGAGTAGAAGGAGGAATTCTGATAACTTATTGATTAAGCTTCTTGCATTGATGAGTTTGCATTTGAGATTGAATTTGTGTTCAGGGATGAGATTTAATTGGGTTGAGTTGGGGTGGGATTGAGGCAAGGTAGTAAGGGGCGCATTTTCCTATTCATTGCTGGAGGTGCTGGGGAGGTCAGATTGTTGATGAGGGATGGTGGGCAGAGAAGTGTGGGAAGGTTGGGGAGGGGCAGGAGGGGTAGTGGGTTTGGGGATGAAGGGAGGGTTGTGGGTTCTTGTTCTGATTCAATCAGAGCGGTAGTCAATGAAAAGGTTATTTTCCCCGAGTTCACGACGTCTCCTAAGTTCAGCACGTAGTTCACGGGAGCGGATGCGTTGGAGTAATGTTAGGTCTGGTCTGCATCTGAGTTTGTTGTATTTGGTGTAGTTTCTGGCGATGGAGTTCATGGTCCTGATGAATTGTTGTTTGGAAGTTTCGTTTGTGCAGACTATTCTGCACAGTCGGGGGACCGTTGATCCGTCGCTGTACTTTAGTATGGGGCCGCTTCTGGAAACCTCTAAGATGTCATCAGGGGTAATTGTTTGAGGATGTTGATTGTGGATAATGTTTCGTATATTTGTTTAGTCAGTTTCCCCGTTTTCCTCAAGGCCAAAAAGGATGGCATTGTGGCGTTTTTGTGCCCTTTCCATGGCATCGTTCACCAGGGTGGAGATGTCGGTGGTAGGGTTTAGAGGAAGAGGTTTTGGTGGTCTGGGTTGGGAGTATGGTGGTGGTGGTGGTGGTGGGGTGCTGCAGGGTGGTTGATTAGGTGTTTTGGTGTTTATCAGGTCTTGGATATTTTTTTCTATGGAGGCGAGCCGTGGTTCGATACTTTCGGTATATGCTTGATGGGTTTTTGAGACTGCAGATAAACATATAAACAAACATAAATTGTAAAGGCCTAGGGGGAAAGAATATCTCAGTTCTCCCATGCCTGATGGCAGAGGTGGGTTTTTAGGAGCTTACGAAAGGCGAGGAGAGTGGGGACAATTCTAATCTCCGGGGGGAGTTGGTTCCAGAGGGCTGGGGCCATCACAGAGAAGGCTCTTCCCCTGGGCCCCACCAAACAATATTGTTTTGTTGACGGGACCCGGAGAAAGCCCACTCTATGGGACCTAACCTTCTCTGGGATTCGTGCGGCAGAAGGCAGTTTCGTAGATACCCTGGTCCAGTGCCATGAAGGGTTTTATAGGTGATGGCCAACACTTTGAATTGTGACCAGAAATTGATCGGCAACAAATGCAGACTGCGGAGTCTTGGTGTGACATGGGCATTTTTAGGAAAGCCCATGATTGCTCTCGCAGCTGCATTCTGCACGATCTGAAGTTTCCGAACACTTTTCAAAGGTAGCCCCATGTAGAGAGCATTACAGTAGTCGAGCCTCGAGGTGATGAAGCCTTTGGAACTTGAGGAGGACTAAACACGAGCCTACTAGGCCCACCAGAAGTTGGGAAATGGACCGTTTCCAGCCTCCAGAGGGACTCTGGGGGACTGGGGGAAGCTCTTTTCGCCCTCCCCAGGCATTGCATTAGAGGTGTGGGCACTCACGCATACGCGATAGCATATGCACATGCTCTTTCAGTACCCAAGGAAAAAAAGGTTTGTCATCAGTGGTATAGGGTCTCCTGCATGAGCAGAAGGTTGAGCTAGAAAGCCCCCAAGGTCTCTTCCAGCTCTATTCTAATTGAAGTTTATATTCTTAAGGTTTGTTTCACCAAGTTCAAGGCGTCTCCTGAATTCCGCCCATAGTTCGCAAGAGCGAATACTTTGGAGGAGAGATGACGTTTCTTATTTTTGTTATATCGGATTCATGGTTTTCTTCAAGACCAAAGAGGATAGCATTCTGGCACTTTTGTTCATGCTCCATGGCATCCTTGACTAGGGTGGAGATATCAGTGGTAGATTTAGTAAGTCTTGATAGTACAGGTCTTGGTGTTTGCCCAGGTTCACCTGGTGCACCAGTTGCGGTCCTATTTGGACCGGGAGTCATTGCTCACAGTCACTCATGCCCTCATCACCTCGAGGCTTGACTACTGTAATGCTCTCCACATGGGGCTACCTTTGAAGAATGTTTGGAAACTTCAGATCGTGCAGAATGCAGTTGCGAGGGCAATCAAGGGCTTCTCTAAGTATGCCCATATTACTCCAACACTCTGCAGTCTGCATTGGTTGCCGATCAGTTTCCGGTCACAATTCAAAGTGTTGGTCATGACCTATAAAGCCCTTCATGGCGCATGAATCCCAGCGACCGGTTAGATCCCACAGAATTGGCCTTCTCCGGGTCCCATCAACTAAACAATGTCCTATTTAATCAGGTTAAGCAATGGTTGGCTATGGAAACAGCACATCGACCCAATTATAAAACAGGTAAAGGGAGAATTACAAAATCCTCAAAATGTAAATAATTATAATTCCTTCCCTAACTGACTCAATCCCGATAAACTCAGAAGACCTATCTGAGTCACCTGAAGTCCAGCAGCGATCACCTGACAAACTCGTTCTAAAATCCAACGAGGCCACGCCCAAAAGCTTCCAGGAGCTTCCAAGCTGAGACCTCAGGACAGGAGCAGACCTGTCCACCCAGGCTCCTGCCTCGCCAACAACTGAGCTGCGCAGGTCAGGGAGGGTTCCCAAACACCCTGCCTACCATAAGGATTAGGTATGCTGCATGGATTGCTCCATCGAGGAGGGAACAGGTGTTATGCGCTTTGGCGGCACAGTGGTTAAAGTGCAGTACTGCAAGCTTCTTCTGCTGATCACCGGCTGCCAACATTTTGGCAGATCAAATCTCAGTAGGCTAAAGGTTGACTCAGCCTTCCATCCTTCCAAGGTCGGTAAAATGAGGAGCCAGATTGTTGTAGGAAATATGCTTACTCTCTAAACTGCTTAGTATATAAATCTAAACACTATTGCTATTATGTAACAATTGCCTACATGGTTTTACCCAGATCCAGCATTCGAGCAGGAAAATGCTCAAACACTATTGGTTGGGACCGGGAGTCACTGCTCACAGTCACTCATGCCCTCATCCCCTCGAGGCTCGACTACTGTAACGCTCTCTACATGGGGCTACCTTTGAAGAGTGTTCGGAAACTTCAGATCATGCAGAATGTGGCTGCGAGAGCAATCATGGGCTTTCCCAAATATGCCCATGTCACACCAACACTCCGCAGTCTGCATTGGTTGTCGATCAGTTTCCGGTCACAATTCAAAGTGTTGGTTATGACCTATAAAGCCCTTCATGGCACCGGACCAGATTACCTCAGGGACCGCCTTCTGCTGCACGAATCCCAGCGACCAGTTCGGTCCCACAGAGTGGGTCTTCTCCGGGTCCGGTCAACCAAACAATGTCGCTTGGCGGGACCCAAAGGAAGAGCCTTCTCTGTGGCGGCCCTGGCTGGCCCTCTGGAACCAACTCCCCCCAGAGATTAGAATTGCCCCCACCCTCCTTGCCTTTCAAAAGCTGCTTAAAACCCACCTCTGCCACCAGGCATGGGGGAACTGAGATACACTTCCCCCTAGGCCTTTACAATTTTATGCATGGTATGTTTGTATGTATGATTGGTTTCTATATAATGGGTTTTTAACTGTTTTTAGTATTGGATTTCGTTATATAATGTTTTATTGCTGTTGTTAGCCGCCCCGAGTCTGCGGAGAGGGACGGCATACAAATCCATTAAATAAATAAATAAATAAATCTGACAGCTCAATATAAAAGGGCTAGATGTCAGACTGCAAGTTGCTGGTTGTACAGAGAAGTCACCAAGTAAAGAAGTGCCCTTTGAAGTTTGTCTCCTATCGTTATTCCTACAACTCAACAGTTTGATTCATGTATACACATACCTCCATTTTTCATTGATGCTTAATTCTAACGTACTTCATTGGGCATTCCTTGTTTTTCTCTTTAGTCTCTGCCTCAGTCCCAATGTGTAGAAAATTGTCATCCTGGATTTTTCAAGCGGGCTCGGGAAGGAGAGCCAGTTTGCTGCTATGACTGTGTTCCTTGTCCAGAGGGGACCATCTCCACTCAGGAAGGTAGGTCACACCAAAGAGAAGGGTACTGGATTCATCCAGTTCAACTTGATCGATGTGCATTTTTAAAAAACATCTAAGGTTCAGGGGTGGGTTTCTTTTACCTTCCCTACCGGTTCGGAACTGCGTCCGACTACTGACTCTTTGCACATGCACAGTAGCCTTTGTGCATGTGCAGAGGTCTCATTGCCAGCCACTTTCAATCAGTGATGACTGGAAAACTGGTTCGGGGACGTGGCAAGCTGACCACCACTACTGGTTCAGCAAATAGGGTCAAATTTCCACCACCAGCTCGGGCGAACTGGTCCAAGCTGGTAGCAACCCACCACTGCTAAAGTTGCTAATTTTGTGGGTTTTAATTTTCAAGGTGCCCAATTTCTTCCACAATATGAGGAATAAGAAGTCTTGAAGGATGAGATAGGACAAGATAGAAGAACACTGGGGATTGTGTATGATTACTTACATCAGATGATATTTCTCATTTCTTAACAGTTTGGAACAGTCATCCCATGTTTACCATTCTTAGGAACATCTGCATTCTTTGAAACTGAGAAATGGATTCTGATCAATGGCTTTTGTCACCCAAATCTTGTTTATATTATAGGCCAAAAGATATATCAATCAATCAATTAATCAGTCTTTATTAAGGTCAGGGAACCAATATAAGCGGAAATATCTAATTCAGGGAAGCACGGAGGGAGATGGTTTGGGTTCAATGGACAATAGAAATATATATACCAATAGCAATAGCAATTAGACTTATATACCACTTCATAGTGCTTTTGCAGCCTTCTCTAAGAGGTTTACAGTAGTTTACAAAAATCTGGGTCCTATAGGAGACTTGCCATAAAAGATGTGGAGAAGTTATCTGTGTGAAAGAAGGGACATAAGTTAAATTTATCATTAATAGGGGTAAAACCTGCCTCTTTTCTTTTTAGTGCTTATGATGTAAAGTTTATGAAATGTCCCCACAGTCACAATTAGTATTATCAATCAGTTCCCAAAATAGGCATGGTGACATAATAGTTAGAATGCAGTCCTGCAGGCTACTTCTGCTGACTACCGATTGCCAGCAGTTCGGCAGTTTGAATCTCATCATCTCAAGGTTGACTCGCCCTTCCATCTTTCCAAGATAGATACAATGAGGACTCAGATTGTTGAGGGCAATGTGCTGATTCTGTAAACTGCTGAGAGAGGGCTGTAAAACACTGTGGAGCAATGCAGAAATCTAAATGCTATTTGTATTTTGAATGTTGGCACTTGTCATGCTTGGTCAGTATCATCTAACATCCAAAGATTTTTCTTGAAAGGTGAAAAGAAATATTACTTTCTGTCTTTCTCAGATACTGAAAGATGCACCAAGTGTCCAGATGATCAATATCCAACCAAAAACAGAGTCCAATGTATCCCGAAAAGAATAACCTTCCTGTCCTATGAAGAACCTCTGGGCATCATCCTGATCTCCTTTGCACTATTCTTGTTCCTAAACACAGGATTCATTTTAATCATATTCATTAAATACCTGGGAACTCCCATTGTTAAAGCCAACAACCGCGACCTCTCCTTTATCCTCCTGGTTTCCCTCTTGCTTTGCTTCTTGTCCTCCTTTTTTTTCATTGGCCAACCAAGGAAAGCCACCTGTCTTCTTCGGCAAACAGTGTTTAGCATTGTCTTCTCAATAGCTGTGTCTTCTGTGTTGGCCAAAACGATCACAGTGGTGCTGGCATTCCTAGCTTCTAAACCAGGGAACAGTATGAGAAGATGGTTGGGGAAGAGCTTGGCCAACTCCATCATCCTTTATTGTTCTACTGGCCAAATTTTCATCTGTGCCATATGGCTGGGAATTTCTCCCCCATTCCCTGAATCTGACTTATACTCCCAGCCTGGAGAGATGATCCTTCAATGCAATGAAGGCTCTGTCACCATGTTTTATGTTGTCCTTGGCTATATGTGTTTCCTAGCTGCCATTTGTTTCACTGTAGCTTTCACAGCCAGGAACCTGCCTGGGGCCTTCAATGAAGCCAAGCTGATCACCTTCAGCATGCTGGTCTTCTGCAGTGTCTGGGTCTCCTTTCTGCCAACCTACCTGAGCACTAAAGGAAAGTCCATGGTGATTGTGCAGGTCTTCTCCATCTTGGCCTCCAGTGCTGGTCTGCTGGCTTGCATCTTCTTCCCCAAATGCTACATTATAATCCTGAGACCAGATCTAAACACTAAAGAACATCTCATGATAAAAGTAGGGAAATGACTGTAATATTGTTTCTTGGACATGTAACATTTATTTTTTTGATTGCAGTTATTGGGCTTTTGTATTCTTCCTTAGCTTCAATATGTAAATTAAGCTTATTTAAAACTGAAGGAAATAAACCTATGAAGAATAAAACGAATGAAATTCAATTCCAACATGATATCGAACAGTAAAATAAGCCAATTAATAATTACAATTGTCATGCCAGGATGAACAAGCTAAGTAATAAGATAGTTATATTAAAACAGATGTCTTCAAACTTGGCAACTTTAGGACTTGTGGACTCCAACTCCCAGAATTCTAACAGTTGAATAGAAGAGGCAAGTCTCCCCAAAGAGAGAGGGAAGGGGTCTTTTGCCTTAGATGTCTTGAATATGAAACTCTAAATCTGTATGAACATGATTGTTTTTTCTCTCTATCGCTTTTTCTTGAAAACAGAGGGGGGCAGGTGATGTTACCCACTTCCAAAGCTCCAGATGTCCACACTAGTTATCTCTGAAGGTATTCAGTGACATCACAGACCTTATGGGTTCTTAAGAATTCCATGACTTAACACGAAGTCCTAACTATTCTAACATCCTTTCCAAACATATCCAAACTGTAGCGAGCCTGCTGTAAAACAGCATCTGAGAGGCTCAAAATCTTCTGTGAAGACTTGATTCGGATAAGAAAATGGAAAACAGCCATGAATCAGAATGTTGTATGATCCCTTTGTCTACAAATGGGAAGCTTTAAATATTCTGCTATCATCTTTTTTAACCCACTCCATAATCATTTGCAGGGTGCAGTCCGGGCAACTGAATGGAACTGAGTGTTTACGGGCCGAGCTGTGTTTGTAATAAAGCTTCAGATGTTTAATGCATTTGTGTAGTTTTTCCATCAAAGGCAAGTGTGTCAAACAATGTTCCCTCTAATTTTTTTTCAGTGTGAACGGAAAAGTATAGTGTCTGAGTGGTAAATAAATAAATAAATAAATAAATAAATAAATGAACGAACGAACAAACGAACGAACGAACGAACGAACGAATGAATAAATAAATAAATAAATAAATAAATAAATTTCATGCCTGAGCCCCAGATTTTTTTTTCCACAGATGTCACCCAAGACAACATTGCATAATTATTTGGGGCTTGGTACTAGGGCAGAAAAAGGTCCCTTCCCACTATGTCATTCTGTTATTTTATATTTCAATTAATATCATTATCCTCTTACAAATCCAGATAGGCCGTCATGCCTACTCCTCCTTCTTATACATTCTTCTTAAAAGAAACAAAAAAAAACCTTACACAACTTTTTCCTAATTAATAGGAAAAAAATTCCCTTCTTTTTTATTAAAGGAAATTAATAATAAAACAAAGCCAAAATCTATTACTATTAAAACTAAAACAACCAGCAAAACCAAAAACACAACTATTAATAAATCCATGTTTTCAAATCTTCATTTCTTAAATATTTATCATAGTAATCTAGTAATACTATGAAAATCTACTTGAACACCAATGTATCAATTAATATATTTCCATAAATTATACTTTTCTATAATTTCATTCAATATTTCCAAACTCAATTAATTTTCAGGCACTTAGCATTTACTATTATTAACTTTCATCAATCTTCTACGTTTCCAAGCATATTTTAAATTCATAATGCAAACTCAGAAAATCATACAGTACATATCATAAACCCCTTATTTATCATATGTATCTTCCATTAATTTTACCTATGTAATTCTATATAGTTCTAAAATTCTAATCCATTTTTTAAAATTAATACATCCTAATATTAAACAACATCTAAATATATCTTTTACCAATATTCCATAGTCAATCCATATTTAATAATCAATCATCCCTCCTCAAATTTCTACCACTGTTCTAATTTCTGGGTACCTCTCTATCTCTCCCCATTTTCTGTCTCATTTGTTTCTCATTTCTCCCTCTTCCTCCCTTTTTCTCTCATTCCTTCCCCCTCTCACTTCTTTTCTCTTTTTCCATCCCTGTCTCCTCCCACCTTGTGTGTGTGTTTGTGTGTGTGTGTGTGTGTGTGTGTTTGTGAACTCTTGAACCATTTCCAAAACAGGTGAGGGCTGGGTTTTTTTTTTCTCTGTTATTATTTGGGTGCTTTTTACCATATGCTTTAAATCAAGAGTCACTCCTCTCTCTGTTTCTCTCTCTTTAGTCTCATTCTCTGCCTCAATCATTTTCTCATTTCTCTCTTTTTCTCCCCTTTTTATCATTTCTCTCTCTCTGTTCCTTCCTCTCTTCTCTCTCTCTCTCTTTCTCTCTCTCACTCTCTCTCTTGCTTTCTTCCTCTCTCTCACTCTCTCTCCTCTCTTTCTTTCTCTCTCTCTCTCTCTTTCTCTCTTCCCCTCTTTCTCTCTCTCTCTTTTTCTCACTTTTTCTCTACCTCTCTTTCTTTCTATCTTGCTCTGTCTGTTGCACTCTCTTCTTTCTCTCTTTCTTTCTCTCTCTTTCTCTCTCTTCCTTTCTTCTCTGTGGAGGTCGGTGAAAGTTTTTCTTATTTTGAATGTTCCAGGCGGGTGTTCCGGAAGCGCTCGGCGAAAGCGATCCCAGCAAAGTGGCTGTAAGAGCACTTTCTCCGAGTGCTTTGGGAATGCCTGCCCCGCCTCTCCTGCAGCCCCTTCACTGATAGCCTGGGACAAAAGCACTCCCAGTGAAGGGGCTGTGAGAGGGGCAGGGCATGTGTTCTCGAAGCACTCGGAAAAAGCGCTCTCGCAGCCCCTTCGCTGGGAGCACAGTCAACGAAAGGGCTGCGAGAAGGCCGCTTGAAGCTGCCCACCAGGATCCTCAATTGCGGCCAGATGAGGAGGAGGAGAAACCGCAGCCACCACCGCCACTGCAGCCATCGCTGCGGGAGAAGCCATGTCCCAAGGCGGGGGGGAGGAGGAGAAAGCCGGAAAGAGGTGCAGAACAGGTGGGCGGGGGGCAGCAGCAAGAGGCAGGGGGATGGGGAGCATGCACGCACATGTGCGCAAAATTCAAAATAAGAAAAACTTCTCGTCGCTCCCTGCCCCCGGCTCCATTGCGCGGCCTTGGAAAAGGCTGCATGGAGGGTTGTTTTGGGGCGTGCGGCCACGTGCCTAAGAGGGAACGTTGAACACTTGTAACACATCCTAGGTATGAATGAATGAAATATTCTCATTGAATACTTGAAGTTATATTCTGTTGTTTAAGTGTTCCCTTTATTTTTTTGAGCAGTGTATATATAAGTCGAAAATAAATATCAGAAATATATATATATATATATATATATATATATATATATTGGTATATTCGGGTTTCTTCCCGTGTAGGATTTGGAAATTTCTGGCAATATTTCGACGAGGTCTCACTCGTCATCTTCAGGCTGGTGTTTCTGTCCTTGTTCTAAGGTTAAGGTGTTCGCCTTAGAACAAGGACAGAAACACCAGCCTGAAGATGACGAGTGAGACCTCGTCGAAACGTTGCCAGAAATTTCCAAATCCTACATGGGAAGAAACCCGAATATGCCAAGACCGTTATACCTGTACCCGTGAAAATCTACGAAAACATATATATATCTATGAAAACATCCCCAAAATATGAACAAGCGGGATGATACCTCCTGCTTACCAGACATCTGGAAACCAACTCTCAAACGTATCCCAGCCATAGAAACCAGACTCAGAACACAAATTGCAAAACAATCAAGTAGCCTGCAAGTTCCAACTACTCAGGATATCACACCTAATCTACAACCATTAACTAATCAGCATACCTCAGCTACATCAACAACCCCAGATGTTACCCCACTGACTCACCAGGAAGTTTCTACACAGCAGACAATTGCTGAGTCATCAAACCACACCCAGCCACCAGTATTTATAGAAGGAAGGCAGCTCAGGTCTCGCAGTGATCGCCTGAGAACAAGGACAGAAACACCAGCCTGAAGATGACGAGTGGGACCTCGTCGAAACGTCGCCAGAAATTTCCAAATCCTACATGGGAAGAAACCCGAATATACCAAGACCGTCATATATGTATGTATGTATGTATGTATGTATGTATGTATGTATGTATCAAATGTTTTTTTAGCTGAAATTTTAAAATTAAGGGAGACTAGGATGGTACCATTTCGGCCTTGTTCTGGCCTCATCAGATGGCTGATGAGGTCAGAACAAGGCCAGAACAAGGCCGAAATGATACCATCCTAGTCTCCCTTAATTTTAAATTTTCAGCTAAAAAAACATTTGATACATACAGAATATAGTTGTCGGCTATGAATAAATTAACTGCCTTGAAATGGTCCTGGGTTGGGCCTAGAGGCAAAAAGGAGCTGTGACGTTCCTTTAATATACTAGGGTATATACAGTGGAACCCCGACATAAGAGCTGCTCTACTTAAGAGCAACTCGAGATAAGAGCTGGGAGGGGAGAGATATTTTTGTTCTACTTACAAGCCCAAATTCGAGATACAAGCGCCAAGGAGCTGTCTCCTGAAGCCAAACGCTAACTTCCGCGTTCTGCTTCAGGAGACAGCTGTGAAGCGACGCGCGTGTTTTAAAAGGTTGCAGCCGGCCTGGGGGGCTCGGGGGGGTGCTTGCAGCTTTCTTTCTTGCTCTTTTTCTTTCTCTCTTTTACCTTCCCTTCCTCTATTTCTTCTTTTCTTTCTCCTTCCCACCTTCTTCCCTCCCTCCCTCCCTTCACTCATTCCTCTCTTACTCTCCCCTTTCATAAGTTTCCTTGCTTCCTTCCTCTGTTCCTGTCCCTTCCCTCTTTCCTTCCTTCCTTCCCAGCCTCCGTCCATTCATTCACCCATTCCTCTCTTGATCACTTAAAGCCGGTCCCTGGTGCAAAAAGGGTTGGGGACCTCTGTCCTACAGGATTGGGTGGCAGAGAAGTTGAACATATGTAAATTTAAAAGTTTAAGAAAGTTTACAAGTTAAGTGAAAGAAACTTCATTATTCATTTATATGTACATGTACATTTCTTCATTAAAAACATGTCTTTCTGCATAATTTAGACTAACTTTGTGAGTTTTTTGAGGGCTGGAACCAATTAAAATTATTTACATTAATTCCTATGGGGAAAAGTCGTTCGAGATAAGAGCTGCTCGACTTAAGAGCCCAGGTCCGGAACGAATTAAACTCGTATCTCGAGGTACCACTGTATATATATATATATATATGTTTTTTCTTATGTCGGATAAGGCCGAAATAAGGCCGAAATGGATCTATACTAGTCTCCCTTAATTTTAAAATTCCAGCTAAAAACATTTAACATATATATATACATATATATATATATATATATATATGAATGATGAGGCAGCAGCCATCTCGATCACCGGAACATAGAGACTTTAATAAAACCACTTAGCTTTCGTTAGCGTGCTGCTAACTTCGTCAGAGTATTAAAATGCCGTGGGAGACAAACATCTTTATAAAGCATTACTCAGTCTGCTCATTGCCCGGTAAATAACTGCAGTAATTGTACACACCACTATGTGGGTGAAACAGCTAAAAGGTTGAGAACTCGTGTACACGAACACAAATTAGCGGTCCGGCGTCAGGAACAGCGCTCCCAGATTTGGATACACATGGAGGAGCAAGGCCATGGCTTCGATTTCCAGGGAACTGAGATTCTGGCACGGGATGAAACCAAGGGAGGTCGCCTCCTAAAAGAAGCCTGGTTCTCGAATGAAAACTCTTTAAATAGACACATCGATATGCCATCGGCATACCAGGCTTTAAGGCACCAACAACGACTTAAAGGAGATGGGTCATTAAGATTGGACACAGCCCCCAGCAGAATTCCCCAGGCCAGACATAGAAACCAGCCAAATGAGGGTGGGATAACCCCCCACGAGAAACAAGGGAACATACTGGAGCAATACGGAGGTAGAGGTGGAGGGGCACAATTTAAGTCTAACATAGAGGACAAGGGGGGATTAGAACAGTGTAGACCTAGGACGAGGACATGGGTAAAAAAATTGCAAGAGCAGACATGTACCACTATAGAAAGTAACAACGACAATGGGGGGAAGAAAGGAATACCAAACACCTCCGAAGCATTGCCTCACAACTCCACCCCCTCCCTTGGGGAAGGAAAAAGGCAACAGACACGAGTAAAAGCGGTAGATCTCCCTTCAACCAGCAGGATTAAGCCTCACAATTCCACCCCCTCCCTTGGGGAGGGAAAAAGGCAACCAACACGAGTAAAAGCGGTAGATCTCCCTTCAGCCAGCAGGATTAAGCCCACAATTAGGCTTACCGCAGGGGGGAGGGAAGGGTGTGGCCCCGTGACGCGGGCAATGAGCAGACTGAGTAATGCTTTATAAAGATGTTTGTCTCCCACGGCATTTTAATACTCTGACGAAGTTAGCAGCACGCTAACGAAAGCTAAGTGGTTTTATTAAAGTCTCTATGTTCCGGTGATCGAGATGGCTGCTGCCTCATCATTCACGTATGTACCTGGAACTCGCATTTTTAGGACTATTCTTGATATATATATATATATACACACACACACACACACACACACACACACACACTGCTCAAACAAATAAATGGAACACTCACAGAATACATCCCAGATCTGAATGAATAAAATATTCTCATTGAATACTTTGTTCTATACAAAGTTGAATGTGCTGACAACCTGTGAAATTGATTGTCAATCAGTGTCGCCTCCTAAGTGGACCATTTGATTTCACAGAGGTTTGATTTACTTGGATTTATATTGTGTTGTTCAAGTGTTCCCTTTATTTTTTTGAGCAGTATATGTTGATAATGAACAGAAAAAATTGACAGAAAAAAACGTGTGTGTGTGTGTGTTTGTTTGTTTGTGTGTGTGTTTGTTTGTTTGTTTGTTTGTTTGTCTGGCACTCTGACATTGGCAAAAGAAACAGATAAACAACAACTGCATACTATGTAACAAAGACAAAGATTAACTCAGACCAACAATCAAATAGTAAACAAAACTCCAAACAAGGAACTGCCAAATCAGCTAATAATACAGTAGCAAACAGCCCAATCAAAGAACCTCCAAGGCCACCTGCACCAGTGGTGATAGGCCAATACACTATAATGCATAAGTGCACTAGAGTGTCTTCCGACCCCTGTCCTATTGTCTCTCCTATACTGTATTCCATAATTCTTCTCTTCTATCCCCATATCGTTCTTCTATTCTTTCATCGATTTATTTTATCCTATATTCTCTCTTCTATTCTTCCTCTAATTTTATTTCCTTGAAGATGTTCTCTATTGCCTTCATTGTGTATTACTGTAAATAAATAAATAAACAAATATCCCACTCCTTACTAGCACTTACAATGTTACCTAGTTTCGGTAATGAAATATCTATAAGAAAATCACCACACTCGGAGAGTGCCAAAGACCCCTCAAACACCCCCCCCCCTGCCAACTCAGAAAGCTCAAATTGCCCAAGGAGCTGCTTATACAGTGTTCTGTCTGGGTGCCCCCAGACTTCAGCACCAACTGGAAAAAGCAGCCAGACACGCTGGTAGAAACAAAAGCACTTTATAATTTGAAAATAAACACAGAGGAAAACCTGTTCTTCCCCACAGGCAGGCTATGAGCCTTCACAGCAGACCTCTTGCTGGTACACCCACCTTTTCCCCTCAAGGTTTCAGTATTCAAAGTCACAAGCCAGAATTCCAAGACGCCAAAGATCACAGCCAGGTCTCACGACTCCCAAAGATAATTCTCCACAAACCAGGAAGGGTGGGTCTGCCTTTTTACCTTTCGGAGAGCACCACACCCAAACCCAGCTGTTGCCCATTCAGTGCTTGAAGTACCTGGCTAATTGTCCCCTTCGTTGGGTTGCCATTCTCTGCCGGAAATCTATTATTCCTTGTGCCTGGTCATCTAAAGAATCTAGGCTGCTTGCTGGGGAGAGCTCCCCCTCGGGCTGAGATTCCTCCTCCTCGTCTGCCTGAACCTCCTCCTCCTCTCCCTCCTGTTCCTCATCCTCCCCCCCTGAGCAGAGAGCCGGCAGAGGGTCAGCCGTTCCCTGTTCCTCATCCTCCCCCTCTGAGCAGAGAGCCGGCAGAGGGTCAGCCGTTCCCTGAGGGGCCTCAGACGGAATCACAACATACAGTTCTACAGAGGAATCATTGAGTCTGTCATCTGTACTTCTACAATTATCTGGTTTGGTTCTGCAACCGAACAAGACCAGCACAGACTTCAGAGGATAATTAGAACTGCAGAAAAAAGCAATTACTGCCAACCTGCCTTCCACTGAGGACCTGTACACTGCACGAGTCAAAAAGAGGGCTGTGAAAATATTTACAGACTCCTCTCATCCTGGACACAAACTGCTTCAACTCCTACCCTCAACAATGCTAAAGAGCACTGTACAATTAGACACAAGTGACAGAAAGAGAATCCCACTGAGAGAAATCAGCCTGTTAGAGCTGAAGTGAGGCTTTCCGGAGATCGATGGATGAAAGCTACGAGCACTCATTATTAAAATGAAGGTAACTTTTATTAGAAAAAGTAAAAAAGATTATTTTGCCAGAGCGGCATAAAAACATGTCTTCACATCTTAACTAAGAAAGAAGAGATGGCTGCCAGCGTCTCTTCCTGTGTAAGAAAGGAAGTGAGCAAAGCAGTGTTACATCATAGAAAGGGAGGAGCTACATTAACAGAGTTAACCATTTAACTACAGTATGTTTCTTAATGTCTTTGGAGGCTGTTAATCCACAGCATGACAACAAGAACAGTTTTTCTCCAAATGCCATCAGTCTGCTAAACAAATAATTCCTTCAACTGTCAGGCTGAAGTCTATTTACAAAGTCTACACTACTATTATTACTATTGTACTACTATTGCTATTACTATTACTATTACTATTACTATTACTATTACTATTACTACCACATGAATCCCAGCGACCGATAAGGTCCCACAGAGTTGGCCTTCTCCGGGTCCCATCGACCAAACAATGTCTTTTGGTGGGCCCCAGGGGAAGAGCCTTCTCTGTGGCAGCCCCGGCCCTCTGGAACCAACTTCCCCCGGAGATTAGAATTGCCCCCACCCTCCCTGTCTTTCATAAACTACTCAAGACTCATTTATACCACCAGGCATGGGGAACTTGAGATATTTAGTTTTTAGTTGTTTTATTATTGGATTGTCACATGCTGTTTTTATCATTGTTGTTAGCCGCCCCGAGCCTACGGAGAGGGGCGGCATACAAATCCAAAATAATTAAATAAATAAATAAATAAATAAATAAATATATACTACTACTACTACTACTACTACTACTACTACTACTACTACTACTATACTAACTCATCATTCCTATCATCCACCTCCTCCCATTTATGATTGCATGACTGTAATTTTGTTATTTGTATCCTTACTATTTATATTGACTGTTTCCTAATGTGATTTGATTGCTTATTTGTACCCTATGACAATCATGTGTTGTACCTTATGATTCTTCACAAATATATCTTTTATGTATAATGAGAGCATATACACCAAAGACAAATTCATTGTGTGCCCAATCACACTTGGCCAATAAAGAATTCTATTCAATTCTAATTCTTGTTCTATTCTATTCTAAAAGGAATATGGATATGTATAGAAATGGACTGAAAAGAATGGATTTTCTCAAGAGTCAGAAGTTAACGCTGGTTTTTTTAAATTGCTACTTAACCAGTATTTTCCTTCTTCATCTTTCCTTTGCTAATTGCGGCTACATCTCCTTTCTTGCAGTATGACCTCTAAGTGCCGATTAATCTCAAACCAACAAACTTCATTTTCTACACAAAAGTGTACTTTCTCTTTTTTCTTTTAAGACATCAAAGGCCTTAAGCTAAGTATTCGTATTTCTGTAGCATTTTTTCTACTCTACTACATAAATCATTACTAAATAAAACTTAAGAACATAAGAAGAGCCGTGCTGAATCAGGCCAAAGCCCATCGAGTCCGGGAATGGGACTTTTTGCCTCTGCCAGTTGGATGAAGCTCTTTCCTCCGCAGCAGCTGATCGGCCGCTGCCTTCACTCCCTCGCCCAAAGGCCCCTAGCTCTTGGCCCCAGCCCTTTGGCCAAAAAATCCAAATTCAGCCACAGCCTTTTGGCCACATGGGACACTTCGCCACCATCCAATCAGAACGGTTGTTACAAAATGCAACTTTTGGAAGGAAAGAATGGGACAGTTTGCTCTTTCATACAGAAACACACACATTGAATGACAGAGAGGGAAGGGACCTTGGTGGCCATCTAGTCTGACCCCCTTCTCATTCAGGAGACTTACAGAATGATAGAGAGGGAAGGGACCTTGGTGGCCATCTAGTCTGACCTGACCCAACTTCTCATTCAGGAGACTTACAGAATGATAGAGAGGAAAGGGAACTCAGTGGCCATCTAGTCTGACACCTTTCTTGGGTAATGATCTCTCCCTGTTTACAGAGAGAGAGAGAGTGGTCCGTTCATGCTGTGGGCATCTAGACGATCCCATGCCCTTTTCACCCCCTCCTCTCTCCATGTGGACAGTCCACCAAGTGTGTGTGGGGGGAAGATTGGAGGGCTAATGATCCCTCCCAGTTTGCAGAGCGAGAGAGAGGTCTGTTCATGCTGTGGGCATCTAGACAATCCCCTGCCCTTTTCACTCCCTCCTCTCTCCATGTGGACAGTCCACAAAGTGTGTGTGCGTGTGGGAAAGATAGGAGGGCTAATGATCCCTCCCTGTTTGCACAGAGAGAGAGAGATGTCCGTTCATGCTGTGGGCATCTACACGATCCCATGCCCTTTTCACTCCCTCTTCTCTCCATGTGGACAGTCCACAAAGTGTGTGTGTGGGAAAGATAGGAAAGCTAATGATCCCTCCCTGTTTGCAGAGAGAGAGAGAGAGAGGTCTGTTCATGCTGTGGGCATCTAAACAATCCCATGCCCTTTTCACCCCCTCCTCTATCCATGTGGACAGTCCACAAAGTGTGTGTGGGGGGAAGATTGGAGGGCTAATGATCCCTCCCTGTTTGCAGAGAGAGAGAGAGAGGTCCGTTCATTCTGTGGGCATCTAGACAATCCCATGCCCTTTTCACCCCCTCCTTTCTCCATGTGGACAGTCCACAAAGTGTGTGTGGAGGGAAGATTGGAGGGCTAATGATCCCTCCCTGTTTGCAGAGAGAGAGAGAGGTCCGTTCATTCTGTGGGCATCTAGACAATCCCCTGCCCTTTTCACCCCTTCCTCTCTCCACGTGGACAGTCCACAAAGTGTGCGTGTGGGAAAGAGTTGGAGGGCTAATGATCCCTCCCTGTTTGCAGAGAGAGAGAGAGGTCCGTTCATGCTGTGGGCATCTAGACGATCCCATGCCCTTTTCACACCTTCCTCTCTCCATGTGGACAGTCCACAAAGTGTGTGTGTGGGGGAAGATTGGAGGGCTAATGATCCCTCCCTGTTTGCAGAGAGAGAGAGAGAGGTCTGTTCATGCTGTAGGCATCTAGACGATCCCATGCCCTTTTCACCCCCTCCTCTCTCCACGTGGACGTCCACAAAGTGTGCGTGTGGGAAAGATAGGAGGGCTAATGATCCCTCCCTGTTTGCAGAGAGAGAGATGTCCGTTTAATGCTGTGGGCATCTAGACGATCCCATGCCCTTTTCACCCCTTCCTCTCTCCATGTGGACAGTCCACAAAGTGTGTGTGCGTGTGGGAAAGATAGGAGGGCTAATGATCCCTCCCTGTTTGCAGAGAGAGAGAGAGAGAGAGGTCCGTTCATGCTGTGGGCATCTAGACGCTCCCATGCCCTTTTCACCCCCTCCTCTCTCCACGTGGACAGTCCACAAAGTGTGCGTGTGGGAAAGATAGGAGGGCTAATGATCCCTCCCTGTTTGCAGAGAGAGAAAGAGGTCCGTTCATGCTGTGGGCATCTAGACAATCCCATGCCCTTTTCACCCCCTCCTCTCTCCATGTGGACAGTCCACAACGTGTGTGTGCGTGTGGGAAAGATAGCAGGGCTAATGATCCCTCCCTGTTTGCAGAGAGAGAAAGAGGTCCGTTCATGCTGTGGGCATCTAGACGATCCCATGCCCTTTTCACCCCCTTCTCTATCGATGTGGACAGTCCACAAAGTGGGGGGGAAGAGTGTTGGAAAGGACCCTGAAGAAAAAGAGAGAGAGAGAGAAATGCAAAGGGAGATTTAGAAAGGAGCTTGTAGCAATGTGTTTCCCCAGCCAATGTTCCTTTTGCATCTGCCTCAAGGCATCGTAAAAATTCCACAGATAATCATGACAAGCAGGTCATAAAGGGGCCCCAGACAGCAAATGAGTCTTCCCTTTTGTCGTTTGCTAATAGAATCCTACCTATCTCTCTCTCCCACCCACCCGTCTTTTGTGAGGGCCAATCTGATTGGCTTCCCAAATTAGCTTCTTGTGAGGCAGGGAGTTCCACCAGTCAATGTAGCACCCCAGAAATTTTACCGGGAGACCAATTCTCCTGCTTGTGAAGAGGGCTGGACTAGATGGCCTCTGAGGTACCATCCATCTCTATGACTCTGTGTCAGTTTCCTGCTTGAGGAGGAGTCCTGAGTAGAATTGGTATGTGTAGGTGTGGGTGTGTGTTTGTGGGTGTGAAAGAGCTCCCAATGCCCCCTCCCCATCCCACTTCTGGGGACCCTCAAGACGAATGAAGGAGGGGTGAAAAGAGGCATGGGTCCCCAAAGTGGGGGTGGGTAGGGGGCTTTGTGGGAAAAAATTGGGAAGGCTAATGATCCTTTCCTTTTTGCAGAGAGAGAGAGGTCTGTTTATACTCTGGGCATCTAGACGATCCCATGCCTTCTTCTCCGTTCATGTGTAGAGTCTGTGTGAAAACGCTCCTCATCTTCAAAGAAACAGGAATTAACAAAAGAGTGAGGAAAAGATAGGAGTTATCATTCTACAAATTGGCATACCGGGTCACATTTAGTTGGGGCAATAGACCTCATGACCGCTTTACCATATATCACACCAAAGAAACAGGAGTTTCCTAAAACAATTAGCATTTCAAGGAGATATAGGAACAGCTTACCACATGCTCCTTTTTTTATAACTAAATTCTGTACTAGGTGATTTTGATTCCATATCTATTGATGGGATAACCATTGGAGTTTAGCTTTGTTGAAAACAAAAGTTCATTGTTGCTGATCATGTGTGTGTGTGTGTGTGTCTGTGTGTGTGTGTGTGTGTGTGTGTGTGTGGAAGAGCTCCCAAAGCCCCACACACACTTTGGGGACTCTACACATGAACGGAGAAGAAGGCATGGGATCGTCTAGATGCCCAGAGAATAAACAGACCTCTCTCTCTCTCTGCAAAAATGAAAGGATCATTAGCCTTCCCAATTTCTTCCCACAAAGCCCCCTGCCCACCCCCACTTTGGGGACCCATGCCTCTTTTCACCCCTCCTTCATTCGTCTTGAGGGTCCCAGAAGTGGGATGGGGAGGGGGCATTGGGAGCTCTTTCACACCCACAAACACACACCCATACCTACACATACCAATTCTACTCAGGACCCCTCCTCAAGCAGGAAACTGACACAGAGTCATAGAGATGGATGGTACCTCAGAGGCCATCTAATCCAGCCCTCTTCACAAGCAGGAGAATTGGTCTCCCGGTAAAATTTCTGGGGTGCTACATTGGCTGGTGGAACTCCCTGCCTCACAAGAAGCTAATTTGGGAAGCCAATCAGATTGGTCCTCACAAAAGACGGGTGGGTGGGAGAGAGAGATAGGTAGGATTCTATTAGCAAACGACAAAAGGGAAGACTCATTTGTTGTCTGGGGCCCCTTTATGACCTGCTTGTCATGATTATCTGTGGAATTTTTACGATGCCTCGAGGCAGATGCAAAAGGAACATTGGCTGGGGAAACACATTGCTACAAGCTCCTTTCTGAATCTCCCTTTGCATTTCTCTCTCTCTCTCTCTCTGCAAACAGGGAGGGATCATTAGCCCTCCTATCTTTCCCACACGCACACACACTTTGTGGACTGTCCACATGGAGAGAGAAGGGGGTGAAAAGGGCATGGGATCGTCTAGATGCCCGCAGCATGAACGGACCTCTCTCTCTGCAAACAGGGAGGGATCATTAGCCCTCCAATCTTCCCCCCACATACACTTTGTGGACTGTCCACATGGAGAGAGGAGGGAGTGAAAGGGGCATGGGATCATCTAGATGCCCACAGCATGAACGGACCTCTCTCTCTCTCTCTGCAAACAGGGAGGGATCATTAGCCCTCCAATTTTCCCCACACACACACTTCGTGGACTGTCCACATGGAGAGAGGAGGGAGTGAAAAGGGCATGGGATCGTCTAGATGCCCACAGCATGAACAGACCTCTCTCTCTCTCTCTGCAAACAGGGAGGGATCATTAGCCCTCCAATCTTCCCCCCACACACACTTTGTGGACTGTCCACATGGAGAGAGGAGGGGGTTAAAAGGGCATGGGATCGTCTAGATGCCCACAGCATGAACGGACAGCTCTCTCTCTCTCTCTGCAAACAGGGAGGGATCATTAGCCCTCCAATCTTCCCCCCACACACACTTTGTGGACTGTCCACATGGAGAGAGGAGGGGTTAAAAGGGCATGGGATCGTCTAGATGCCCACAGCATGAACAGACCTCTCTCTCTCTCTCTCTGCAAACAGGGAGGGATCATTAGCCCTCCAATCTTCCCCACACACACACTTTGTGGACTGTCCACATGGAGAGAGGAGGGAGTGAAAAGGGCATGGGATCATCTAGATGCCCACAGCATGAACGGACATCTCTCTCTCTCTCTCTGCAAACAGGGAGGGATCATTAGCCCTCCAATCTTCCCCCCCCACACTTTGTGGACTGTCCACATGGAGAGAGGAAGGGGTGAAAAGGGCAGGGGATTGTCTAGATGCCCACAGCATGAACGGACCTCTCTCTCGCTCTGCAAACAGGGAGGGATCATTAGCCCTCCAATTTTCCCCCACACACACTTTGTGGACTGTCCACATGGAGAGAGGAGGGGGTGAAAAAGACATGGGATCATCTAGATGCCCACAGCATGAACGGACCTCTCTCTCTCTCTGTAAACAGGGAGAGATCATTAGCCAAGAAAGGTGTCAGACTAGATGGCCACTGTGGCTCCTTCCATCTCTATCATTCTGTAAAACTCCTGAATGAGAAAGTTGGTCAGACTAGATGGCTACCAAGGTCCCTTCCCTCTCTATCATTCTGTAAGTCTCCTGAATGAGAAGTTGGGTCAGGTCAGACTAGATGGCCACCAAGGTCCCTTCCCTCTCTATCATTCTGTAAGTCTCCTGAATGAGAAGGGGGTCAAACTAGATGGCCACCAAGGTCCCTTCCCTCTCTATCATTCAATGTGTGTGTTTGTGTATGAAAGAGCAAACTGTCCCATTCTTTCCTTCCAAAAGTAGCATTTTGTAACAACCGTTCTGATTGAATGGTGGCGAAGTGTCCCATGTGGCCAAAAGGCTGTCGCTGAATTTGGATTTTTGTGGCCAAAGGGCTGGGGCCAAGAGCTAGGGGCCTTTGGGCGAGGGAGTGAAGGCAGCCGCCGATCAGCTGCTGCGGAGGAAAGAGCGTCATCCAACTGGCGGAGGCTAAGTGTCCTAAACCCTCGAGTCCAGCATTCTGTGTCACACAGTGGCCCACCAATTGTCCATGGGGATCTTGAGCAGAAAGAGAAGGCAAGACCCTCCCTTTCCCTTGACCCCCAACAAGTGATACTTGTTGCTTACCTGCCTCAACCAACATAAACTATTTTTGTCTTCTTTTTGCTTCATGTTATTTGAGTTTTATATTTAGTTTTCAGTGTTTGCCTTTTATTTTGTAATTCTACTTTTTCTCTAGTCACCTATATGACTTTGTTCTCCCACTCTTCATTTCTCCATCATGGTTTTGAGGTAAAATTTCTAAAAGGTCCACAGGTTTCAGCTTTTTTCTCCATTTTGAAACATGTTTTCATTCGATGCCACTTTTCCATCACAATTTTTCCTCAGGTTTATTTTTATTATCGCAGGCTGCTCCGTGGTGTTTCCAACCCTCCTTGCCCACCCAGAGTAATGTAATAAATGAAGCCAAATTTTCCTAACCCTTTGCCATTCCCCCCCACTGTCTCTGCCAGGTCCATTGCTTCAGAGCCACAACCACCAATCAGAAGCTGTGTTTCAAAGAGAAGCTCCTATTTCTTGTCTTTTGACTGCCCTGCCATTTCTGACAGGAATGGCGGCCCCGACCCTCTGGAACCAGCTCCCCAAGGAGATTAGAACTGCCCCCACCCTGCTCGCCTTTCGTAAACTCCTTAAAACCCATCTCTGCCGTCAGGCATGGGGGAATTGAGACATCTCCCCCGGGTCTATACAGTTTATGCATGGTATGTTTGTGTGTATGTTTGCTTTTAATAAGGGGTTTTTAGTGTTTTTAAATTATTAGATTTGTTGTACATTGTTTTATTGTTGCTGTGAGCCGCCCCGAGTCTGCGTAGAGGAGTGGCATACAAATCTAATTAATAATAATAATTATTATTATTATTATTATTATTATTATTATTATTATTATTATCTAATTAATAATTATTATTATTATTATTATTATTATTATTATTATTATTTGCTCTTTTTTAGGGCTGCCTGGAATCTACAAATCCTGCAGAGAAGCTGCTCTTAAGCAAAACAACTTTTGAGCCTCCACAGAGATTTTATCAATGTTCCAAGATCACAGTTTGGCTCTTGGGCATTAAAAAGTGTAAAATCTGGCTGCCATATTAACAAATTCAAAGTAGATACAAAAAGGACCTGGTGAAATTCGGAATATGTAAAAAACAAAATGAAATAGACAAAATATTAACAGGATCCGACAAAAAATTCATAACTAAAATGTATAATTATCTACTAAATTATGAAAATATTGAAGAAATAGTAAAACCTAATATGATAGCTTGGATGACCAACTTTGGCTATGCGATTCAACTGGAAGACTGGGAAAAACTATGGTCAGTAAACTATAAGATGACAGTATCAACACCTTACAAAGAAAATCTTTATAAAATGTTCTTCCGATGGCACTATGCGCCAGCGCGCTTAGCCAAAATAAATGTAAATGTAAGTAATAAATGTTGGAAGTGCAAAAAAGAGGTAGGAACATACTACCACATTTGGTGGCAATGTAAGAAAGCAAAAAAAATTTGGATCCAAATCCAGACATGGATGGAAGAAATATTGGATTATAAACTTGAGATAAAACCGGAAATGTATTTACTAGGCATAATCAGAGGCAAACATAGTAAAGAAAACTATTACTTAATAAATCATTTACTCACAGCCGCAAGATTAGCTTATGCACAAGTATGGAAACAAGAAAAGACTCCAAACAAAGAAATGGTGATTAAAAAAATATTAGACTGTGCCAAATTTAGCAAATTAACATATGAGATACAAAACAAACAAAATAAGGACTATTATAGAGTGTGGGAGAAAATATACAACTGGGTGGAAATTAAGAAAAAGGTATAGCAAACAGAATTGTAAAAGATAAATTTTGTATATATATAAATCGTAAATGTTTAATGTCGTTTTGTATGGTGTTTAAATGTTTGTATGTTAAATTAAAAAAAAAATATTAAAAATAAAAATAAAAAGTGTAAAATCTGGAAACTGTTGGAGAAGCCAATCTCCTTTCTAGATAGACAATATAAGCGGGACCCTTCTATTTCAGGGATCATCATCCCAGACCCCCATGGAACATGATGTCCTGCAAATGTCTATGGGGATTCTCAGTCATCTAGGTTGTGGTTGTCCCAAAGTGGCAACTGGTTTTTCTAGTTTGCCTTTGAAGGCGTTTCATTTCTCATCCAAGAAGCTGCTTCTTCAGTCAGAGCGGAAGAAGCTTCTTGGCTGAGAAGCAAAACGTCTTCAAAGGAAATGCCACAATGTCCTACCTGTCAATGAATACTTCAGCTTCAATTGCAACAATACATAAGCACATAATAGATTCAAACTCGACGTATACCTATACCACTCCTCCACTCGAAACAGAATATCCTACGAAAATAGACTAACAATCCTGGGCCTAGAAAGCCTAGAACTATGGCGCCTAAAACATAATTTGAGTATTGCCCACAAGATCATATGCTGCAACGTCCTACCAGTCAATGACTACTTCAGCTTCAACCGCAACAACACAAGAGCATGCAACAGATTCAAACTTAATACGAACCGCTCCAAACTTGACTGTAAAAAATATGATTTGAAAAATTGAGTTATCGAAGCGTGGAACTCATTACCGGACTCAATTGTGTCAACCCCTAACCCCCAACATTTCTCACTTAGACTCCCCACGATTGACCTCTCCACGTTCCTAAGAGGCCAGTAAGGGGCGTATATAAGTGCACTGGTGTGCCTTTCGTCCCCTGTCCAATTGTCTTTCCTTTCTCTCACTTATCATATATATTTTCTTTCTTTCATATATCCTCTCCTCTAAATTCACTTTACCATTATATATATTACTACATGTCTATTTTTCTTCCTATGTATTTGTGTATTGGACAAGTGAATAAATAAATGAATGAATGAATGAATGAATGAATGAATGAATGAATGAATGAATAAATAAATAAATAAATAAATAAATAAAACTCGACCACAGAAAATACAACTTCAGCAAGAGAGTGATCAATGCCTGGAATGCACGACCTGACTCTGGTTTCTTCCCCAAACCCCAAAAACTTTAACCTTTAGACTGTCTACAGTACACCTCATCCCAGTCCTAAGAGGTCTATAAGGGGGACGCATAAGCGCACCATTGTGCCTACCATCCCTGTCCTACTATCCTACTGTCCAAATTTACGTGTACCTACTTATTCATTTATTTTTATTGATTGATTGATTTTGTCCATTACACAATGAAGGTTATAGAGGATATACTCATAGTAAAATATATCTAAGAAAGAATAGAAGATATATATAGATATATAGTATATATAGATGGGTGAGCAGTGTGGTCGGGCGGTAGGAAAAGCAAGTAGGATGCCTGGCTGCATAGCTAGAGGTATAACAAGCAGGAAGAGGGATATTGTGATCCCCTTATATAGAGTACTGGTGAGACCACATTTGGAATACTGTGTCCAGTTCTGGAGACCTCATCTACAAAAAGATATTGACAAAATTGAACGGGTCCAAAGACGGGCTACAAGAATGGTGGAAGTTCTTAAGCATAAAACGTATCAGGAAAGACTTAATGAACTCAATCTGTATAGTCTGGAGGACAGAAGGAAAAGGGGGACATGATCAAAACATTTAAATATGTCAAAGGGTTAAATAAGGTTCAGGAGGGAAGTGTTTTTAATAGGAAAGTGAACACAAGAACAAGGGGACACAATCTGAAGTTAGTTGGGGGAAAGATCAAAAGCAACGTGAGAAAATATTATTTTACTGAAAGAGTAGTAGAGCCTTGGAACAAACTTCCAGCAGACGTGGTTGGTAAATCCACAGTAACTGAATTTAAACATGCCTGGGATAAACATATATCCACTGTAAGATAAAACACAGGAAATAGTATAAGGGCAGACTAGATGGACCATGAGGTCTTTTTCTGCCGTCAGTCTTCTATGTTTTTAGATATGGGAATAAAATATATCAATGAAAGAATGGGAGAAAAGATACAGTATAGAAATAGAGGAAAGATATATGAGATAATTCCCTTTTGTTTATGTTTATACCAATACCTGCTATATTTTACATATATTTTACATATTTTAAATAAATAATTAGAATAAAATATAAATAAATAAAACCCGGAAAGTCCAGTTGCCTCTTGTAAAAAGCACCTTTGGAACATGACATCTTGGGCCTTTGCATTTCTTTCTGGCATTGCGCGCAGGATCCACCAGGGGGCTTCCTCGGTAGCCGCTGGCAGAACGGGACAGCGGGGCCACTTGCTGCCCAGCTCTTCTGAGCATGCGTGTATCTATTATCCGCAAGTGCAAGAGACGAGCGCTACTCGGGGGTTTCCGCCCTATCTCCCAGGTCCGTTCCTGCTCCCCTTTCGCTGCGAGCCTTAGGCTGAGCCTTTCCGGGATCTACGAGGCTGCAAGAAAGTCTTGTAGGGCGGGAGATCTAGACGTGACTCCGGAGTTCAGTGAGGGGCTTGGATGCATGCAAAACTTCCATCAGTTTCGGGATCCCATGTTCCTCTGCCGCCGCTCTGCATGCACGGAATAAGCAGAGGAGAAAGCAAAGCTCCAGATCTACCGCGCTGCTCTTGGGGGTGGGATGGGGGGGTGTCGATGAACCCCAGGAAAGAGCTAGCCGTTTAATCTACGTTTCCTCGGGGAGGGGGGGGGGCTGCAGGAGGGTGGAAGAGAAGTTGGCTTTGCAGAACGGAGATTTCTACCTTGATTGCTGGACAGAAACAGACATTGCAAAGAGGTGCTTGAATCAAAACATCATGGTGAAGCATAGAGGATTTATTCATTCAGGTAGCCCTTCTCCTTTAAACATGCCTGGGATAAACATATATCCATCCTAAGATAAAATACAGAAAATAGTATAAGGGCATACAAGTCTAAGTAATAAATGAGGTCTTTTTCTGCCGTCAGTCTTCTTTGTTTCTATGTTTCTTGCATGCGTTGGATAACGGTTAACTGGGACTTTTGGAGTTTCTCCAGGGATTTGAGCCACAAGGTTAATGGGATTCTCGTTAAAAGTATTGTAGGAAATTCAAATGTTGACATAGAACAGAATAGAATAGAACGACAAAGTTGGAAGGGACCTTGGAGGTCTTCTAGTCCAACCCCCTGCTTAGGCAGGAAACCCTACACGGCTTCAGACAAATGGTTATCCAACATCTTCTTTAAAACTTCCAGTGTTGGAGCATTCACAACTTCTGGAGGCATGTTGTTCTACTATTAATTGTTAATTAAGAAGAAGAAGGAGTCAGGCTGTTCTCCAAAGCAGTGGAGGGCAGGACAAGAAGCAACAGATGGAAACTAGTTGGGGGAAAGATCAAAAGCAACATGAGAAAATATTATTTTACTGAAAATGTAGTAGATCCTTGGAACAAACTTCCAGCAGACGTGGTTGGTAAATCCACAGTAACTGAATTTAAACATGCCTGGGATAAACATATATCCATCCTAAGATAAAATACAGAAAATAGTATAAGGGCAGACTAGATGGATCATGAGGTCTTTTTCTGCCCTCAGTCTTCTACGTTTCTAAGAAGAGAAGCAACTTAGAACTAAGGAGAAATTTCCTGACAGTTAGGTCTACGTGTATTTATGCCATATTTTGAGTTATTGATAGAACATGATCTATAACGCCTCTCCTGAATTTCCTGCAGTAGTCAATTTTCCAAATAAGATACTCCCTCTTCCTAAATTTTTGTGGGTTTCTTATTTTAGAAACATAGAAGCATAGAAGACTGACGGCAGAAAAAGACCTCATGGTCCATCTAGTCTGCCCTTATACTATTTCCTGTGTTTTATCTTAGGATGGATATATGCTTATCCCAGGCATGTTTAAATTCAGTTACTGTGGATTTACCAACCACATCTGCTGGAAGTTTGTTCCAAGGATCTACTACTCTTTCAGTGAAATAATATTTCCTCACGTTGCTTTTGATCTTTCCCCCAACTAACCTCAGATTGTGTCCCCTTGTTCTTGTGTTCACTTTCCTATTAAAAACACTTCCCTCCTGAACCTTATTTAACCCTTTGACATATTTAAATGTTCCGATCATGTCCCCCCCTTTTCCTTCTGTCCTCCAGACTATACAGATTGAGTTCATGAAGTCTTTCCTGATACGTTTTGTGCTTAAGACCTTCCACCATTCTTGTAGCCCGTCTTTGGACCCGTTCAATTTTGTCAATATCTTTTTGTAGGTGAGGTCTCCAGAACTGAACACAGTACTGTATTCCAAATGTGGTCTCACCAGCGCTCTATATAAGGGGATCACAATCTCCCTCTTCCTGCTTGTTATACCTCTAGCTATGCAGCCAAGCATCCTACTTGCTTTTCCTACTGCCCAACCACACTGCTCACCCATTTTGAGACTGTCAGAAATCACTACCCCTAAATCCTTCTCTTCTGAAGTTTTTGCTAACACAGAACTGCCAATGCAATACTCAGATTGAGGATTCCTTTTCCCCAAGTGCATTATTTTACATTTGGAAACATTAAACTGCAGTTTCCATTGCTTTGACCATTTATCTAGTAAAGCTAAATCATTTACCATATTACAGACCCCTTCAGGAATATCAACCCTTTTGCACACTTTAGAGTCATAGGCAAATAGGCAAACCTTCCCTACCAAACCTTCCCCTACCAAACCTTCCCCTATTTTGATTTTTCCCCCCCTGAGACATAAGAGGATGTTGCTCAGTATTCAAATGTATTGCTCTATTGAACACCCTGTATTTTCCATTTCAGATATGTAACCTGGAAATCTCCACTAGTTCCTCTGAAGACTAATGTCTCCAGAAATATTCCACAAATACCTCACGTGGAAATCGGGCTGAACGACCTTAGGAGATTTGACTAGACCTCTTGTGATTAATAAGACTTCAGTAGATCCACCCGTCTATTTTGGAGCTGTACTAGAGACCAGAGAGAAGATGGAGGGACAAAGCCCAGCAGATGCAGGAGCTGGAAAAGGCCGTCCAGCTACTCAGCTTTGGAGCCGTGGGAAGAATGGGGCAAGTCCTGGGCAGAAGAGCCAAAAAGCCAGGAGTTCAGAAGTCCAATGTTGTCACTTCAGAAAAGTGCAGTTCCAGGAGGGGAAAAGTCCCCGAGATGTTTGCAGTGAGCTTCACCACCTTTGCCGTCAGTGGTTGCAGCCAGAAAGACACACCAAGGCTCAGATGCTGGACCTGGTGCTCCTGGAGCAGTTCCTGGCTGTCCTTCCCCCAGAGATGGAGAAATGGGTGCGGGAGTGTGGAGCGGAGACCAGTTCCCAGGCGGTGGCCCTGGCCGAAGGCTTCTTGCTGACCCAGGAGGAGGAAGAGCTACAAGAAGAGTTGCAGGTCTGAGAATGTAATCATTGCAACTCTATCTACCTACCTACCTATCTATCTATCTATCTATCATCTATCTATCTACCTACCTACCTACCTATCTTATCTATCTATCTATTTATTTATTTATTTATTTTGTCCAATACACAATGAGGGTTTTAGTGGGTATATATCGATATACACATAGTAAAATACATGATGAAGGTTATAGAGGAGATGCTCATAGTAAAATATATCTAAGAAAGAATAGAAAAGAAGTTATAGGAATAGAACATATCAATGAAAGAATAGAAGAAGAGATATAGGAATAGAAGAAAGGTATAGGAGATATAGGAGAGCAATAGGACAGGGGACGGAAGGCACTCTAGTGCACTTGTACTCGCCCCTTACTGACCTCTTAGGAATCCGGATAGGTCAACCGTAGATAATCTAAGGGTAAAGTGTTGGGGGTTTGGGGATGACACTATGGAGTCCGGTAATGAGTTCCACGTTTCGACAACTCGGTTACTGAAGTCATATTTTTTACAGTCAAGTTTGGAGCGGTTAATATTAAGTTTAAATCTGTTGTGTGCTCTTGTGTTGTTGTGGTTGAAGCTGAAGTAGTCGCCGACAGGCAGGACGTTGCAGCATATGATCTTGTGGGCAATACTTAGATGATGTTTAAGGCGTCTTAGTTCTAGGCTTTCTAGGCCCAGGATTGAAAGTCTAGTCTCATAGGGTATTCTATTTCGAGTGTAGGAGTGAAGGGCTCTTCTGGTGAAGTATCTTTGGACATTTTTAAGGGTGTTAATGTCTGAGATGCAATATGGGTTCCAAACAGATGAGCTGTATTCGAGGATGGGTCTGGCAAAAGTTTTGTAAGCTCTGGTAATTATATTATCAGGTATGAGAATGTAATCATTGCAACTCTGTATCGAGTCTTCGGAGAGGGGCGTCATACAAATCTAATAAAACTTAAACTTATAAAGAGGAGCTGTCTGAATTGCCTCTTTAGCACTTTTCAGGGATTGGGACCTCTTAAGGCCAATTGTTCCAATCTTCTCCCAGACAATGTATTTTGGCAGGGGTGAAATTCAACACACACACCCCTTAGCGGTTCTGTGGGTGTTGTTTGGTGGCAGGGGAAGGATACTGCAAAATCTCCATTCCCATCCCACTCTGGGCCAGCAGTTGCGGCCCTATTTGGACAGGGAGTCACTGCTCACAGTCACTTATGCCCTCATCACCTCAAGGTTCGATTACTGCAACGCTCTCTACATGGGGCTCCCTTTGAAAAGTGTTCGGAAACTTCAGATCGTGCAGAATGCGTCTGTGAGGGCCATCGTGGGGCTTCCTAGATTCGCCCACCTTTCTGCAACACTCCGCGGCCTGCATTGGCTGTCGATCAGTTTCTGGTCACAATTCAAAGTGTTGGTTATGACCTTTAAAGCCCTGCATGGCATTGGACCAGAGTACCTCCGGAACCGCCTGCTACCACACGAATCCCAGTGACCGATAAGGTCCCACAGAGTTGGCCTTCTCCGGTCCCGCCGACCAAACAATGTCGTTTGGCGGGCCCCAGGGGAGGAGCCTTCTCTGTGGCGGCCCTGGCCCTCTGGAATCAACTCCCCCAGGAGATTAGAACTGTCCCCACTCTCCTTGTCTTTCGTAAATTACTCAAGACCCATCTATACGGCCAGGCATGGGGGAGTTGAAAAAACTTTTCCCCTAGGCTTTTTTTATATTTATATTTGGGTATGTATATGTTGTTTGCTTTTTTAAATATGATAGGGTTTTATGTGCTTTTTAATATTAGATTTGTTTTCGCTGGAATATTGTTTTTATTATTGTTGTGAGCCGCCCTGGGTTTTCGGAGAGGGGCGGCATACAAATCTAATAAATTGAATTGAATTGAATTGAATCTTCAAACTACTCAAAATTTCCATTACTGGTTCTCCAGAACCTTGCTGGATTTCACCCCTATTCCATTCTCTGTTTCAAACTACAATGATGGACATTGGGGTGTGCTAGGTTGAGGATTTAATGCTGATCGTTTATTTTTTCTTTGTGCTCATCCCTTCTTTATCGTGCCGCATCATGTCTAGAGATCTTTGGAAGCTGTGCCTGAGTACCCCAAGGAGAGGGAAGATTCATCCAAACCCACTCAAGAGCTGCAGTTCAGGAAGCGCTTCCAGAAACATCAGAGTCAAAACACCATGCCAGGTATGAGAAGCTCTTTCTGTGTTCTCTGAGGTTTGGACATCCAGAGAATTCTTTTGTTCCCCCCCCCCCTCGCCTTTCGCAAGAGTCTTAAGACTCAGGCTTGGGGTGATTAGATCTTAGCTCCCTAGCTGATGAATATTGGTATGGCTGTTGTTTGTTTATTTATTTATTTATTTAATTTATTGGATTTATATGCCACCCCTCTCCGAAGACTCGGGGCGGCTAACAGCAATCATAAAACAGCGTACAATAATAATCCAATACTAAAAACGATTAAAAACCCATTAATATAAAAAAACCAAACATACATACAGACATACCATGCATAAAATTGTAAAGGCCTAGGGGGAAAGGGAATCGCAATTCCCCCATGCCTGGCGGCAAAGGTGGGTTTTAAGTAGCTTACAAAAGGCAAGGAGGGTGGGGGCAATTCTAATCTCTGGGGGGGGAGTTGCTTCCAGAGGGCCGGGGCCGCCACAGAGAAGGCTCTTCCCCTGGGTCCTGCCAAGCGGCATTGTTTAGTTGACAGGACCCTAACTGGTCGCTGGGATTTGTGCAGCAGAAGGTGGTCCCTGAGATAATTTGGTCCGGTGAAATGAAGGGCTTTATAGGTCATCACCAACACTTTGAATTGTGACCGGAAACTGATCGGCAACCAAGTTTGAATGGGTATGACTGTTTTTTAGTAAAACTGGGGATTTTAGATTGTTTGTCTAGTTTTAATTAATTGGATTTTGTAGTACTCTATTGTTTTTATATGTTGTAAGCTGTCCCGAGTCCTCAGAGAGGGGCAACATATAATTTCCAATCAATCAATCAGTCAATCAATCAATCAACAAGTAAATAAGTAAACAAATAAATATGACCTCTGTTTAACAAAGTACATATATAAATATATATATATGACCTCTGTTTAACAAATAAGCCAGGAAAGCTTCACGAGTTGACATTTACCATTTTCTGTCTCACAGAGAATAGAAAACCGTCCTTGGCTTTTTTACAATCGCCGCCTCCTCTTTCTGGTGGAGCTGAAAAAATGCTTGAACATCTGCTTCAGGTAGGAGAAAAATGGTTACATACCTATGAATCTTAGATGAGTTTCATTTTGCTCTCGAGTTCAGTGTATATTAATGCTGTTTCTAAGCAATTCATATTTTAGATCTGGTCATTGAAAAGACACATGCAGCTGATGCTATCTGTCCCTTCTGATAAGCTTTCTCCACCTTCCTGTTTCAAGCTCAAATTTCCTTGACCAGATGTTGTCCGAGCTAGAGGTCTTCCTTCTGTTTGTCTGAGTCATTCTCACATACAATTATTTTTTAAAAGTAGTCTCTTTTGTCTTTGGAAAAGCATATTTTGGACAACCATAACCTACTCTGTTTCTCCAAAAATAAGACAGCGTCTTATATTAATTTTTGCTCCCAAAGATGTACTACGTCTAATTTTCAGGGGATGTCTTATTTTTTTTCAATGAAGAAGAATTCACAGTTATTGCTGAACAAAAAAAAAGAACATTTATTATGTACTGTACAGTAGTTGTCATCACAAACCAGCACAATCAGACTTTTAGTACAGGAGTACATGTGTGTTAGGGTTTGCCACTGTAAACTTGTACTGTCACTTTAAATGTTACAGTTGCTACTGTAAAAATTGTACTGTCACTTAAACAGTTAAATATTCTAAGCTGGTCATTAGAGGGCGCCAAGTACTCCATCCCTCAAATGACTATTACTTTGCCTTGAGAAGGGGAGTGCATTAGCTTTGTGTGTATTGTATTGTATTTGTTTAGTGCTTGTTATGGAATTGTTTCTATCTCTTGTCTATATGTAAATAGTACTTATTAAGCATAACTAAGTCTGTGTCTTTGTTTCTTTGGCTTTATCACACACCCACGCTGTGAATCCCATCAAGACTTTCTTACTACTACCGTACCATTATTTCCATGTACAACAATTATACTTTCTTCAAATATATGTTACCGGTCTATATGTTCTGTTCGGGAATGCTGTGAAACGAAACATCTCCTACATCTTACTTTCGGGGGATGCCTTATATTAGGCAATTCTATGAAACCTCTCCTACGTCTTACTTTCGGGGGTGATTTATTTTCGGGGAAACAGCATAGTAATTGAGAATCTCAAACTCAACCCAGACAAGACAGAGTGTCTGTGGGTCTTGCCTCCCAAGGACAATTCCATTTGTCCGTCCATTACTCTGGGGGGGGGGGAACTACCGACCCCCCCAGAGAGGGTTCGCAACTTGGGCGTCCTCCTCGATCCACAGCTGACATTGGAACATCATCTTTCGGCTGTGGCGAGGAGGGCGTTTACCCAGGTTCGCCGGGTGCACCAGTTGCGGCCCTATTTGGACAGGGGGTCATTGCTCACAGTCACTCATGCCCTCATCACCTCGAGGTTCGATTATTGCAACGCTCTCTACATGGGGCTACCTCTGAAAAGTGTTCGGAAACTTCAGATCATGCAGAATGCAGCCACGAGAGCCATCGTGGGGTTTCCAAGATTTGCCCACGTTTCTTCAATACTCCATGGCTTGCATTGGCTGCCGATCAGTTTCCGGTCACAATTCAAAGTGTTGGTTATGACCTTTAAAGCCCTACATGGCAATGGACCAGATTACCTCCGGAACCGCCTGCTACCGCATGAATCCCAGCGACCGATAAGGTCCCAGAGTTGGCCTTCTCCAGGTCCCGTTGACTAAACAATGTCGTTTGGCGGGCCCCAGGGGAAGAGCCTTCTCTGGCGGCCCCGGACCTCTAGAACCAACTCCCCCCCAGAGATTAGAACTGTCCCCACCCTTCCTGTCTTTCGTAAACTACTCAAGACTCATTTATACCGCCAGGCATGGGGGAGTTGAAATAGCTCTTCCCCCTAAGCCATTACAAGTCATGCATGATATGTTTCAGTGTATGTTTGGTTTTATAATAGGGGTTTTTAGTTGTTTTTATTATTGGATTGTACATGTTGTGTTTATTATTGTTGTTAGCCGCCCCGAGTCTGCGGAGAGGGGCGGCATACAAATCCAATAAATTATTATTATTATTAATATCCATAGATTACTACCTTGATGGCGAACCTGTGGCACATGTGCTACAGATGGCACACAGAGCCATATCTGAGGGCACGCAAGACATTGACCTGTGTCAGCTTCAGTGTGAATGCGCATGCTGGCCAGCTGATTTTCAGCTATGGGGAAGGAAGTTTTTGCCCTCCGCAGGCTTCAGGATGCTTCCCTGAAGCCACTGGATTGCGAAAAACGGCCCAATGGGCTGACCGGAAGTCCATTTTCCCGAACCTCCAGTTTGCCCCTTGGGCTGTTTTTCGTACTCCAGAAACTTCAAGGAAGTCTGAGGGGGAACAACAGCCGAATGCCCGGGGGGGGGGGGGGGGGGCGTTTGCCCAGGTTCGCCTGGTGCATCAGTTGCAACCCTATTTGGACCGGGAGTCACTGCTCACTGTCACTCATGCCCTCATCACTTCGAGGTTCGACTACTGTAACACTCTCTACATGGGGCTACCTTTGAAAAGTGTTCGGAAACTTCAGATCGTGCAGAATGCAGCTGCGAGAGCAATCATGGGCTTCCCTAAATTTGCCCATGTCACACCAACACTCCGCAGTCTGCATTGGTTGCCGATCAGTTTCCGGTCACAATTCAAAGTGTTGGTTATTGTTGTGATTCAGTCTGAGGCTCCTCAGGGAACGGCTGGAACTCTGCCGGCTCCATGCTCAGAGGGGGAGGACGAGGAACAGGAGGAGGAGGAGGAACAGGCAGATGGGGAAGAGGAATGTCAGGACGAGGAGGAGGGGGAACAGCCTGAGACCCCCGAGGGGGAGCTCTCCCCAGCGAGTAGCCTGGAGTCATTAGATGAGAATGCACAAGCCATTATAGATATGAGGCAGAGAAGGGCAGCACAAAAAAGGGACAATTAGCCAGGTATTTCCATCCCTAATAGGCAACAGCTGGGTTTGGGTGTGGTTCTCCTCAGAAAGGTTGAAAAGGCAGGCCCGCCCTTCCTGTATTGTGGAGAGTTATCTTTTGGGAGTCCTGTGACCTTGCTTCGATCCTTGGCATCTCTGATTCTGGCTTGTGGCTTCGAAGGCTGAAAACTTAGGGGAGGCGTGGGTTTTATTATCTACAGTGGTGTGTGTGCCAGCAAGAAGCCTGTTGTATTGTCTGGCCGTCGTGACTCTTCTGTGAAGCTTCATAGCATTCCAGTTTGTAACAACAGTTTTGGTTATCTGTGTTTGTTTTCAAAGATATAAAATGACTTTGCTTTTTACCAGCGTGTTTGGCTACTCTTTTTAGTTGGTGTTGATGTCTGGGGGAACCCAGACAGAACAGTTATGACCTATAAAGCCCTTCATGGCATTGGACCAGATTATCTCAGGGACCGCCTTCTGCTACACGAATCCCAGCAGCCAGTTAGGTCCCACAGTGGGTCTTCTCCGGGTCTCGTCAACTAAACAATGCCACTTGGCGGGACCCAGGGGAAGAGCCTTCTCCGTGGCAGCCCCGGCCCTCTGGAACCAACTCTCCCCAGATATTAGAATTGCCCCCACCCTCCTTGCCTTTCATAAGCTACTTAAAACCCACCTCTGCCACCAGGCATGGGGGAATTAAGACTTCTTTTCCCCCTAGGCCATTACAACTGTATACATGGTATGTTTGTATGTATGTTTGGTTTTTATATATTAAGGGGTTTTAATTTGCTTTTAGTATTGGATTTTATTGTATATTGTTCATGATTGTTGTTAGCCGCCCCAAGTTTTCGGGGAGGGGCGGCATATAAATCCAAAAGAACTTGAAACTTGAAACTCGTGCATACGCAGTGTGGCACATGTGGGTGAGTGCGTGTTGTATGCTGGTGCATGCATTACCATGTACACGCCCTCCCATTTTTGGCACGCAGGAAGAAAAGGGTTCACCATCACTGGACTATTACAAGTAATTTTTAAAACCTTCATGGAGATGTGGAATGGGTCCCTCAATGGATAACCAAGAGCTGGGGTGGCCCAGCAGGTAGAGTGCTGTACTGCAGGCGACTGAAGCTGACTGTAGATCTGTAGGTCAGCGGTTCAAATCTCATCACCGGCTCAAGGTTGACTCAGCCTTCCATCCTTCCGAGGTGGGTAAAATGAGGACCCGGATTGTGGGAGCAATATGCCGGCTCTGTTAAACAGTGCTATTGCTAACATGTTGTAAGCCGCCCTGAGTCTAAGGAGAAGGGCGGCATAAAAATCGAATAGATAGATAGATAGATAGATAGATAGATAGATAGATAGATAGATAGATAGATAGATAGATAGATAGATAGATAGATAGATAGATACATACATACATACATACATACATACATAAAATAACGTAAGCCATTGGCAAAAAAGCGCTCCCTTTGCTGTTCCTCACCTCTTTCCCTGCTGCTGGTCTGAAGGTAGGAGACGTGGAGGCTGTCTCCAACCGCTGCCAAGCACATAACTGTTTGGCACTCCTATTGGGCTTCTCCAGAGCATGGCTGCAGCCGCCAACATCACGGACATTTCCCCTCACCACCACCAGGACCACCACACAACCCCATTCACCCAGTAGGCAAACCTGGAGGTTGGACAGTCAGGTGGGTTTTGCCAGCTTTTGGCATGGCCCACCCTAGGAAGAATTGGAGCCGGTGATAAATAGTGGATTTGAGACCCAACTACCAATTGACCAAGAAAACTATCTTAGTTGGCTACAATGAAGCATTCCAAATACAGTGGTACCTCTACTTAAGAACTTAATTCGTTCTGTGACCAGGTTCTTAAGTAGAAAAGTTTTTAAGTAGAAGCAATTTTTCCCATAGGAATCAAGGCAAAAGCCGCCCCGAGTCTACGGAGAGGGGCAGCATACAAATCCAATAAGTAAGTAAGTAAGTAAGTAAGTAAGTAAGTAAGTAAGTAAGTAAGTAAGTAAGTAAGTAAGTAAGTAAGTAAGTAAGTGTGCAAACCCATTAGGAAAGAAATAAAAGCTCAGAATTTGGATGGGAGGAGGAAGAAGAGGAGGAGGACAGTCGCTGCCCAGAGCGAAGGGAGCATTTCTTTTCTCTGGGCGCTGGCAGAGGATTATTCCCTCTCCAAACGCCCAGAGCAAGGAAAATGCTTTGTTTGCTCTGGACTGCCAAAGCCTCCTTAAGCCCCACCAAAAGGCTCCTCTGGCAGCCCAGAAAAACCCGAGATGGCTGGGATTAAAGGGGGAATGGCAGGAAACTCTCAAATTTCCTGGGAAATTTTTCCGGGCCCGGGTTCTTAAATAGAAAATGGTTCTTAAGCAGAGGCAAAAAAAAATCTTGAACACCCAGTTCTTATCTATAAAAGTTCTTAAGTAGAAGCGTTCTTAGGTACAGGTACCACTGTACTCCCAGCTTGATCCAATGCTGTCAGTCAAATGGTGAGGTCTCATTCAGAATTCTGCAGAAGAAGCTTATTTTGTTCACTGGTTCTCCTCCTTTGAATTGGTGGAAGGAAATTGTCAAATTATTTTTGGGATTATCTGTTAATAGGAAAACTTGTTTCCTTGTTCAGGATGTTGTGTCTTTCGAGGAAGTGGCGGTGTATTTCTCCAGAGAGGAATGGTCTCAGCTGAATGCTGACCAAAAAGCACTCCATGAAGAAGTCATGCTGGAGAATTCCATGAATCTGGCTTCTTTGGGTAAGAACTCTTGTCTGTACTCAGAAACATAGCGAAGTCATGGGGTGGGGGGCTTAGATATTATTACTGATAAAAAGCATTGTTTATTTATATCATGCCTTTATAATCTATGCCGTTCCGAGCAATGTTCCCTCTAATTTTTTTTCGGGGTGGGCGGAAAAGTATAGTGTCTGAGCGGCAGTCCCCTTGGGACTGGGCAGCATAGAAGTACAAACAAATAAATAAATAAATAAATGAAATAAATCCCTTCTTTTTTATTAAAAGAAATTAATACAAATCTAAATAATAAATAAATAAATAACTAATAATAAAACAACAAAACTCTATTACTATTAAAACTAAAACAACCAGCAAATCTAAAAACATAACTATTAATAAAAACAGGTGAGGGCTGGGTTTTTTTTTTCTGTTATTATTTAAGTGCTTTTACCATATGCTTTAAATCAAGAGTCACGTCTGTCTCTGTTTCTCTCTCTTTCCTGTCATTCTCTGCCTCAATCATTTTCTCATTTCTCTTCCCCCCTTTTTTCTACCATTTCTCTCTCCCTCTCTCTTCCTTCCACTCCTCTCTATCTCTTGCTTTCTTCCTCTCTCACTCTCTCACTCTCTTCCTTGCTCTCTTCTCTCTCACTCTTTCTTTCTTGCTCTCTCACTTTCTCTTCCTTCCTATCTTCTCTCTCTCTCTCTTTCTCTCTCTCCCTTCCTTTCTTTCCTTCTCTCTCCTTTCCACTTTTTTCTCTTTGTCTCTCTCTTTTCCTTCCTTCCTCTCTTCCCCTCCCTCTCCCTTTATATTTATCTCTTCCTTCCTTCCTCTCTTCCTCCCTTTCTCTCTCCCTCTTGTTCACTTTTCTCTCCCTCCCTTCCTTCCCTCCCTCCTTCTTTCCTCTCCTCTTTCCCTCCCTCTCTTTCTCTTCTTTCTCTCCACATCTCAGCGGGCAGCCAGCTTTGCTGACCGGCACAAGGCTCAAGCCAGCTGCCCGGGAAAGCCAGGAAGGTCCTCCTGCCCCCCCTCCCAGCCGAAAACACAACGGAGGTCTGCCGCCACCAGCTTGAGCCTCCCGTTGCTCTACCCCGCTTCGCCTGTCATCCTGGACCTCCGTTGTGTTTTCGGGGGGAAGCGGCAGGAAAGCCCTGTGCCGGCCAGGGCTTTTCAAATGCGCTGCTTTCTTGCAACTCTTTCCTGGGTAGTGGGGAGGGAGGAGGCCACTCCCCCACCCCCCAGGAAAGAGATGCAGGAAAGCAGCGTGTTTAAAAGGCGCACTGCTTTCCCGAAAAGCCGGCTTTCCTGGCCGGCACAGGGCTTTCCCGCCGCTCCCCCCCCGAAAACACAACGGAGGATGACAGGCAGGGCGAAACGGGGTGGAGCTATGGGAGGCTCAAGCAGGCAGCCTCCGCGCTTTTCTTTCGGCGGAAGAGGAGGAGAGGGGGCGGATCGGGCAGGTGGAGGGCAGCGCCTTCTTCTGCCGGCGCCTCTCCGCCCCCCCGCCCTCGCCCCCCCTCGCGGGCTGGCAGGGGGATGGGGAGTGCGCGCCCATGGAAAAGGGTGCGCGGGGGGTATTTTGGGGAGCGCGCGTGCTCACGCGCACAACTTACGGGGAACAGTGGTTCCGAGTCCTCGGAGAGGGGCGGCATACAAATCTAATAAATAAATAAAATAATAAATAGATAAATAATAAAGGCAATGTACAAACCCATTATTCCTTCCTCCTCCTGTTTTCCATACAAAAACAACCTTGTGACATGGGTTGAGCTGAGAGAAACTGGCCCCAAATCACCCAACCACCATTCATGCCTAAGGCGAATTAGTACTTACAGTTTCTAGCCTGGTGTCTTAATCATTTGATCAAACTAACTTTACAGAAGAAGGGAATTTATTTAATGAAAAATTGGAAAACTGTATAGCCTCCCTTTTTACATTTTATGAGCAGAAAGCATTTTTTAAAATACTTTCTGCTCATAAAATACAAAATACTTATTTCCATGCCATAGAAGATATTAGCGAGAATCTGAGGGACAGGCTACAGATAGGGATAGTGTGTGCTCTCTTGAACCAAGTTCTGTCTACCAAGGTTTGGATTCATTTGTGAAGAATAGTCATTGGGCCCCCGATGACCTGGGCTGCTATCACCATTGTATGCCAAATTTGGTGTCAGCCTAGTTTGAGGATGGGGAGCTATTGCCATCCAGAAATTCCCATTGGTTTTCAAAGATTTTGCTCTGCAGACATGAAACTTTCACTAAAGTTGGGGAGCTGGTCAGTATGTTGATTCCCCAGCATGATACCAATGTCCAATCTACTTCTGGAGTTTGTGGCACCATGGAATTGTCCCAGGTCAAAGGTTAGATCGAGGTTTGTTGTAATGTGATCCAATCCCTTTATATGAGCATCACTAGAAATCCACTTGGAAATGGGTCTTTGCTAAAACCTTCGTTTGGAATCTTTATTGTTGCCCCCCCAAAAAACCCCAGCCAAAATATATTGATGATTCTTTCCTTAAATTTCAGAAAAAAAGGTTTGATTTTTCTCCTATTCTTGCTACAGTTTTCTTTTTTCTTTTCTTTCAAGGCTTTAAAGGAGAAGAGCATAAGAATTGCAAGGAACAATGCCAAGCAAACCATCTGAAAGAGGGAAAAGAGAAGTTTGTAGATCAGATGCAACCAAAGAGTGGTGACACAAGCCGATCACAAAGTGGAATTAAAAAAAGCTTCCCTTGGGTCAGCTGGCTTCCTAATCATACAAGCATTGATACCGGAGAGAGTACATACAAGGGGATCTACACAGGAGGGAATCTATATCAATGTGTTGAATGTGGAAAGACCTTCTGTTATTATAGCTCTCTTGTAAGACATCAAAGGAATCATAAAGGAGAAAGACCTTATAAATGCATGGAGTGTGGAAAGAGCTTTAGTTGTAGCAGTCTTCTTGAGTCCCACAAAAGGATCCACACAGGACAGAAACCATATCAATGCATGGAGTGTGGAAAAGGCTTTAAGTGGAATTCTGGTCTTACCTCCCACAAAAGGATCCACACAGGAGAGAAACCATATCAATGTAAGGAGTGTGGAAAGAGTTTTAATCATAGCAGTCATCTTAATTCCCATAAGAGGATCCACACAGGAGAGAAACTGTATCAATGCATGGAGTGTGGAAAGACCTTTACTTGTAGCAGTAGCCTTAATTCCCACAAGAGGATCCACACAAAAGAGAAACCATACCAATGTGTTGAATGTGGAAAGGGTTTTAGGTGGAATTCTGGTCTTACCTACCACAAAAGGATCCACACAGGAGACAAACCGTATCAATGCATGGAGTGTGGAAAGACCTTTACTAGTAGCAGTAGTCTTAATTACCACAAAAGGATCCACACGGACGAGAGGCTATATAAATGCGTGCACTGTGGAGAAGGCTTTAGAAGGAGTTGTCATCTCACTTCCCATAAGAGGATACATATGAGGGAGGAAACCATATGAATGCATGGACTGTGAGAAGAGCTTTGCAAGGAATAACGCTCTTTACTTGCGATAGAAGAATCAACACGGGAGAAATCACATCAATAAAGGGTTATAAAGGGTTACAAAGTCTGCGAGGAGAAGGGCGGCCTATAAATCAAATAAATAAATAAATAATCTAATTAATAAATAAAGGAAGTTTGAGAAGAGCTTCAATAGAAATACAGGTAGTCCTCAGTTTATGATGGCAATTGATCCCAAAATGTCTATTGCTAGGCAAGATAGTTGTTAGGTGACTTTTGCCCCATTTTACTATTTTTCTGGCTACACTTGTTAAGTGAATCCTTCAGGAACATAATAAGACTGTTAAGTGACTGGCTTCCGCATTGGCTTTGCTGGTCAGAAGGTTGTAGAAAGTGATCACACGACACTGCAACTGTAATAAATATGACACAGTTGTCAAGCACTTGAAGTTTTCTCAGGTGGCTATAGGGATTCTTCAAGGTGATAACTTTGAAAAATGATCATGTCACTTTTTTCAGTGCTGTGTAACTCTGAACAATCAATAAACAAATCGTAAATTGAAGACCATCTGTTGTCTAACAGATCTGTTGTCTAACATGCAAGGTCTACTTGAGTAACAATCCAAATAAATTGGAGTCCTTAGTTCTTAGATGTGCATTTTGTGAGAGCTAAAATGAGTCCATTTGTCAGGTTTGATACTCAGTTTGTTAGACTTGAGCTGAAACACCCATCAAAAGTACTGAATTCTAGATAATTTACATTTTCTGTTGCCCAATAAGGATTGTGAAGATATTTTATTTTTAAAAAATATCCAAGAAACAAAAATGAAACATAATGTGCACATATTTTCTTTGCTTTTTGTCTTGTACTAGTTCTATACAGTAGTGTAAATATCCAAACAATGTGTAAGTTCTATGTGTTCTTAAAATAGATTTTAATATACAGTATTTGTAATGTACAATGTTCTCTATAATATACCATATTTTTCAGAGTATAAGACACATCTTAGTTTTGGGGAAGGAGTGAAAGGGAGGGAAAACTGCCTCTGCCTCCCAGCAAACAGTGAACCCCACAGATGATATACACTGTTTGCTGTGCATTTATGTGCATGTGTATTTCCTGATCCATGGAAATAGCAAAAAATTGGAGAAATATACATTATGGCAGTATATTAATGCCAGAAAGTTTTCTTAAATGTAGTTACACTAACTCCTCCCAATTATTTAAATAGATCTAATGCAAACATGACTAAGTCTGGGTTTAACTCAACTGCCTTATCTTAATACTAAACAGGACACTGTTACACTTCAGATTATACTTGTACAGATGCTGTTAAAATTCATGTAACTTTTTTGAAGTATACACTACAGTATTCTCTATTTTTAAAAAGATACAATAGCACTGGGCCTCTTCAGATCAAGCATTTATTTTAAAAAGCTTCTTCCATTCTGTTAAGTTCCCCAAAACAATAATAAAGCAATCTTTAAAAAATAAAGTCTAATAACTTGAACATTCTACATTCATTTATAGTTATTAACTTTGGTGTGTAAGACGTACCCATATTTTCACCCTGGTTCTGGATCAAACAGGTGACAGGGCACTGATTTTGGTTTTGTAATCGTGTAATTTTTTTCATAATAGAAGACTGACAAAATTAGCTGAAAAGAACCAGGCTTTTGGCAAGAGAGAAATGTAAATTGTTTAACTATTTACACATTTCTTTATTTAATTAATGTAAATAAATCTCTGTTCTTTTAGTGTCTCCTCCAAATATAGACTGATCTTTTCAAACCAATGAAATCTTTTGGCTAGAAAAAAAATGCACCTTCTTTTACTCCAAAGGTCTTAAGGTTTCTACTCATATTTCCTGCAGTGTATTCCTGACTAAACGCTTAAATAAAACTATTGTCTTCTTTTTTGCCTCGTAGTATTTGAGCCTTATATTTACTTTTCCATATTTGTAATTCCACCTTTTCTTCAGTCACACGATATTTATGAATTAATTTATTTATTTACTTATTTATTTATTAGACTTCTATGCCACTCTTCTCGATTGACTCAGGGCAGCGTACAACATAATAAATACAATACAATACAGTGTTAGAAACCTATTTTAAAAAATACTAATTCTTTAAAACCCTCATGTATCTGACACAATCACCACATTCATCCAATCCAGTCACTCATAGCATCGGCCAGAGCTGTGGCCCCCTTGCCTGCTGGCAAAGATAGGTCTTCAGAGTTTTGCAAAAAAACAGGAGGGAGGGGGTGGTACGTATCCCCAGAGTGAGTTCATTCCAAAGGGCCAGGGCCACCACAGAGAAGGCTCTTCCCCTAAGTCCCACCAGACATTGTCTGGTTGACAGGACCTCGAGAAGGCCGACTGCGGGACCCAATTGGCTGCTGGGATGCATGAGGCAGAAGACGGTCTCATGGGTAATCTGATCCTAAACCAGATTACAGTGTTCCATTCTCCGTTTCTCCATCATGGGACCCGTTGAGGTAAAATTCTAAAAGGCCCATGAGTTTCAGTTTTGTCTCCATTTTGGAACTTAATATCTTTTGGGTGCCATTTTTTTCCTCAGGATTATTTTTATTATTGTCTGCTACCTCTTGGTGCTTCCAACTCTCTTGGCTGCCCAGAGGCATGATTTTGAAAGGGGAGCTGTAATAATTTAACTCACTAAAGGAAGTCAATAGAAACATAGAAACATAGAAGTCTGACGGCAGAAAAAGACCTCATGGTCCATCTAGTCTGCCCTTATACTATTTTCTGTATTTTATCTTAGGATGGATATATGTTTATCCCAGGCATGTTTAAATTCAGTTACTGTGGATTTATCTACCACATCTGCTGGAAGTTTGTTCCAAGGATCTACTACTCTTTCAATACAAGTCTTAATTTTCCTAGCTTAATTTTCCCATCTTTTTCCTTCCTGTCTCTGCCAGCCCCCATATCTTCCATCACTTCAGGATTGAGTTTGCCAACTGCCACAACACAGAATATTATTTTTGAAAGAGAGGCTTTATTTCTTGTCTTTTGACAGCCCTGCCATTTCTGACAGGAATTTTGCTCGTTTTTGAGGCCTCCTACAGACCCTTCGGCAGAGAAGCTGCTCTTGAGGAAAGCAGCTTTTGAGTCTCCACAGAGATTTCCTCAATGTTGGCAAAATCACAGATGATTCTTAGACATTGAAAAAAAGGAAAATCTTGAAACTGTCGCGTGCTGGAGACGACACCGCCTTTCTAGACAGGCAATACTAGAGAGATACTTTTCTTCTAGTCCAATGCCCATCATCCGAGTCCCACAAGGAACATGACGTCCTCTGACAAATTCGCGCGATCCTCCAGAGGCCTCACTCGCTAGCCGTTGGAAGAGCTGGACACCGCCCCTTCCTCCTTTCGAAGCAAACTGAGCATGCGCCTTTTTCTTTCCCTGTCAAAAGTATTCTCCGAAGTTACCCACCCACCAGGAAAGGCTGGCAGCGCAACTGGCTTTTCTAACGGGTCCGATCCTGCTCCCCTTCGCTGTGAGCCTTAGGGTGAGTTTTTTTTCCAGAAGTCCAAGAGTTTGCAGGGAAATTTTGTACGCACGGAGATGCAGACGTGGACGGAGGAGGGGGGGGGCTGCAAAACGTCATCAGCTTCGGAGTTATGGGAATGGGAGATCCCGCGATAAGATCCATTTAATTGGGGAACACCCTAACAAGGCAGCGGGACTGCGGGAGGGTGGGGGAAGAGGTCGGCTTTGGAAAACAAATTTCTACTTTCAAATCAGTCTTGACTCCTGGACAATTTCCTTTTTTGAAGGGGATTCCCTCTTCCTCTGTCCTAGGCTGAGAAAAGCGCCCTGCTGAAGTCGCTTCTGCTGGCTTTGCATGCAAGGCTGCAACTCTGTGTGCAAGAAATTGGATGTAAAGTGTGTAGGGACTGGAACTCGGTTTCCTGGTTTCCAGCCTTTCACTACCAACTGGTTCTTCCAGCACATCACACGATCCTCCACATCATTGTAGATAATAAAGGCATGGACATGGAACAATCCGTAGATAAAGGGGTCATGAGGAACATATTGCCCAGGGTTAGGTAACAAACTTGTCTCTGATTGACTACTTGAACGTATAAGATGTTCACCACACTCTTCTCATATGTGACCCTTCCTTGCATGAATAGAATGGAATAGAATAGAATAATAGAATAGAATAGAATAGAATTCTTTATTGGCCAAGTGTGATTGGACACACAAGGAAGATTGTCATAGGGTACAAATAATCAATCAAATCATAAGGAAACAATATAAATCGTAAGGATGCAAGCAACAAAGTTACAGTCATTAGTGGGTGGACATGGGTGATAGGAATGAGAATGAGAATAGTGCAGATTTAGTAAATAGACAGTGGTGAGGGAATAATTTGTTTAGCAGAGTGATGGCGTTTGGGAAAAAACTTTTATTTATTTATTCATTTGTCCAATACACAATACATATGGAAGAGAATAGACATGAAGTAATATATATAAAGACAATATGTAAAAATAGAGGAGAAGATATATGAAAGGAAGAAAATATATATGATATATGAGATAAAGGAAAGAAAATTGGACAGGGGACGAAAGGCACACTAGTGCACTTATGTACGTCTAGTTGTTCTGGTGTGCTGTGCTTTTTGGCATCATTTTGAGGGTAGGGGATGAAACAGTTTATGGCCAGGATGTGAGGGGTCCCTAAATATTTTCACAGGTCTCTTTTTTGACAGTATACAGATCCTCTATGGAAAGCAGGTTGGTAGCAGTTGTTTTTTCTGCAGTTCTGATTTTCCTCTGAAGTCTGTATCTGTCTTGTTGGGTTGCAGAACCGAACCAGACAGTTAAAGAGGTGCAGGTGGCAAACTCAATAATTCCTCTGTAGACCTGCATCAGCAGCTCCTTGGACAGTTTCAGCTTCCCGAGTTGACGCAAAAAGAATATTATTTGTTGTGCTTTCTTGATGACGTTTTTGATTTTAGGTGTCCATTAGAACCTAGAATTTCAAAGGTCTCTAATATAGATGCTGTGTTGCCTAGTATTTTAAGAGGTGGAAGTATGGGAAGATTTCTCCTAAACTCTACCACCATTTCTACAGTTTTGAGTGTTAGGCAAATAACTAATGGTAAAAGGAAGAAGAAACAGCTCTGGTTTAGTAATAATGCAAAGGCTATAGTCAATGAAAAAAAATTTCAGAAGAGAAGGATTTAGGGGTAGTGATTTCTCACAGTCTCAAAATGGGTGAACAGTGCAGTCAGGCGGTAGGGAAAGCAAGTAGAATGCTTGACTGCATAGCTAGAGGTATAACAAGAAGGAAGAGGGAGATACAGTGATACCTTGTCTTACAAACTTAATTGGTTCCAGGACAAGGTTCTTAAGGTGAAAAGTTTGTAAGACGAAACAATGTTTCCCATAGGAATCAATGGAAAAGCGATTAATGCATGCAAGCCCAAAATTCACCCCTTTTGCCAGCCTAAGCACCCATTTTTGCACTGCTGGGATTACCCTGAGGCTCCCCTCCATGGGAAACCCCATCTCCGGACTTCTGTGTTTTTGCGATGCTGCATGGGAATCCCAGCAGGGGAATCCCAGCATCGCAAAAACGAGTGCTTAGCTGGTAACGGAAGTCCGGAGGTGGGGTTTCCCATGGAGGGGGGCCTCGGCAGCGCAAAAACAGGGGTGGGGCATCCCGACGGCGGTGGTGGGTTTGTAAGGTGAAAATAGTTTGTAAGAAGAGGCAAAAAAATCTTAAACCCCGGGTTTGTATCTCAAAAAGTTTGTATGACGAGGCGTTTGTAAGACGAGGTATCACTGTATTGATAAAATTGAACAGGTCCAAAGACCAGCTACAAAAATGGTGGAAGGTCTTAAGCATAAAACGTATTAGGAAAGGCTTAACTCAATCTGTATAGTCTGGAGGACAGAAGAGAAAGGGGGGACATGATCAAAACATTTAAATATGTTAAAGGGTTAAATAAAGTTCAGGAGGGAAGTGTTTTTAATAGGAAAATGAACACAAGAACAAGGGGGCACAATCTGAGGTTAGTTGGGGGAAAGATCAAAAGCAACATGAGAAAATATTATTTTACTGAAAGAGTAGTAGATGCTTAGAACAAACTTCCAGCAGACGTGGTTGTTAAATCCATAGTAACTGAATTTAAACATGCCTGGGATAAACATCCCTCCATCCTAAGATAAAATACAGAAAATAGTATAAGGGCAGACTAGATGGACCGTGAGGTCTTTTTCTGCCGTCAATCTTCTATGTTTCTATGTTCAATTACAGATTGTTCCGGTGGCACCATGAGGTTAGTGGTATGTAAGTAAGTATGTATGTATGTATGTATGTATGTATGTATGTATGTATGTATGTATGTATATACGTACTTATGTATAAACAAAGAAACAAACAAACAAACGGCAATTGTCCACCCAGCTCTTTTGCTTTGGCCAAATGAATGAATAAATAAATACACTACTTTTTCCAAGCGTCTACTTAACTTTCTTTTTAGAACCTTGATGACTTGAGTACATTTTGGACCTTACAATTCATTGAGATATTAATTCTGTATGCATTGGGTGATGGGTTCTTGATTCTGCCTTCTGGAGATTCCCCAGGAGTTTGGGCAAGGAGGTTGATGGGATTCTCATCTCAAACATTGTTTGCGAACTAACATATGATTCCGATTGTTCAAAGGTTGTTTTCTTACTTTGCAAGCAGTCATCAAAATTATTAGAGCAAATAATCTTTGAATAAACTCTTCTAAATGATTTTTTTTCAATATCTCGTCCTTGTTCATAGCTGATCTAGAAGGGCAATCCTAAAATTACTGCATTAGCCAGTCTTCCTGATAAGATACCCCTTCCTTACAGATATTGCTGGATTTCTCTTTCTTTCTTTCTTTCTTTCTTTCTTTCTTTCTTTCTTTCTTTCTTTCTTTCTTTTTTCTTCCTTCCTTCCTTCCTTCCTTTCTTTCTATCTTCCCCCCCCCTCTCTCTCTCTTTCTCTTTCTCTATTTTTTGGAGAGATGAGAAGGAAGAGGCTGCTCAGTTTACAGAATTGTCATCTCACAATATTAAAGATGCTGTGTTTTCCATTTCAGATATACAAGTTGAAAATCTTTCCTGATTCTTCTTGAGTCCAAAGTATTTTCTGTGGGAAGTGGGCTGAAAGGCCTTTAGAAGATTTGGCCAGACCTCTTCTGATTGTGTGGGGAGATCCAACCATCCATTTTGTAGTGTACTAGAGACCAGAGAGAAGATGGAGGGACAAAGCATAGCAGATGCAGATGTTGGAAAAGGCTTTCCAGCCGTTCAACCTTGGAGTTGTAGGAAGAATGGGGCAACTCCCGGGCAGAAGAGCCAAGAAGAGGAAGTCAGCAGTTCAGAGGTCCAATGCTTTCACTTCAGAAAAGTGCAGTTCCAGGAGGGGAAGAGTCTCCGAGATGTTTGTACTCAGCTTCACCGTCTTTGCCGTCAGTGGCTGCAGCCGGAAAAACACACCAAGGCTCAGATGCTGGACCTGGTGCTCCTAGAGCAGTTCCTGGCTGTCCTTCCCCCAGAGATGGAGAAATGGGTGCGGGAGTGTGGAGTGGAGACCAGTTCCCAGGCGGTGGCCCTGGCCGAAGGCTTCTTGCTGACCCAGGAAGAGGAAAAGATGCAAGAAGAGTTGCAGGTTGGAGAATATAATCTTAGCAGTTCTAGAAGGGAGCTCTCTGAATTTGTGAATATCTTTTTGCAAATTTTTCTGTTATTATTACCTCCTATGGCTTGATGTTCCATTTTTCTTCCATAAGATTTATTTATATGATAAATAAATAATAAGCCGGGGTGGCACAGCAGGTCGAGTGCTGTACTGCAGGCCACTGAAGCTGACTATAGATCTGAAGGTCAGCAGTTCAAATCTCATCACCCAGCTCAAGGTTGACTCTGCCTTCCGAGGTGGGTAAAACGAGGACCCGGATTGTGGGGGAAATAGCCTGGCTCTGTTAAAAAGTGCTATTGCTAACATGTTGTAAGCCACCCTGAGTCTAAGGAGAAGGGCAGCATCAAAATCGAATGAATAAATAAATAAACAAACAACTAAATAAATAAATAAGCAAATAATTAATTAAATAAATAAATAAATAAATAAATAAGTCAACAACAAGCCCAACTGAACTCGTGAGTCCATCCTCAAGACGTAAGATTCACACTCAACAGACTCTGGGGCAGGGATCCTGTGAGGACAAAGATTCTCCCGAACTAATTGCCACTCCTCCACCCTTTCCCTGAAGTTGTAGCAGATGCACTACCTGAAACCTGCCTGGGTACATCCCAGAGAGCAGAACACCCTTCTGGCCCAGACAGGTCTCGGTTATGCATGCAAGGTCCACCCCCTTGTCTAAGACTAAATCTCAGATGAGAAGGGCCTTGTTGACAACAGACCCGGCATTGAACAGCAGTAACCTGAGGCCAGGGCCCTGATATCCCATGTCTCCAGCTATAGAATAGAATAGAATTTTTATTGGCCAAGTGTGATTGGACACACAAGGAATTTGTCTTGGTGCATATGCTCTCAGCGTACATAAAATAAAATATACATTTGTCAAGAATCATGTGGTACAACACTTAATGATTGTCATAGGGGTCAAATAGGCAATGAAGAAGCAATATTAATAAAAATCTTAGGATATAAGCAACAAGTTACAGTCATACAGTCAACATGGGAGGAAAAGGATGATAGGAATGATGAGAAAAACTAGTAGAATAGAAGTGCAGATTTAGTAGAAAGTCTGACAGTGTTGAGGGAATTATTTGTTTAGTAGAGTGATGGTGTTCGGAAAAAAACTGTTCTTGTGTCTAGTTGTCTTGGTGTGCATTGCTCTGTAGCAACCTTCTGAGGGTAGGAGATGAAACAATTTGTGTCCAGGATGTGAGGGGTCAGTAAATATTCCCCCCGCCCTCTTTTTGACTCGTGCAGTATACAGGTCCTCAATGGAAGGCAGGTTGGCAGCAATTGTTTTTTCTGCATTTTTTTTTCTGCATCTGGAAACCAGACCTTATTAACAAACGTATCCTAGCCATAGAAACTGAAACCAGGCTCAGAATACACATTGCAAAACAACCAAGCAGTCTGCAAGCTCCAACTACTCAGGATATCACACCTAATCCACAATCGTTAACTAATCAGCATACCTCAGTTATATCAACGACCCCAGGTGTTACCCCACTGACTCACCAGGGAGTTTCTACACAGCAGGCAATTGCTGAACCATCAAACCACACCCAGCCACCAGTATTTATAAAAGGAAGGCAGCTCAGGACTCGCTGTGTTTGCCCTAGAACAAGGACAGAAACACCAGCCTGAAGATGACGAGTTGGACCTCGTCGAATATATATTTGTTTTCGTAGATTTTCACGGGTACAGGTATGACGGTCTTGGTGTATTCGGGTTTCTTCCCGTGTAGGATTTGGAAATTTCTGACGACGTTTCGACGAGGTCCCACTCGTCATCTTCAGGCTGGTGTTTCTGTCCTTGTTCTAAGGCGAACACTGCGAGACCTGAGCTGCCTTCCTTCTATAAATACTGGTGGCTGGGTGTGGTTTGATGGCTCAGCAATTGCCTGCTGTGTAGAAACTTCCTGGTGAGTCAGTGGGGTAACATCTGGGGTCCTTCATGTAGCTGAAGTATGCTGATTAGTTAATGGTTGTTGATTATAGAAGGGATTATAGAGTGGGACCTCGTCGAAACGTCACCAGAAATTTCCAAATCCTACATGGGAAGAAACCCGAATACACCAAGACCGTCATATAGATAGATAGATAGATAGATAGATAGATAGATAGATAGATAGATAGATAGATAGATAGATAGATAGATAGATAGATAGAAATTATACTAGATATACTATTGTTTGTCCTTTTTCCTTAATGCCTCTGTTTTAGAGGGGCTTGCATTGGGAGAAAGTGTTCCTCCTAAGGCAGGCAAATCTCCCCGCAGAGAAAGTCCTGTTGGTACAGTGGTGGTTGGAGCAGTGGTGACACTCAGGTTTAATATGAGAAACTATAAAGCCCCATATGGCTCAGGACCAGATTATTTACGGGACTGTCCCTTGCCATATACCTCCCAGAGACCTATAAGAGCACACAGAGTTGGTCTCCTCCAGGTCCCGCTAGCCAAGCAATGCAGGCTGGGGGGAGCATGGGGTAGGGCCTTCTCTGCTGCCGCCCCAGCTGTACGGAATCAACTCCCCACTGATGTCTGTACTGCTCCCACCCTATTGCCCTTCCGTAAGGCCACGAAGACTTGGCTTTGCCGACAGGCCTGGGGTACATGAACCACCAACAACAATGGCCAAATTGTATGAATGTTTAGTATACATGTTGGGTTAGTTTATTATGTTCATTAGGGTTTTAATTAATGGTTTTATAACTTAGTTTTATATTTGACTTCTTTTTATTGTCTTGTATTTTATATTGTGGTAAGACACCCTGAGTCCTTCGGGATTGGGTGGCATAGAAGTCGAATTAATAAATAAACAAATAAATAAAAAACAGCCTGCTGCTAGAGCAGAAATCCAGGCAGAAGATGATGCAAGCCCAGAGGAAGTGGAAGTAATCGGTAAAATAAAAGGAGTAGCTGAACGAATGGGTTTACTAAAACCTAAACTCAGTCCTGTAGCGGGAGTAGTGGAGACGGGTGCACCTGATGTGAATCCTGCAGCAATATTTGTAACTGTTCCTATATTAGTCTTTCCTATTGACAAAATTGAACGGGTCCAAAGACGGGCTACAAGAATGGTGGAAGGTCTTAAGCATAAAACGTATCAGGAAAGACTTAATGAACTCAATCTGTATAGTCTGGAGGACAGAAGGAAAAGGGGGGACATGATTGAAACATTTAAATATGTTAAAGGGTTAAATAAGGTTCAGGAGGGAAGTGTTTTTAATAGGAAAGTGAACACAAGAACAAGGGGACACAATCTGAAGTTAGTTGGGGGAAAGATCAAAAGCCACATGAGAAAATATTATTTTACTGAAAGAGTAGTAGATCCTTGGAACAAACTTCCAGCAGACATGGTTGGTAAATCCACAGTAACTGAATTTAAACATGCCTGTTTAAATACAATGGATATATATCCATTGTAAGATAAAATACAGGATATATATCCTGTATTTCCATACAGGAAATATCCATTGTAAGATAAAATACAGGAAATAGTATAATGGCAGACTAGATGGACCATGAGGTCTTTTTCTGCCGTCAGTCTTCTATGTTTCTATGTTTCTAAGTTGAAACCTGTGGCAGGCTCCGAGCTAAAATGTCCAGTGCTGAAAAGCAGCGGCTGTCAAAATCAATGTCCCAAAGTCAGAGTCCCCAATTTATTTATTTATTTATTATTTATTTATTGGACTTATATGCCACCGCTCTCCGTGGACTCGGGGCAACACAGAATGCTTCTGTGGGTTCTGCTGGCCTGATGTGGTTGGGACGCCAGCGACCTGATCACCCACTGAGATAATCGCCCTCCGCTGTTCTCGTGTTGTCCTCAGCGTTTGGCCGTTGTGTGGGGAAACCCTCCAACTGTCGTTTTCAGCACTTGGTGTTTGGTTGCCAGGAACAGTGTTGGCCATTGTCCTCAGTGTCCCAGGCCTCAATTACCACCTTCTCTGCTTGGCCGTCGCCCTCTGCAACTCAACCCTCTGGCGCTCAACCTCCCACAGCCCGGTCCAGCCGCCAGTATCCAGGCATGGGCAGGCTGCTCTGCTCGATGTCAAGATGCAGCTAGTAGGTTCTTCAATGTTACCGTCGTTACCAGGCGCGGCTGCTCCTCTCCTCTCTTCCACCGCCACCGGAACTGGAACAAGATACGTTTGGGGCAATTTTTCGATTCTGTTTCAAGTTTCAGAAATGGGCTTTGGGCTGATTTAAAGGTGCAGTATGATAATTCATTAATGTTCTTTCTCTGTTTCTGTTTCTCGTATCACCTCATGTCTGTCCCAAGGGGAGGCAAGATTCATTCAGATCTTCTCAAGAGCTGCTGTTCAGGGAGACTTTCCACAAAGATCAAAGCCAGGAGACCACACCAGGTAAGAAAAGCTCTTTCTGTGAACTATAACATTTAGCTGATTCTTTTGCGCCTCTTGATTGGAATCTATCTCTTTATAACAAATATCTCTGAGACCGCCTTCTGCTGCACAAATCCCAGCGACCGATTAGGTCCCACAGAGTCGGCCTTCTCCGGGTCCCGTCAACTAAACAATGTCGGTTGGCGGGCCCCAGGGGAAGAGCCTTCTCTGTGGCGGCCCCGACCCTCTGGAACCAGCTCCCCCCAGAGATTAGAACTGCCCCTACCCTCCTTGCCTTTCGTAAACTCCTCAAAACCCACCTTTGTCGTCAGGCATGGGGGAATTGAGATATCTCCCCCGGGCCTATATAATTCATGTATGGTATGTTTGTAGGTATGTCTGCTTAAAAATGGGGTTTGTTAATTATTTTAAATTTTAAATTGTAAATTATTAGATTTGTCATGAATTGTTTTATTAATTAATTAATTAATTAAATCTGCTTCCACCATTTTTCCCTTTCTCACAGAGAGTAGAAAGCTGTCGTTGGGAATTTTAGAATCACCTCCTCTTTGTGGTGGGGCTGAAGGATTGGCTGAACCGCTACTTCAGGTAAGGAGGAAAAGTATGAGAAAATGTCCATAAATCTTGGGTGGATTTAATTTTTTTTTTTTTTTGAATTATTGCCATGTCTAAGCAGTACACATCTGACATCCGGTCAATCAAAACTGATATGCAACCTGGCTATCTCTCCCTTCTGACTGGGTCCTTTCTGAGATGCTTTCTCCACTTCTCCTGCTTCGCCATCATAGTTCATTGACCAGACTGTTGTCCCATTAGGGCTCTTCCTTCTGTCTCCCAGGGTGGCTCTCACACACCATTTTATCAAAAATACACCCTATTTTCTGTCTTTTCAAAAGCATATTTTCTAAATATGCCCATGTCACACCAACACTCCGCAGTCTGCATTGGTTGCCGATTGGTTCCGGTCACAATTCAAAGTGTTGGTTATGACCTATAAAGCCCTTCATGGCACCGGACCAGAATATCTCCGGAACCGTCTTCTGCTGCATGAAGCCCCACGAAGCATATCCGAGTCTGCGGAGAGGGGCGGCATACAAATCCAATAAATTATTATTATTATTATTATCATTATTATTATTATCATTATATTTTGAACAACTGTGACCTGGTAATGAGAATCTGCATAGATATTTTATTTATTTATTTATTTTATTAATTAGATTTGTATGCCGCCCCTCTCTGCAGAATCGGGGCGGCTAACACCAGTAAAAAAGATAATATAACAAATCTAATATTAAAAGTAATTTTAAAAAACCCAATTTAAGAAACCAATCATATATACAAACATATCATACATAAATTTCATAAGCCTAGGGGGAAGGGAATATCTCAATTCCCCCATACCTGACGACACAGGTGGGTTTTAAGGAGCTTACGAAAGGCAAGGAGGGTGGGGGCAACTCTGATATCTGGGGGGAGTTGGTTCCAGAGGGTCGGGGCCGCCACAGAGAAGGCTCTTCCCCTGGGGCCCGCCAACCGACATTGTTTAGTTGACGGGACCTGGAGAAGGCCAACTCTGTGGGACCTAACCGGTCGCTGGGATTCGTGCGGCAGAAGACGGTCCCAGAGATGTTCTGGTCTGATGCCATGAAGGGCTTTATATATCATAACCAACACTTTGAACTGTGACCGGAAACCGATCAGCAACCAATGCAGACTGCGGAGTGTTGGTGTGACATGGGCATATTTAGAAAAGCCCATGATAGCTCTCGCAGCTGCATTCTGCACAACCTGAAGTTTCCGAACACTTTTCAAAGGTAGCCCCCTGTAGAGAGCGTTACAGTAGTCGAGCCTCGAGGTGGTGAGGGCGTGAGTGACTGTGAGCAGTGAGTCCCGGTCCAGATAGGGCCGCAACTGGTGCACCAGGCAGACCTGGGCAAACGCCCCCCCTCACCACAGCTGAAAACTATTATAAGTGATCTTATTCTGAATTTTGCAGAATTATGCCAATTTTGTTCACTGAATCTCTCTTCTTGAATTGGTAGAAAAAAATTATCAAGTTATTGGGATTATCTGTTAATAAGAAAACTTGTGTCCTTATTCAGGAAGTTGTATCTTTTGAGGACGTGGCCGTGAATTTCTCCAAGGAGGAGTGGTCTCACCTGAATGCTGACCAAAAAGCTCTCCATGAAGAAGTCATGCTGGAGAATTCCAGGAATCTGGCTTCTTTGGGTAAGAACCAGTGTTCCCTCTAATTTTTTGGGGGGTGGACGGAAAAGTATAGTGTCTGAGCGGCAGTCCCTTTGGGACTGGGCGGCACTCTTTCCCTCTCACTCTTTCCCTCTCGGCTTCTGGGCAGGTTTGAAAAACTCTGAGTTGATGATGATTTTTAAGTGAGCCATTGCTCACTGCTCAGCTTAGAGGGAACTATGGTAAGAACCCTGTCGTTGCATAGAAACACCACGGGGTGGGGGACTTAGATGTTAGTTCTAATTTTAAAAAAAGTCATTTATTTATTTATATCCTGCCTTTGTTTTTTAAAAAATAATAATAAAGGCAGTGAACAAACCCTGCATTCTTCCTCCTGCTGTTTTCCCTACAACAACAAACCTGTGACATTGGTTGAGCTGAGAGAGACTGGCTAAGGTCACCCCGCCAATCATGCCTAAGGCAAAACTAGTACTCATAGTCACCTGGTTTCTAGCCAGGTTGGTTAACTGTTTCACCAAACTGAATTTATAGAAGGAGGAAATTCTTTGAAAGAAAAATCATGGAATAGTCCCAGGTCAAAGCTTAGATCAGGGTGGTGCCTTAGATTCTTTGTTATGTGATCCAATCCTGTTAGATCAGTGTTTCCCAACCTTTTTTGAGCCGCGGCACATTATTCACATTTACAAAATCCTGGGGAACATTGAGCGGGGGGGGGGGGAAGTTTGGACAAAAAATATCTCTTCCTCCCTATTCGCTCTATTTCTCTCTGCTTCTTTCTCTCTCTCTCTCCCTTCCTTCCTCTTTCTTTCCCCCTCTCTCTCCATTTCTCTTTGTTTCTCCCTTCCTTCCTCTCTTTTTTGCCCTCCTTCTCTCTCCCTCCTTTCCTCCCTCAATGTCTTTCCATCACTCTCCTTCCCCCCTCTCTCTCCCTCTCTCTTTATCTCTCTTGCTATCTCTCTTTCTCTCTTTTTTTTGCTTTCTCTCTTTCTCTCCCCCCTCTCTCTCCCTCTCTCTCCTTCTCTTATTATCTCTTTCTCTCTCTTTCTGTCTCCTCTCTCCCTCTCCCTCTCTCTTTCTCTCCCTCTCTTGCTATCTCTTTCTCTCTCTCTTTCTCTCCCCCCTCTCTCCCTCTCTTTCTCTCTCTCCCTCTCTTGCTATCTCTATCTCTCCCCCCTCTCTCCCTTTCTCTTTCTCTCTCTCCCTCTCTTGCTATCTCTTTCTCTCCCCCCTCTCCCTCTCTTTCTCTCTCCCTCTCTTGCTATCTCTTTCTCTCCCCCCTCCCTCTCTCTTTCTCTCTCTCCCTCTTGCTATCCCCCCTCTCTCTTTCTCTCTGTCCCTCTCTTGCTAACCCCCTCTCTCCCTCTCTCTCTCTCTCCCTCTCTTGCTATCTCTTTCTCTCCCCCCTCTCTCCCTCTCTTTTTCTCTCAGCAGCGGCAGCAGGGTGATCAGCTGTGAGGCGGAGCTCCGGAACCGAGGCACCGACGGCGGCGGCTAGACATGTTGCTAGACGCCGTACATGCTGGCGTTGCGCTGGGCATGGACGTGGGGCTGGAGCCTCCATCCCAGCCCAGCCAGCAGGCAAGTGCCAGCCACGCAATTCCAGCATGTCCAGCCGCCGCCGTCGGTGCCTCTGTTCCGGAGCTCCGCTTCACAGCTGACCACCCTGGCACCTCCCCACGGTTACTGCCCGCTGCCGCTGCCGCCGCACGGCTACAGCAACATGTCCAGCCGCCGCCGGTCGGAGCCTCCGTTCCGGAGCTCCGCCTGACAGCTGACCACCCTGGCGCCGCCACACGGCTACTGCCCGCTGCCGCTGCCGCCGCCATCACTCTCCCGCTGCCGCCGCCCTCCCACCAGGCCCCAAAGCTCACCTGCTGCCGTCGCCGGAAAACTTGGAAGGCACAAATAATGAAGCTCAGGTTCCGGTCTCACAACTTTTTGATCTTTGCAAAAAGTTGCGAGATCAGAAGCTGAGCTTTTTTCTTCGCGGCACACCTGACCATGTCTCGCTGCACACCAGTGTGCCGCGGCACACCGGTTAGGAAACACTGTGTTAGATGAGGATCAGTAAGGATACATTTGGAAGTGGGTCCTTGCTAAAATCTTAGTTTGGAACCTTTGTGTTTACCAACAAAGCAGCTAAAATATATTAATGATTCTTTGGCTGAGTTTCAGAAGAAAAGGTTTGATTCTTCCCTTTGCTAACAACATTTCATTTTCATTTTTTTTCTTTTTTGAAGGCTTTAATGGGCAAGAGAATAAGAATTGCAATGAGGAATGCCAAGCCACCCAGCTGAAAAAGGAAAGGGGGAAATTTCCAGATCAGAATCAATCAAAGAGTGATGAAACAAAGCGACCACAAAGTGGAATTAAAGAAGGCTTTCCTCATGTCGGTTGGCTTCCTAACCATACAAACATTGATACGGAAGAAAGGCCATGTCAATGCGTAGAATCTGGAGAGACCTTTAATAAATTTGATCATCTTAATTCTCATAAAAAGACACATTCAGAAGAGAAACCATCTACGTGCAGGGAATGTGGAAAGACCTTCTGTTTTAATGACTCTCTTGGAACTCAGGAATCGCAGAGGAGTCGCAAAGGAGAAGAGCTTTACCAATGCTTCGAGTGTGCAAAGAAGTTTACTTTTAAGGGTAATCTTGATTCCCACAAGAGGATCCACACAGGAGAGAAACCGTATAAATGCATAGAGTGTGGTAAGAGGTTTAATAGGAAATATTCTCTAATTCACCATAAAACTATCCATACAGAGAAGAAGCCGTATCAATGCATGAAGTGCAGAAAAACCTTCTCTTATTATTACTCTCTCACGAAACATCAAAGGATTCACAAAGGAGGAAGACCTTATAAATGCATGGTGTGTGGAAAGGCTTTTAGGCACAGCAGTGGTCTTAATTGCCACAACATGATCCACACAGGAGAGAAGCCATGTAAATGCCAGGAATGTGGAAAGACCTTTTCTTATAACTCAAGTCTCAACCGTCACAAGAGGATCCACACAGGGGAGAAAGCATATGAATGCATGGAGTGTAGAAAAACATTTGCTTCTAGCAGTAGTCTTATTGCCCACAAAAGGATCCACACAGGGGAGAAACCATATCAATGCATGGTGTGTGGAAAGGCTTTTAGTTACAGCAATGGTCTTAATAGCCACAATATGATCCACACAGGAGAAAAGCCATATAAATGCCAGGAATGTGGAAAGACCTTTTCTTATAACTCAAATCTCAAGCGCCACAAGAGGATCCACACAGGGGAGAAACCATATGAATGCATGGAGTGTGGAAAGACATTTGCTTCTAGCAGTAGTCTTATTGCCCACAAGAGGATCCACACAGGGGAGAAGCCATATGAATGCATGGAGTGTGGGAAGTCATTTTCTTGTAGCAGTAGTCTTAATACCCACAAGAGGATCCACACAGGGGAGAAGCCATGTGAATGCATGGTGTGTGGAAAGACATTTGCTTCTAACAGTAATCTTTATACCCACAAGAGGATCCACACAGGGGAGAAGCCATATAAATGCATGGAGTGTGGAAAGGACTTTAAGGAGAAATCAACGCTTACCTGCCACAAAAGTATCCACACAGGAGAGAAGCCATATAAATGTGTAGAATGTGGAAAGGACTTTAAGGAGAAATCTACTCTTACCCACCACAAAAGGATCCACACAGGAGAGAAGCCATATAAATGTGTAGAATGGGGAAAGGGCTTTAAGCAGAAATCTAATCTTACCCACCACAAAAGGATCCAAACAGGAGAGAAGCCATATCAATGCACGAAGTGCAGAAAAACCTTCTGTTATTATTTCTCTCTCATGAAACATCAAAGGATTCACAAAGGAGGAAGACCTTATAAATGCATGGAGTGTGGAAAGGCTTTTAGGCACAGCAGTGGTCTTAATTGCCACAACATGATCCACACAGGAGAGAAGCCATGTAAATGCCAGGAATGTGGAAAGATCTTTTCTCATACCTTAAGTCTCAAGCGTCACAAGAGGATCCACACAGCAGAGAAGCCATATGAATGCATGGAGTGTAGAAAAACATTTGCTTCTAGCAGTAGTCTTGTTGCCCACAAAAGAATCCACACAGGGGAGAAACCATATCAATGCATGGTGTGTGGAAAGGCTTTTAGTTACAGCAGTGGTCTTAACAGCCACAATATGATCCACACAGGAGAAAAGCCATATAAATGCCAGGAATGTGGAAAGGCCTTTTCTTATAAATCAAATCTCAAGAGCCACAAGAGGATCCACACAGGGGAGAAACCATATGAATGCATGGAGTGTGGAAAGACATTTGCTTCTAGCAGTAGTCTTAATACCCACAAGAGGATCCACACAGGGGAGAAACCATATCAATGCATGGAGTGTGGAAAGTCATTTTCTTGTAGCAGTAGTCTTAATACCCACAAGAGGATCCACACAGGGGAGAAGCCATGTGAATGCATGGAGTGTGGAAAGTCATTTTCTTGTAGCAGTAGTCTTATTGCCCACAAGAGGATCCACACAAGAGAGAACTCATGAGTGTGGAAAGACATTTGCTTTTTGCAGTAGTCTTATTGTCCACAAGAGGATCCATACAGGAGAGGGCCCATGTAAATGCATAGAATGTGGAAAGTCATTTTCTTGTAGCAGTAGTCTTAATCGCCACAAGAGGATTCACACAGCAGAGAAGCCATATAAATGTGTGGAATGTGGAAAGGGCTTTAAGCACAAATCTACTCTTACCTCCCACAAAAGGATCCACACAGAAAAGAAGCCATGTACATGAAAAGAGTGTGGAAAGAGCTTTAATCATAGCAGTCAACTTAATTCGCACCAGAGGATCCACACAGGTGGGAAGCCATATCAGTTCATGTAATGTGAAAAGACCTTTCATTGTATCAGTAATCTGAATTACCATAAAAAGATCCAAGCAGGAGAACCCATGTAAATGTGTGCAATGTGAAGAGGGCTTTAAAAGGAGTTGTGATCTCACTTCCTATGAAAGAATCCATAGGGAGTAGGGGTAGGAGAAGCACATGAATGCATGATTTGACTTACCATAGAAGGAGCCACAGTCAGGAGAAAATATGTCAATAAGGAAAGTGTGGGAAGAGGTTCAATAGAAATACAGGTTTCCGATTCTTATTTGGCTTCCCTAAGTGGGAGCTTTATCATCAAGCAGCAACACTCAACTAGAACAGAGAATGGATTCTTCTGAGAAGACTACTAACTGTGGAAGGATTCTACCTGCAAATTGGTTGGCATGCCTTCTTATGGGGAGAAAATCATAAAATACATACCTATTTCAATCGACATTACTTGTTAGATATGATTAAAAATAAGGAAACATCACTACCATGGTATCCCTAAATGGGTATCAACAACAGAGGCAAAATTATAACAACAACAACAACAACAGCAGCAATAATAATAATAATAATAATAATAATAATAATAATAATAATATCCACAACTTCTGGAAGCAAGCTGTTCCATTAATTAATTGTTCTATCAGGAATGTTTTGTTTAGTTCTAAGTTACTTCTCTTCTTGTTCAGTTTCCATCTATTGCTTCATGTTCTACCCTCAGGTGTAGTGTTGGGCGAACCGAACCTGCAAAGTTCGGGTTGTACCGAACTTTGCGCGGTTCGGTATACTGAACCCGAACCTGAATTTTTGCAAAGGTTCGGTAAAGGTTCGGGTTCGGGAGAGCGCCAGGAAGCGCCGCCGCCCAGCTGTCACCTTCAGAAACAGCCGGGGCACTTCTCGGCGGTCTCCTGAACGCCGAACCCAAAAGTTCGGCAAAAGTTCGGGTTCAGATTCAGGAGAACACCAGGAAGCCCCGCTGCCCAGCTGTCACCTTCCAAAACAGCCAGGGCGCTTACCGTCTCTCTCCCGAACCCGAACTTCCGGCTGTTTCTGAAGGTGACAGCTGAGTGGCGGCGCTTCCCAGAAGAGCCGGGGAGCTGTCGGCCAGTCGGTGTTCTGCCTGACTGGGCTCAGGCAATGAGTAACAGTCCAAGGAAAAGAAATCAAACACACACATGCTCTTTTAATCAGCAAACTTGTACTAAACAAACAAAAAAGGGTTCATCAAAACAGTCCTTCGTGTCAGGAAACAGTGATAGTGCAAGGCTTACTTCAGCCGCATACAAAACACAGGAAAAAGCAAACAAAGACAACCTGCAAGGAGCAGAGACGTTTCAGGAGTCCTTTGAATTTTTGGAGCAAACAGCAAGTCCCAGAGGTTTCACCTCCCACATGCCTGAAAAAGCTGGGTTGAAATCCAAAGGCATGGAACAGAAACTTCAGAACAGGAACCACAAAATAATGCAGATAAACAGCCACAGTTTGCCTTGTGCCTCTGTTCCCTTTTATACCTTTAGCCCTCATTAAGGGAACCACGCCCAGCCCTCAGTATAAGAAACACACCCAGCCCAGGTGCTACTCTGATGACCTGTAATAATCCTTCAATTGATCCCTCCTTTGCATAGCTCTTCGGCTACGCATGTCTATGAATTGGTCTGCAGAGGAATCCAAGGACGAAAGACTGTCTGAGTGACTGCATGCCAAATCCCCTGGGCTGTCTGCTGAGTCCTGCGAACCAGTGGCCTCATCCTCCTGGCTGTCTGCCACGTCTTCCTGGCTGTCAGCCAGGCTTTCGCACTCACTTTATGCCGCATCTCTCCCATCTGTGGGAGCAACGGCTGGCCCAGGCCCAAACACAACAGTCGGGAGGCAAAAAAGGAGGTGGGGAATCCCACGAGGAGATTTCAGGGGCGGAGCTTTGACTTCACTGAGACGTCCTTCATGGCCAGCTGAAATGGGGACTACAGGAAGGACGTCTCATTGATGTCAAAGCTCGATCCCGGAATACCCTCGTGGGATTCCCCACCTCCTTTTGTGCCTCCCGACCGGCCGCTCGATCCCGGAATACCCTCGTGGAATTCCCCTCCTCCTTTTGTGCCTCCCGACCGGCCGACAGCTCCCCGGCTCTTCTGAGAAGCACCGCCACCCAGATGTCACCTTCAGAAACAGCCAGGGCACTTCTTAGCAGTCTCCCGAATGCCGAACCCGGAAGTTCGGCAAAAGTTCGGGTTCAGGAGAGCGCCAGCAAGTGCCCTGACTGTTCCGGAAGGTGACAGCTGGGCAGCAGTGCTTCCTGGTGCTTTCCCGAGTGCCGAACCTGAAATCTTTTAAAAATTTGGGTGCCGAACCCGAACTTTGTTGGGTTTGCCCAACACTACTAAGGTGCTTTGGAGAATAGATTGACTCCATTGTGGCAACCCCATAGATATTGGAACACTGCTATCATGTCTCCCCTGGTCCTTCTTTACACTAGATATACCCAGTTCCTGCAACCGTTCTTCATATGTTTTAGCCTCCAGTCCCCTAACCATCTTTGTTGCTCTGCTCTGTACTCTTTCTAGAGTCTCAACATCCTTTTTGTATTGTGGTGACCAAAACTAATGCAATATTTCAAGTGTGGCCTTACCAAGGCATTATAAAGTGGTATTAACACTTCACATGATTTTGATTCTATCCCTCTGTTAATGCAGCCTAGAACTGTGTTAGCTTTTTTGGCAACTGCTTCACACTGCTGGCTCATATTTAAATGGTTGTTCACTAGGACTCCAAGATCTCACTCAGTTACTATTGTTGAGCAACGTAACACATAAATAAAATAAATATATTGTACCTGTGTATTTCGTTTTTCTTGCCTAAATGTAGAACCTTGGTTTTTTTCGCCATTGAATTTCATTTTGTTAGATAGCGCCCAATGTTCAAGTTTGTCAAGTCGCTTCTATATCTTGCATTTATCTTCTGGAGTGTTGGCTATTCCTGACAGTTTCATGTCATCTGCAAATTTGATGAGTTCCCCATTTATCCCCAAGTCATTGATGAAGATGTTGAAGAGTACTGGGCCTAAAACAGAGACTTGGGGTGCTCCACTGCATACATCCCTCCATGTAGATGCAGTTCCATTGAGCACTACATGTTGAGTGCGGTTAGTTAGCCAGTTTTGAATCCATCTGGTGGTATTACTGTCCATCCTACATTTTTCTACTTTATCTATTAGTAGGTTATGGGTCTAGGACAGTTTGCCTCCTCCTGTTGACCACAGATCTTTGGTCTCCAGCCTTCCACCTTGGACGATTGGGCTCTGCTTATTCTCCCTTGTTGAATGGCCGCCAGCTGTTAGGCCAGCCCTTCCGTCATAAAAACCCACATTCACCTCTTTTGTGCAGGGGTAGGAGATACTTCAGATCAGGCTACTCTTCACTGATACCTTCACTTAAATAATTACTAAGATTTAATCTTTTTAGATACTTTTGGCCCGGGAGATTGGGGACACTCCTGCAATCATTATGGCAGATTTAGTACATTCCAACAACTATGACTCTTTGCCAGAAGAGGTTATTTCGATGAGTAAGGAAAAGTCTTTGTTTAATAAACGTAGGTCAATTTTCCATGATTTAAACTTTTTAGATACTTTTGGCCTGGATGGTTGAGTCTTCATTTACATGTTGACAAATGGTTCTGGATCAAACAGGTGAAAAGGCACCAATTTTGGTTTTGTAATCAGGTCAATTTTTTCATACAAGACTAGCAAATAAGCTGAAATAAAACCAGGCTTTTGGCAAGACAGATGTTAATTCCATTCTTTTTAATTACCCCCCTTGAAACCATCATCTTTGATCTGTCCCTGGATGCCACACTTCGCTTCCTACTTTGTTACAGAGCCCAAGACTACAACATCACCCATGTGAACAAATTAACCTCACAACTAATGTGGGCAGGCTCTTGCTGTAATACTGGCAATGATCTCTACAACATATTCTTGCTTGAAGTCAAAAGAACTATCAGACTACATGTACCACTAATAACTACCATAAGCAAGAAAAATAACCTACTCATCTCAATAAGAAAACTACAATCCAAAAAAACCCCTCTCTGACGGAAAAACAAAAAAGATCATGTAACCAATTTCAAGAGCCGCTACAAAAATATATGCCACCAAATAAAGACAGAATGCTTCAACTCTCACAGCAAACAAAAGGAAAAACTCCTGTGCACCAAATCCAACTGTACCTTCTACAACTTTGTTAACAACAAACTCAAGGACTAAAGACCCATCCCACCACTAAAAGGACCCAACAACAAAGAATGCTACGATGAATCAACCAAAGCTAACCTTTTCAACATATTCTTTGGCTCAGTCTTTGTAAACAGCAATGGCTCATCCCCCAAATTCACTAATCATACCCCAAACACTCACAATGACTTAACACAAATAGACTTCACAGAAGACAACATTGAAAAGGCACTTTGTGATCTTAAACCACCTCTATCAATTGGGCCTGATGGTCTATGTGGATACTTCCTAAGAAAAGCTATCAACAGCATAGCCGAACCACTAAGCATAATCTTCAAAGAATCATTCAGGACCTGCTCACTACCAAAGCTATGGTTGCAAAGTTACGGAATCAATCATTAACCAATCAATTACCCTCCACCTAGAAACGGACAACCTACTCTCTAGCAAACAATTTGGTTTCAGAAACACCAAATACAAGCTGAATAAACAAGACTTTGCAGACAACCCTCATTCCGTAAAAGACTTTGGAATACTCATATCAAATTACCTAAGTGCCAAAGCCCACTGCAACAACGTTGCCAAAAAGGCCTCAAGAGTTGTTAACCTAATCCTACGTAGCTTCTGCTCCATAATCTCACACTACTAACCAGAGCATACAAAACTTTCGCCAGAGCAATCCTCAAATACAGCTCATCTGTCTGGAACCCACACCGCATTTCGGACCTAAACACCCTAGAAAATGTCCAGAGATACTTTATTAGAAAAGTCCTTCACTCCTCCACTCGCAACAGTATATCCTATGCAATTAGACTTACAATCCTAGGTTTAGAAAGCTTAGCACTACATCGCCTTAAACACAACCTCAGCATAGCCCATGAAATCACCTGCTACAACGTCCTTCCTGTCAACGACTACTTCAGCTTCAACCACAACACACCACCATACAGCAGATACAATCTTAAAGTAAACCCCTCTAAACTTGACTGCAGAAAATACAACTTTAGTAACCAAGTAGTTGATGCATGGAACTCACTACCTGACTCTGTAGTATCATAAACTAACCCCCAAAACCTTTCCCTTAGACTATCCACTGTTAACCTCTCCCGATTCCTAAGAGGTCAGTAAGGGGCGTGCATAAATGCACCAGCGTGCCTTCCATTCCCTGTCCTAATGTTTCTCTCTTACTAGTATTATGTATATATGAGCATTGTTATATCATTGTATACCACCAATACATACTTGAGTAAATAAATAAAATAAATTGCTTCATAACTCTCCCCATTTCTTTATTTCTTTTTTTCAAAAAAATTAAACTTGATTAGGTATAAATACTGTATTTAAAAAGACATACATAGTATAAGACAAAACACACAGAGAAGTATAAATCAATACAAATTTATATCAACAAATTTGAATACAAAACATTTAACATGAATGTCAATCATCCTGCTGACTATCATTTCCTACAGCCTTTTAGTGGCGTCCTTAATTGTCCTAAATACATAAATATATTTCTTTTATGGTGTAAGATTCAGTCATTTAATTAAATTTCAATCATTATTATTATTATTATTATTATTATTATTATTATTATTATTATTATTATTATTATTTAGATTTGTATGCTGCCCCTCTCTGAGGATTTGGAGTGGCTCACAACAATTTATCTTTATAATTAAATTTATAATAACTTTAATTAATTCTTGCATCCGGTCTTTTGCTTCTACCAGCTATGTTTGGTTTTAACAACAGTTTGTCTATTAACTTCAGTTTGTTGGCAATTAGACTTGTAAGATTACTTATCTTCATTCACCATTCTTCCAGATTGTGGGAGATGGTTAGCCAATTAATATTATCTTCTGTTTGTTTATGGTCTATACCATGCCATTTTAATAATTTTTGGTATTTTTTTTTATTTAGCCAATTTTACCACCTGTCCCAGGTTTTGTAAAATTCTGTTTCTTCTTTATCTTGTAATTCTTATTTTTATTTATTTTTATTTATTTATATATATTTGTCATACAAGTATAGAATTATAGTTTGTATTAACATAACAAAGTACAGTATAAAGAGGCCTTATAAAAAGGATAATAGGACAGAAGGACAGGGACTGTAGGCACAATAGTGCGCTTATGCACGTCCCTTACAGACCTCCTAAAAAAGGGGAGAGGTCAACAGTATATAAGTTAAAGTTGAAAATTTTGGGGTTAGGGGAAGAAACAACAGAGTCAGATAGTAAATTCCAGGCATTAATCACTCGGTTGCTGAAGTCATATTTTCTGCAGTCAGATTTGGAGCGATTTACATTAAGTTTGTATTTATTACGTGCTCTTGTGTTGTTGTTGAAGGTGAAGTAGTCACTAACAGAAGGACATTATGGTCTATGATCTTATGAACAACAGTTAAATCAGTTCAGAGGTGATGTAGTTGTAGATTGTCTAGCCATAGTATTTGAAGTCTGGAGGAATACAGTAGTTTATTTCAAGAGGAGGAGTGAAGGACTCTTCTTGTGAAGTATTTCTGGACTCTCTCAATTGTGTCAATGTCAGTTATGCAATGTGGGTTCATACAGGCAAGCTGTATTCAAGTATTGGTCTGACGAATGTTTTGTAAGCTCTGGTTAGTAGCTCAGTGTTTTTGGAGAAGAAGCTACATAAAATTAGGTTTGTAACTCTTAGTGCTTTTTTAGCAATGTTGTTACAGTGAGCTCTGGCACTTAGGTCATTGGATATGTGCAAGAGAGAAAGAGAGAGAAAGCAAGAGAGAGAGAGAAAGAAAGTAAGAGAGAGAAAGAGACAGACAGAAAGAAAGCAAGAGAGAGAGAGAAAGAAAGCAAGAGAGAGAGGGAGAGAAAGACAGAAAGAAAGAGAGAGAGAAAGCAAGGGAGAGAGAGAGAGAGAGAGATTTCTTATAGAAGATTGCAACTCCACCTCCTCTATGGGTTTCTCAATCAGATTGGTAGACGTGATAGTCTCTAGAGTCATCTTTGCCATTTCAGCACATTCCATTACCCTATTGATTAAATTTATGATTGAGGGGATTGAATCCATTTTCCAATTTTGAGCATAAGTTATTCTGGCAGCGGTTAGTATATTTAGAATTAAATATCTCTCTTCTCCTTCTGTTTTTGTCTGAATATGACCAGAAGGAAATGTACCAGTTTATTTTTTATATTTTTTTTATAAGACAAAAACAAAACACCAACAAACATAGAACGTATATAAGGGCTTTTGCTGCCCCACTCTTATCAGATGTTTGTGGAGTAAAATTCTACATACAACTTAATGCAAAGATACTTATTCTTATATTCCTACTACATCTTTCTTTCTAATTTTTTATACCTAATATTCTACTGTTGTTTACTATTAGCAATTTACACATTTATGACTACTTACTCTTTATATATTTAAAGTTTAATTATTTATTCATTATTTCTTGATCTTTTATCTAACCAATCATAAACCTTATCCCAGACTTTATAATATTCTGCTGCTGCTTCTCCTTTCAAAAGTTCCAGTTTAAATGGGATTGGTTTGAAAATAACTTGTTCCCGGCAATTTTTAATCTTTTTCCAGAAACTTTATTCCATTAATGTAAATCTCTCTTGATTCTTGCTCCGTCATCTCCAAATACAAACTGATCTCTTCAAATCAGTGAAGTCTTCATTTATTTTGTCCTCTCAGCAGAGAAGCTGATTTCTTTTGAGGGTCTTTTTTTCATCAGGATTGTTTCCCCAGGTTTATTTGTGGTGCTACCTATTGGTGTTTCCAACTCTCCTAGGACCTAGGCTGCCCAGAGGTATGAATTTGAAAAGTCAGCTGTAAAAATTGAACTCACTGAAGATAGTCAATACAAGCCTTAATTTTCTTAGCTTAATTTTCCCATCTTTTCCTTCCTGTCTCTCTGCCAGCGCCCATATCTTCCATCTCTTCAGGAATGAGTTTGCCAACTACAACAACACAGAATATTATCTTTGAAAGAGAGGCTTTATTTCTTGTCTTTTGACAGCCCTGCCATTTCTGACAGGAATGTTGCTCGTTTTTGAGGCCTCCTACAGACCCTTCACCAGAGAGGCTACTCTTGAGGAAAGCGGCTTTTGAGTCTCCACAGAGATTTCCTCAATGTTGGCAAAATCACAGATGATTCTTAGACATTGAAAAAAGGAAAATCTTGAAACGGCCGCCTGCTGCACACGACACCGCCTTTCTAGACAGACAATGTTAGAGGGATACTTTTCTTTTAATCCAATGCCCATCATACGAGACCCACGTGGAAGACGACGTCCTCTGACATAATTCGCGCGATCCTCCAGAGGCCTCACTCGCTAGCCGTTGGAAGAGCTGGACACCGCCCCTTCCTCGTTTCGAAGCAAACTGAGCATGCGCCTTTTTCTTTCTCTGTCAAAAGTATTCTCCGAAGTTACCCACCCAGCCACCCACCCACCAGGAAAGGCTGGCAGCGTATCTGGCTTTTCTAACGGGTCCGATCCTGCTCCCCTTCGCTGTGAGCCTTAGGGTGAGTTTTTTTCCAGAAGTCCAAGAGTTTGCAGGGAAATCTTGCTCGCACGGAGATCCAGACGTGGACGGAGGAGGGGGGGGGGCTGCAAAACGTCATCAGCTTCGGAGTTATGGGAATGGGAGATCCCGCGATCCCATTTCCCCCTGCCTCCCCACGCATGCATGGACCGGGCTGGGGAGAAAGCAAAGCTGCGGACCGTCCCATTGCTCCTTTTTTTGGGGGGGGGGGGGGGATCAAGATCGCAGAAACTAAAGATCCATTTAATTGGGGAACACCCTAACAAGGCAGCGGGAGGGTGGGGGGGGGGGAGAGATCGGCTTTGGAAAACAAATTTCTACTTTCAAATCAGTCTTGACTCCTGGACAATTTCCTTTTTTGAAGGGGATTCCCTCTTCCTCTGTCCTAGGCTGAGAAAAGCGCCCTGCTGAAGTCGCTTCTGCTGGCTTTGCATGCAAGGCTGCAACTCTGTGTGCAAGAAATTGGATGTAAAGTGTGTAGGGACTGGAACTCGGTTTCCTGGTTTCCAGCCTTTCACTACCAACTGGTTCTTCCAGCACATCACATGATCCTCCACATCATGTTATTTATTTATTTATTTTTATTTAATTGGATTTACATGCCATCCCTCTGCAAGGACTGGGGGCGGCTCACAGCATGTACAGAAAAACAGGAAACAATAATAACAATCCAATTATACCTTAAAAAACAATCTTAATATTCTAATTAAAAACTATCAATATAATGCATTCAGCAGTCAAACTAACCATTCATCGGTCAGGGGGGAAGGTCTTAGGAACCTCAGGCCTGGCGGCAAAGATGAGTTTTTAAACTTTTTCGGGTGGGGGCAGTACGAATCTCTGGGGGGAGCTGTTTCCAGAGGGCCGGGGCCCCCACATAGAAGGCTCTTCCCCTAGGTCCCACCAGCCGACATTGTTTGGTCGACAGGACCCTAAGGAGACCAACTCTGTGGGACCTCACCAGTCGCTGGGATTCGTGCGGCAGAAGGCGGTCTCAGAGATAATCTGGTCCTATGCCATGCAGTGTTCCCTCTAATTTTTTGGGGGTGTGGGCGAAAAAGTATAGTGTCTGAGCGGCAGTCCCTTCGGGACTGGGCGGCACAGAAATAATAAATAAATAAATAAATAAATAACAAACAAACAAACAAACAAACAAACAAAAAACCCACCCTGTTTTGCCTCAGAGAATTTCAAAATAAAATACTGTACTGTGTGTCTATAACAGTGAGCTCATAATAGGGCAACTCTGTCAATATCAAAATGCCACTTAAATAGTTGAGCTAGTTTCAAACTAGATTTTGATTTTCTTTCTCTCTTCCTTACTCCCATTCTTTTTCTTTCTCTTTTCCTTCCTCTCTTTTTTCTGTTTCTCTCTCTTCCTCTCTCTCTCCTTCCCTCTCACTCTTTCCCTCTCGGCTTCTGGGCAGGTTTGGAAAACTGAGTTGATGATTTTTAAGTGAGTGATTGCTCACTGCTCAGCTTAGAGGGAACTATGCTGCCATGTAGGGCTTTATAGGTCATAACCAACACTTTTAATTGTGTCCGGAAACAAATTGGTAGCCAATGCAGCCCACGGAGTGATGGTGAGATATGGGCATTTCTTGGAAGGCCCAAGACTGCTCGCGTGGCTGCATTTTGGACGAGCTGAAGTTTCCGAACACTCTTCAAGGGTAGCCCCATGTAGAGAGCATTGCAGTAGTCGAACCTCGAGGTGATAAGGGCATGAGTGACCGTGAGCAGTGACTCCTGGTTCAGAAAGGGCCGCAACTGGTGCACCAGTTAATGCACGGATGGTTTATTCTGAAGGGACATAGGATTAAGAATTAGTTCTGCTTTTCTTTTCTCAATAATTAGTTTAACTCCTGCTGTCTTGCTTCTCTATTCTTGCTTCTGATGCCTGGAACTTAATACTCCGTAGATCAGGAACAAAGAACTGCTCAAGGTTGAGTCAAAATAGGTAAGGAAGAAGGCATTGCCCACAAGGCTACAAGGAAGGCTCAATAACATAAGGGAGACCAGGAAGAAGGCATGGACACCAAGGATAGAAGAAATGCTTTGTAGATAATAAAGGCATGGACAAGGAACAATCTGTAGATAAAGGGGTCATGAGGAACATATTGCCCAGGGTTAGGTAACAAACTTGTCTCTGATGGGCTACTTGAACGTATAAGATGTTCACCACACTCTTCTCAGATGTGACCCTTCCTTGCATGAATAGAATAGAATTCTTTACTGGCCAAGTGTGATTGGACACACAAGGAATTGGTCTTTAGTGGATATTTATTTATTTATTTATTAGATTTGTATGCCGCCCCTCTCCGAAGACTCGGGGCAGCTCACAACAGTAATAAAAACAATATAGTAGTGGAACAAATCTAATATTAAAAACATAAAAAACCCTATCATTATTTAAAAAACCAAACAGCACATTCATACCAAACATAAAACAAAGTATAAAAAAAAGCCTGAGGGAAAGGTGTCTCAACTCCCCCATGCCTGGCGGTATAAGTGAGTTTTGAGTAGTTTACGAAAGACAGGAAGGGTGGGGGCAGTTCTAATTTCCAGGGGGAGTTGGTTCCAGAGGGCCGGGGCCACCACAGAGAAGGCTCTTCCCCTGGGGCCCGCCAAACAAAATTGTTTAGTCGATGAGACCCGGAGAAGGCCAACTCTGTGGGACCTTATCGGTCGCTGGGATTCATGCGGTAGCAAGCGGTTCCGGAGGTACTCTGGTCCAATGCCATGTAGGGCTTTAAAGGTCATGACCAACACTTTGAATTGTGACCAGAAACTGATCGGCAGCCAATGCAAGCCACGGAGTGTTGAAGAAACATGGGTGAATCTTGGAAGCCCCACGATGGCTCTCGTGGCTGCGTTCTGCACGATCTGAAGTTTCCGAACACTTTTCAGAGGTAGCCCCTTGTAGAGCGCGTTGCAGTAATCCAACCTCAGGGTGATGAGGGCATGATATGTTCTCAGCATACATGAAAGACAAGATGCATTCCTCAAGAATCATAAGGTACAACACTTAATGATTGTCATAGGGTACAAATAAGCAATCAAATCATAAGGAAACAATATAAATCGTAAGGATGCAAGCAACAAAGTTACAGTCATTAGTGGGTGGACATGGGTGATAGGAATGAGAATGAGAAGAAGATTAGTGCAGATTTAGTAAATAGACAGTGGTGAGGGAATAATTTGTTTAGCAGAGTGATGGCGTTTGTGAAAAAAACAGTTCTTTTGTCTAGTTGTTCTGGTGTGCAGTGCTTTTTGGCGTCATTTTGAGGGTAGGAGATGAAACAGTTTATGGCCAGGATGTGAGGGGTCCCTAAATATTTTCACAGGTCTCTTTTTTGACAGTACTGTATACAGATCCTCTATGGAAAGCAGGTTGGTAGCAGTTGTTTTTTCTGCAGTTCTGATTTTCCTCTGAAGTCTGCATCTGTCTTGTTGGGTTGCAGAACCGAACCAGACAGTTAAAGAGGTGCAGGTGACAAACTCAATAATTCCTCTGTAAAACTGCATCAGCAGCTTCTTGGACAGTTTCAACTTCCTGAGTTGACGCAGAAAGAATATTATTCGTTGTGCTTTCTTGATGACGTTTTTGATGTTAGGTGTCCATTAGGACCTAGAATTTCAAAGGTCTCTAATATATGTACTGTGTTACCTAGTATTTTAAGAGGTGGAAGTGTGGGGAGATTTCTCCTAAAGTCAACACCATTTCTACAGTTTTGAGTGTGTTAGGCAAATAACTAAAGGTAAAAGGAAGAAGAAACAGCTCTGGTTTAGTAGTGATGTAAGGGCTATAGTCAATGAAAAAAAAATCAGAAGAGAAGGATTTAGGGGTAGTGATTTCTGACAGTCTCAAAATGGGTGAACAGTGCAGTCAGGCGGTAGAGAAAGCAAGTAGAATGCTTGACTGCATAGCTAGAGGTATAACAAGCAGGAAGAGGGAGCTATTGATAAAATTGAACAGGTCCAAAGACCAGCTACAAAAATGGTGGAAGGTCTTAAGAATAAAACGTATTAGAAAAGACTTAACTCAATCTGTATAGTCTGGAGGACAGAAGGAAAAGGGGGGACATGATCGAAACATTTAAATATTTTAAAGGGTTAAATAAGGTTCAGGATGGAAGTGTTTTTAATAGGAAAATGAACACAAGATCAAGGGGGCACAATCTGAGGTTAGTTGGGGGAAAGATCAAAAGCAACATGAGAAAATATTATTTTACTGAAAGAGTAGTAGATGCTTAGAACAAACTTCCAGCAGACGTGGTTGTTAAATCCATAGTAACTGAATTTAAACATGCCTGGGATAAACATCCATCCATCCTAAGATAAAATACAGAAAATAGTATAAGGGCAGACTAGATGGACCGTGAGGTCTTTTTCTGCCGTCAATCTTCTGTTTCTATGTTCAATTACAGATTGTTCCGGTGGCACCATGAGGTTAGTGGTATGTAAGTATGTATGTATGTATGTAGGTATGTATGCATGTACGTATGTATAAACAAACAAACAAACAAACAAACGGCAACTGTCCACCCATCTCTTTTGCTTTGTCCAAATGAATGAATAAATAAATACATTACTTTTTCCAACCTTCTACTTAACTTTCTTTTTAGTACCTTGATGACTTCAGTACGTTTTGGACCTTACAATTCATTGAGATATTAATTCTGTATGCATTGGATTATGGGTTCTTGATTCTGCCTTCTGGAGATTCCCCAGGAGTTTGGGCAAGGAGGTTGATGGGATTCTCATCTCAAACATTGTTTGAGAACTAACATATGATTCCGATTGTTCAAAGGTTGTTTTCTTACTTTGCAAGCAATCATCAAAATTATTAGAGCAAATAATCTTTGAATAAACTCTTCTAAATGATTTTTTTCAATATCTCCAGTCCTTGTTCATAGCTGATCTAGAAGGGCAATCCTAAAATTACTGCATTATCCAGTCTTCCAGATAAGATACCCCTTCCTTACAGATATTGCTGGATTTCTTTCTTTCTTTCTTCCTTTCTCTCTCTCTCTCTCTCTCTCTCTCTCTCTCTCTCTCTCTCTTTCTCTTTCTCTATTTTTGGGGGAGACGAGAAGGAAGAGGCTGCTCAGTTTACAGAATTGTCATCTCACAATATTAAAGATGCTGTGTTTTCCATTTCAGATATATAAGTTGAAAATCTTTCCTGATTCTTCTTGAGTCCAAAGTATTTTCTGTGGGAAGTGGGCTGAAAGGCCTTTAGAAGATTTGGCCAGACCTCTTCTGATTGTGTGGGGAGATCTAACCATCCATTTTGGAGTGTATTAGAGACCAGAGAGAAGATGGAGGGACAAAGCATAGCAGATGCAGGTGTTGGAAAAGGCTTTCCAGCCGTTCAACCTTGGAGTTGTAGGAAGAATGGGGCAACTCCTGGGCAGAAGAGCCAAGAAGAGGAAGTCAGCAGTTCAGAGGTCCAACGCTTTCACTTCAGAAAAGTTCAGTTCCAGGAAGGGAAGAGTCTCCGAGATGTTTGCACTCACCTTCACCGCCTTTGCCGTCAGTGGCTGCAGCCGGAAAAACACACCAAGGCTCAGATGCTGGACCTGGTGCTCCTGGAGCAGTTCCTGGCTGTCCTTCCCCCAGAGATGGAGAAATGGGTGCGGGAGTGTGGAGCGGAGACCAGTTCCCAGGCGGTGGCCCTGGCCGAAGGCTTCTTGCTGACCCAGGAAGAGGAAAAGATGCAAGAAAAGTTACAGGTTGGAGAATATAATCTTAGAAGTTCTAGAGGGGAGCTCTCTGAATTTGTGAATATCTTTTTGCAAAGTTTTCTGTTATTATTAACTCCTATGGTTTGATGCTCCATTTTTCTTCCATAATATTGATTGATTGATTGGATTTATATTCCACCCAACTCCCAGAGGACCCTGGGCAGCTCACAGCCAAATACACAAAAAAATTATATAAAACCACCAGTCGACATTGTTTAGCTGATGGGACCCGAAGAAGACCAACCCTGTGGGCCATTATCAGTCACTGGGAGCTATGCAGTAGGAGGCAGTTTCAAATATAGTTTGGCCCTAAGCCATGTGGGGCTTTAAAGGTAATGACCAACACCTTGAATTGCTCCCGGAGACTAATCGGGAGCCAGTGCTGTCTGTGGAGAATTGGTTTAGTGTAGGTGTATCTACGTGCACCCACAACAGCTCACGTGGCTGCATTCTGCATCAGCTGCAGTCTCCCATAGCCTTGTCCACATTCTCAGGAGTCACAGGATCAAATTCATCCCACACAACGGGACTAAGACCTGCCCGTCATCTCGGTCAGAATTGCCCAATCAACAGTCCAGGTCCTTCCGAATCTGGCCAACTTTATCCGCAAGAAACTGAACAAATTCCTCAGCTGTACCTTTTAAGGGCTGCTCCACTCTCTCCGAGTCTGCAGAGAGGGGCGGCATACAAATCTAATAAATAAATAAATATTAAGAAGGGAGTGGGTTACCCTAAAAAGGGTGGTTGAGCGCAAATCCATGGATGCAAAAAGTGCCAAAAAATGCAAACATTTTGCCACCCGTATCGCCATTAGATAAGTCCTAACAAAGGCTCTTAGTAGTGTTCAGTCAGATTCGGAGTTACTGGTTCTCCAGCATCGCTCTGGAAGTCTCTTTTGGCGTTTCATCTCCTGGAGCTCCTCAGTAAACTGAGGAGCTCTCCTGGATCCACTGCCTCAGAGCGGTCGCAAAGGCGCAATCCGGCTTCTGATGGCCAGGGACTCAGCCACATTGTGGACAAGGGAGTCCAGTATTTCCCCAAGCTCCCTGTAGAACCCATCAGGGTCCATTAGGCGTCTGGGGCAGAACCACTTAATCAGGTCCACCACCCTGCGTTGGAGGAGTGGTGCCTTAAAATCCAGCCTCAGCAGGAAATGATCTGACCATGACAAGGGAAAAGTGTCTATACCTTAGTTCCAGATCATGTATCCACTGCCCCGAAAGGAACAATAGATCAAGTGTGTGTGTCCCCCTAAGAGTTGGACCCTGAATTACTTGGGACAGATCCATGGTTCTCATGGAAGCCATGTACTCCTGAACCGCGTCCGAGGATTCACCGAGTGACGGTAAGTTGTAGTCCCCCAGCACCATAAGCCTGGGGAGCTCCACCGCCAACCTGGGCACGACCTCTAGCAGTATAGGCAGGGTTGTTGTAACGCAGCCGGGAGGCAAATATGTAAACAACAAACCCAACTGAACTCATGAGTCCATCCTCAAGACGAAAAATTCACACTCAACAAACTCTGGGGCAGGAATCCTGTGAGGAGAAAGATTCTCCCAAACTAATTGCCACTCCTCCACCCCTTCCCTGAAGTTGCGGCTGATGCACTACCTGAAACCTGCCTGGGTACATCTCAGAGAGCAGAACACCCTTCTGGCCCAGACAGGTCTCGGTTATGCATGCAAGGTCCACCCCCTTGTCTAAGAGTAAATCTCAGATGAGAAGGGCCTTGTTGACAAGAGACCTGGCATTGAACAGCAGTAACCTAAGGCCAGGGCCCTGATATCCCATGTCTCCAGCTATACGAGGCGGGCCCGATGAACCAGAAACAGAGGGGATGGAACAAGTACAGAATGCAGCTGCGAGAGCAATTATGGGCGTCTCTAAGTATGCCCATATCACTCCAACACTCCGCAGTCTGCATTGGTTGCCGATCAGTTTCTGGTCACAATTCAAAGTGTTGGTTATGACCTATAAAGCCCTTCATGGCACCACACCAGAATATCTTCGGGACCGCCTCCTGCCGCACGAATCCCAGTGACCGGTTAGGTCCCACAGAGTCGGCCTTCTCCGGGTCCCGTCAACCAAACAATGCCGTCTGGCGGGACCCAGGGGAAGAGCCTTCTCTGTGGGGGCCCCGACACTCTGGAACCAGCTCCCCCCTGAGATTAGGATTTCCCCCACCCTCCCTGCCTTTCGTAAACTCCTTAAGACCCACCTCTGCCGTCAGGCATGGGGGAACTAAACATCTCCCCCTTGCCCATGTTGTTTTGCCATTGATTGATTGACTGTGTGTCTGTTTTTATATACATGGGGATTGTTTTATGAATTTATTAATTTTAAACTGTAATTAGATTGGTGGGCATTGGATTTGTTATTATGTACTGTTTTTTATTATTGTTGTGAGCCGCCCCGAGTTTGCGGAGAGGGGCGGCATATAAATCCAATAAATCTAATCTAATCTAATCTAATCTACTCGCTCTTAGACAGTGAGCTCTGGTTCCCTGTGAGTAGCCTACCCCTCCCCTCCCATTCCTATTTCTCCCAATTATATACGTGATACTCTGGCTCTCCCACCCTCCAAAGATATTCCACCCCACCCGACCGGCCTCCCTACTCCCCAGCAGGCCACACATCCATACCAAACTGGGGGTTGTAGTTGGGTCCCTACCTGCTTCTCTTTGCACATTCAGCAGGGTGGGCTCCAGCTCCTGTCCCCATGTGTTTCCCATTCTTCCCAGTCAATCCCTTCATACATTCATTCCCCCTGGAACATCCATTTCCCCTTGCATATACCCAAACACTCAACAACCCACCCCACCTCCCAAATAAACATCAATATAAAAGGAACTGCAGTGTGTTAATCCAAGGCATATGAAGGAGAATGTATAACAGCCACCGCAGCCAGAGTTTGTCTTTTCTCCTTGATATTGGGAGAATCGGTGATATGCTAGAGTTTGTCCTTTTTCCTTAATGCCTCTGTTGTAGAGGGGCTTGCATTGGGAGAAAGTGTTCCTCCTAAGGCAGGCAAATCTCCCCCCAGAGAAAGTCCTGTTGGTACAGTGGTGGTTGGAGCAGTGGTGACACTCAGGTTTAATATGAGAACCTATAAAGCCCCATATGGCTCAGGACCAGATTATTTACGGGACCGTCTCTTGCCATATACCTCCCAGAGACCTATAAGAGCACACAGAGTTGGCCTCCTCCAGGTCCCGTCAGCCAAGCAATGCAGGCTGGGGGGACCATGGGGTAGGGCCTTCTCTGCAGCCGCCCCGGCTGTATGGAATCAACTCCCCCCTGATGTCCGTACTGCTTCCACCCTATTGCCCTTCCTTAAAGCCATGAAGACCTGCCTTTGCCGACAGGCCTGGGGGACATGAACTAACAACAACAATGGCCAAATTGTATGAATGTTTAGTATACATGTTGGGTTAGTTTATTATGTTTATTAGGGTTTTAATTAATGGTTTTATAACTTAGTTTTATATTTGACTTCTTTTTATTGTCTTGTATTTTATATTGTGGTATGCCGACCTGAGTCCTTCGGGATTGGGTGGCATAGAAGTCGAATTAATAAATAAGCAAATAAATAAAAAACAGCCTGGTGCTAGAGCAGAAATCCAGGCAGAAGATGATGCAAGCACAGAGGAAGTGGAAGTAATCGGTACAATAAAAGGAGTAGCTGAACGAATGGGTTTACTAAAACCTAAACTCAGTCCGGTAGCAGGAGTAGTAGAGATGAGTGCACCTGATGTGAATCCTGCAGCAATATTTGTAACTGTTCCTATATTAGTCTTTCCTATTGACAAAATTGAACGGGTCCAATGACGGGCTACAAGAATGGTGGAAGGTCTTAAGCATAAAACGTATCAGGAAAGACTTAATGAACTCAATCTGTATAGTCTGGAGGACAGAAGTAAAAGGGGGGACATGATTGACGTGTTTTTAATAGGAAAGTGAACACAAGAACAAGGGGACACAATCTGAAGTTAGTTAGGGGAAAGATCAAAAGCAACATGAGAAAACGGATTCAGCTCCAGTGATCTTAGAAGCCGATGTCTTAGAAGAACTTGAAAGATTAAAGATAAATAAGGCAATGGGTCCAGATGGCATCCATCCCAGAGTTCTTAAAGAACTCAGATCTGTCATTGCTACCCCCCTGACTGATTTGTTTAACCAATCCCTGTTAACAGGAGATGTTCCTGAGGATTGGAGAATGGCCAGTGTTGTGACTATCCACAAGAAGGGCAGTAGAGAAGAAGCTGGAAACTACAGGCCAGTTAGCTTGACATCAGTTGTAGTTAAAATGATGGAGACTCTACTCAAAAAGAGGATAAATCAGCATCTAAAAAACAATAACTTATTGGACCCAAATCAGCATGGCTTTACTGAAGGCAAATCGTGTCAGACTAATCTCATTGAGTTCTTTGACTATGTCACAAAGATGTTGGATCAAGGTGGTGCCGTGGATATTGCCTATCTGGACTTCAGCAAAGCCTTTGATACGGTTCCACATAAAGAGCTGATAGATAAATTAGTGAAGATTGGACTTAATCCCTGGATAGTTCAGTGGATTTCAAGCTGGCTGAAGCATAGACATCAGAGAGTTATTGTTAATGGCGAGTATTCTGAGCAGAGACAGGTTACAAGCGGTGTGCCACAAGGGTCTGTTCTGGGTCCTATTCTTTTTAATATGTTTGTGAGTGACATAGGGGAAGGTTTGGTAGGGAAGGTTTGCCTATTTGCCGATGACTCTAAAGTGTGCAATAGGGTTGATATTCCTGGAGGGGTCTGTAATATGGTAAATGATTTAGCGTTACTAGATAAATGGTCAAAGCAATGGAAACTGCAGTTTAATGTTTCCAAATGTAAAATAATGCACTTGGGGAAAAGGAATCCTAAATCTGAGTATTGCATTGGCAGTTCTGTGTTAGCAAAAACTTCAGAAGAGAAGGATTTAGGGGTAGTGATTTCTGACAGTCTCAAAATGGGTGAGCAGTGTGGTCGGGCGGTAGGAAAGGCAAGTAGGATGCTTGGCTGCATAGCTAGAGGTATAACAAGCAGGAAGAGGGAGATTGTGATCCCCTTATATAGAGCGCTGGTGAGACCACATTTGGAGTACTGTGTTCAGTTCTGGAGACCTCACCTACAAAAAGATATTGACAAAATTGAACGGGTCCAAAGACGGGCTACAAGAATGGTGGAAGGTCTGAAGTATAAAACGTATCAGGAAAGACTTAATGAACTCAATCTGTATAGTCTGGAAGACAGAAGGAAAAGGGGGGACATGATCGAAACATTTAAATATGTTAAAGGGTTAAATAGGGTTCAGGAGGGAAGTGTTTTTAACAGGAAAGTGAACACAAGAACAAGGGGACACAATCTGAAGTTAGTTGGGGGAAAGATCAAAGGCAACATGAGAAAGTATTATTTTACTGAAAGAGTAGTAGATCCTTGGAACAAACTTCCAGCAGACGTGGTTGGTAAATCCACAGTAACCGAATTTAAACATGCCTGGGATAAACATATATCCATTGTAAGATAAAATACAGGAAATAGTAAAAGGGCAGACTAGATGGACCATGGGGTCTTTTTCTGCCGTCAGTCTTCTATGTTTCTATGTTTCTAAAATATTATTTTACTGAAAGAGTAGTAGATCCTTTGAACAAACTTCCAGCAGACGTGGTTGGTAAATCCACAGTAACTGAATTTAAACATGCCTGTTTAAATAAAATGGATATATATCCATTGTAAGATAAAATATATCCATTGTAAGATAAAATACAGGATATATATCCTGTATTTCCATACAGGAAATATCCATTGTAAGATAAAACACAGGAAATAGTATAAGGGCAGACTAGATGGACCATGAGGTCTTTTTCTGCCATCAGTCTTCTATGTTTCTAAGTTGAAACCTGTGGCAGGCTCCGAGCTAAAATGTCCAGTGCTGAAAAGCAGCGGCTGTCAAAATCAATGTCCCAAAGTCAGAGTCCCCAATTTATTTATTTATTATTTATTTATTTATTGGACTTATATGCCACCCCTCTCCGTGGACTTCGGGCGGCACAGAATGATTCTGTGGCTTCTGCTGGCCTGATGTGGTTGGGACGCCAGCGACCTGATCACTCACTGAGACAATCGCCCACCGCTGTTCTCGTGTTGTCCTCAGTGTTTGGCCATTGCGTGGGGAAACCATCCAACTGTCGTTTTCAGCACTTGGTGTTTGGTTGCCAGGAACAGTGTTGGGCATTGTCCTCAGTGTCCCAGGCCTCAATTAGAAACATAGAAGTCTGACGGCAGAAAAAGACCTCACGGTCCATCTAGTCTCCCTTATACTATTTCCGGTGTTTTATCTTAGGATGGATATATATTTATCCCAGGCATGTTTAAATTCAGTTACTGTGGATTTATCTTCCATGTCTGCTGGAAGTTTGTTCCAATTACCACCTTCTCTGCTTGGGTGCCGCCCTCTGCAACTCAACCCTCTGGCGTTCAACCTCCCACAGCCCGGTCCAGCCGCCAGTATCCAGGCATGGGCAGGCTGCTCTGCCCAATGTCAAGGTGCACGGTTCTTCAATGTTACCGTTGTTACCATGTACGGCTGCTCCTCTCCTCTTTTCCACCGCCACCGGAACTGGAACAAGATACATTTGGGGCAATTTTGCGATTCTGTTTCAAGTTTCAGAAATGGGCTTTGGGCTGATTTAAAGGTGCCGTATGATAATTCATTAATGTTCTTTCTCTGTTTCTGTTTCTCGTATCACATCATGTCTGTCCCAAGGGGAGGCAAGATTCTTTCAGATCTTCTCAAGAGCTGCCGTTCAGGGAGACTTTCCACAAAGATCAAAGTCAGGAGACCACACCAGGTAAGAAAAGCTCTTTCTGTGAACTATAACGTTTAGCTGATTCTTTTGCTCCTCTTGATTGGAATCTCTCTCTTTATAACAAATCTGCTTCCACCATTTTTCCCTTTCTCGCAGAGAGTAGAAAGCTGTCCTTGGGGATTTTAGAATCACCTCCTCTTTGTGGTGGGGCTGAAGGATTGGCTGAACCGCTACTTCAGGTAAGGAGGAAAAGTATGAGAAAATGTCCATAAATCTTGGGTGGATTTAATTTTTTTTCTAGAAATTATTGTAGTAAATTGCCATGTCTAAGCAGTACAAATCTGACATCCGGTCAATCAAAACTGATATGCAACCTGGCTATCTCTCTCTTCTAACTGGGTCCTTTCTGAGATGCTTTCTCCATTTCTCTTGCCTGGCCATCATAGTTCATTGACCAGACTGTTTTCACCATTAGGGCTCTTCCTTCTGTCTCCCAGGGTAGCTCTCACACACCATTTTATCAAAAATTCACCCTATTTTCTGTCTTTTCAAAAGCATATTTTCTAAATATGCCCATGTCACACCAACACTCCGCAGTCTGCATTGGTTGCCGATCGGTTCTTTTCACATTTCAAAGTGTTGGGTATGACCTATAAAGCCCTTCATGGCATTGGACCAGAATATCTCCGTGACCGTCTTCTGCTGCACAAAGCCGCACGAAGCATATCCGAGTCTGCGGAGAGGGGCGGCATACAAATCCAATTAATAATAATAATAATAATAATTATTATTATTATTATTATTATTATTATTATTATTATTATTATTATTATTATTATTATTATTATTATCATCATTATATTTTGGACAACTGTGACCTGGTAGTGAGAATCTGCATAGATAACAGCGGCTAACAGCAGTAAAAAAGACAATATAACAAATCTAATATTAAAAGTAATTTTAAAAACCCCAATTTAAGAAACTAATCATACATACAGACATACCATACATAAATTTCATAAGCCTAGGGGGAAGGGAATATCTCAGTTCCCCCATACCTGACGACAGAGGTGGGTTTTAAGGAGCTTATAAAAGGCAAGGAGGGTGGGGACAACTCTGATATCTGGGGGGAGTTGGTTCCAGAGGGTCGGGTCTGCCACAGAGAAGGCTCTTCCCCTGGGTCCCGCCAAACGACATTGTTTAGTCGACGGAACCCGGAGAAGGCCAACTCTGTGGGACCTAACCGGTCGCTGGGATTCGTGCGGCAGAAGACGGTCACGGAGATATTCTGGTCCGATGCCATGAAGGGCTTTATAGGTCATAACCAACATTTTAAATTGTGACCGGAAACCGATCGGCAACCAATGCAGACTGCGGAGTGTTGGTGTGACATGGGCATATTTAGAAAAGCCCATGATAGCTCTCGCAGCTGCATTCTGCACAATCTGAAGTTTCCGAACACTTTTCAAAGGTAGCCCCATGTAGAGAGCGTTACAGTAGTCGAGCCTCGAGGTGATGAGGGCGTGAGTGACTGTGAGCTATGAGTCCCGGTCCAGATAGGGCCGCAACTGGTGCACCAGGTAGACCTGGGCAAACGCCACCCTCGCCACCGCTGAAAGACTATTATAAGTGATCTTATTCTGAATTTTGCAGAATTATCCCTATTTTGTTCACTTAATCTCTTCTTGAATTGGTAGAAAAAATTATCAAGTTATTGGGATTATCTGTTAATAAAAAACTTGTCTCCTTATTCAGGAAGTTGTGTCTTTTGAGGACGTGGCCGTGAATTTCTCCAAGGAGGAGTGGTCACAACTGGATGCTGACCAAAAAGCTCTCCATGAAGAAGTCATGCTGGAGAATTCCAGGAATCTGGCTTCTTTGGGTAAGAACCCTGTCGTTGCATAGAAACACCATGGGGTGGGGAACGTAGATGTAAGTTCTAATTTAAAAAAAAGTCATTTATTTATTTATATCCTGGCTTTGTTTTTTAAAAAATAATAATAAAGTCAGTGAACAAGCCCTGCATTCTTCCTCCTGCTGTTTTCCCTACAACAACAAACCTGTGACATTGGTTGAGCTGAGAGAGACTGGCTAAGGTCACCCCGCCAATCATGCCTAGGGCAGAACTAGTACTCTTAGTTACCTGGTTTCCAGCCAGGTGCGTTAACTGTTTCACCAAACCGAATTTATAGAAGGAGGAAATTCATTGAAAGAAAAATCATGGAATAGTCCCAGGTCAATGAAGGCAAACTGCCCTCCCGTAGTGGGTCGACCTCTAGGGAGGCACAGAATGCCATGATTGCCACATCAGAATGAAGCAACGAAGAGAATTTTCTCAATGAGACGACCTCGGTTGTATCAAGATCGCTCCTTTTATTGTATTTCACTTTTCCTGACATGTGGTACAGAATAACCAATTCGCGAACGCCACATACATTAAGCCATCCCCCAACTACCATTCACTCATGCACTGTATAAGGCAACCTCCTCGTGACTTCCCTACAGATAATTAACGGAAGCTCCATTCATTGTCTTTTCCTGCATTGTGTGTTTACTGGTGATTAGCAAAGGAATGAGAGTAAGGCATATACTTCCTTATATGGAAGTTAGCTATAGATTTTCTTCATGTTGTATATCAAGTTAATTATTTTCCACGTGGTCATGGATTCTGCAGGATGCTTACTCAGCCTACTGTTTTCCCTACAACAACAAACCAACAATGTCGGTTGGCGGGCCCCAGGAGGAGAGCCTTCTCTGTAGCGGCCCCGACTGCTGGAACCAGCTCCTCCAAGAAATTAGAACTGCCCCTACCCTCCTTGCCTTTCGTAAACTTCTCAAAACCCACCTTTGTTGTCAGGTATGGGGGAATTGAAACATCTCCCCCGGGCCTATATAATTTATGTATGGTATGTTTGTAGGTATGTCTGCTTAAAAATTGGGTTTTTTAACTATTTTAAATTTTAAATTGTATATTATTAGATTTGTTATGAATTGTTTTATTGTGTTGTGAGCCGCCCCGTGTCCACGGAAAGGGGCGGCATACAAATCTAATAAATAAATAAATAAATAAATAATAAATAAACCTGTGACATTGGTTGAGCTGAGAGAGACTGGCTAAGGTCACCCCGCCAATCATGCCTTAAGCAGAACGATTACTCATAGTCACCTGGTTTCTAGCCAGGTGCGTTAACTGTTTCACCAAACCGAATTTATAGAAGGAGGAAATTCATTGAAAGAAAAATCATGGAATAGTCCCAGGTCAAAGCTTAGATCAGGGTGGTGCCTTAGATTCTTTGTTATGTGATCCAATCCTGTTAGATGAGGATCAGTAAGGATACATTTGGAAGTGGGTCCTTGCTAAAATCTTAGTTTGGAACCTTTGTGTTTACCAACAAAGCAGCTAAAATATATTAATGATTCTTTGGCTGAGTTTCAGAAGAAAAGGTTTGATTCTTCCCTTTGCTAACAACATTCCATTTTCATTTTTTTCTTTTTTGAAGGCTTTAATGGGCAAGAGAATAAGAATTGCAATGAGGAATGCCAAGCCACCCAGCTGAAAAAGGAAAGGGGGAAATTTCCAGATCAGAATCAATCAAAGAGTGATGAAACAAGGCGACCACAAAGTGGAATTAAAGAAGGCTTTCCTCAGGTCGGTTGGCTTCCTAACCATACAAACATTGATACGGAAGAAAGGCCATGTCAATGCGTAGAATCTGGAGAGACCTTTAATAAATTTGATCATCTTAATTCTCGTAAAAAGACACATTCAGAAGAGAAACCATATACATGCAGGGAGTGTGGAAAGACCTTCTGTTATAATGACTCTCTTGGAACTCAGGAATCGGAGAGGAGTCGCAAAGGAGAAGAGCTTTACAAATGCTTCGAGTGTTCAAAGAAGTTTACTTTTAAGGGTAATCTTGATTCCCACAAGAGGATCCACACAGGAGAGAAACCGTATAAATGCATAGAGTGTGGTAAGAGCTTTAATAGGAAATATTCTCTAATTCACCATAAAACTATCCATACAGAGAAGAAGCCATATCAATGCATGAAGTGCAGAAAAACCTTCTGTTATTATTACTCTCTCACGAAACATCAAAGGATTCACAAAGGAGGAAGACCTTATAAACGCATGGAGTGTGGAAAGGCTTTTAGGCACAGCAGTGGTCTTAATTGCCACAACATGATCCACACAGGAGAGAAGCCATATAAATGCCAGGAATGTGGAAAGACCTTTTCTTATAACTCAAATCTCAACCGTCACAAGAGGATCCACACAGGGGAGAAAGCATATGAATGCATGGAGTGTGGAAAGACATTTGCTTCTAGCAGTAGTCTTATTGCCCACAAAAGGATGCACACAGGGAAGAAACCATATGAATGCATGGAGTGTGGAAAGACATTTTCTTGTAGCAATAGTCTTAATACCCACAAGAGGATCCACACAGGGGAGAAGCCATGTGAATGCATGGTGTGTGGAAAGACATTTGCTTCTAACAGTAATCTTTATACCCACAAAAGGATCCACACAGGGGAGAAGCCATATGAATGCATGGAGTGTGGAAAGTCATTTTCTTGTAGCAGTAGTCTTAATACCCACAAGAGGATCCACACAGGGGAGAAGCCATGTGAATGCATGGTGTGTGGAAAGACATTTGCTTCTAACAGTAATCTTTATACCCACAAGAGGATCCACACAGGGGAGAAGCCATATAAATGCATGGAGTGTGGAAAGGACTTTAAGGAGAAATCTACGCTTACCTGCCACAAAAGGATCCACACCGGAGAGAAGCCATATAAATGTGTAGAATGTGGAAAGGACTTTAAGCAGCAATCTACTCTTACCTACCACAAAAAGATCCACACAGGAGAGAAGCCATATAAATGTGTAGAATGTGGAAAGAGCTTTAGGAAGAAATCTACTCTTACCTACCACAAAAGAATCCACACAGGAGAGAAGCCATATAAATGTGTAGAATGTGGAAAGAGCTTTAAGAAGAAATCTCATCTTACCTTCCACAAGAGGATTCACACAGGAGAGAAGCCATATAAATGTGTGGAATGTGGAAAGGGCTTTAAGTGGAAGTCTTCTCTTACCTTCCACAAAAGGAGCCACACAGGAGAGAAGCCATATAAATGTGTAGAATGTGGAAAGAGCTTTAACCAGAAATCTACTCTTACCTCCCACAAAAGGATCCACACAGAAAAGAAGCCATATAAATGTGCAGAATGTGGAAAGGGCTTTAAGCAGAAATATACTCTTACCCGCCACAAAAGGATCCACACAGGGGAGAAGCCATATAAATGTGTGGAATGTGGAAAGGGCTTTAAGTGGCAGTCTACTCTTACCTGCCACAAAAGTATCCACACAGGAGAGAAGCCATATAAATGTGTAGAATGTGGAAAGGGCTTTAACCAGAAATCTACTCTTACCTCCCACAAAAGGATCCACACAGAAAAGAAGCCATGTACATGAAAAGAGTGTGGAAAGAGCTTTAATCATAGCAGTCAACTTAATTCGCACCAGAGGATCCACACAGGTGGGAAGCCATATCAGTTCATGTAATGTGAAAAGACCTTTCATTGTATCAGTAATCTGAATTACCATAAAAAGATCCAAGCAGGAGAGAACCTATGTAAATGTGTGCAATGTGAAGAGTGCTTTAAAAGGAGTTGTGATCTCACTTCCTATGAAATAATCCATAGGGAGTAGGGGTAGGAGGAGCACATGAATGCATGATTTGACTTACCATAGAAGGAGCCACAGTCAGGAGAAAATATGTCAATAAGGAAAGTGTGGGAAGAGGTTCAATAGAAATACAGGTTTCCGATTCTTATTTGGCTTCCCTAACTGGGAGCTTTATCATCAAGCAGCAACACTCAACTGGAACAGAGAATGGATTCTTCTGAGAAGACTACTGACTGTGGAAGGATTCTACCTGCAAATTGGTTGGCATGCCTTCTTATGGGGAGAAAATCATAAAATACATACCTATTTCAATCGACATTACTTGTTAGATATGATTAAAAATAAGGAAACATCACTACCATGGTATCCCTAAATGGGTATCAGCAACAGAGGCAAAATTATAACAACAACAACAACAACAACAACAACAACAATAATAATAATAATAATAATAATAATAATAATAATAATAATAATAATAATATCCACAACTTCTGGAAGCAAGCTGTTCCATTGATTAATTGTTCTATCAGGAATGTTTTGCTTAGTTCTAAGTTACTTCTCTTCTTGTTCAGTTTCCATCTATTGCTTCATGTTCTACCCTCAGGTGTAGTGTTGGGCGAACCGAACCTGCAAAGTTCGGGTCGTACCAAACTTTGCGTGGTTCGGTATACCGAACCCGAACCTGAATTTTTGCAAAGGTTAGGTAAGAGTTCGGGTTCGGGAGAGCGCCAGGGAGCGCCACCGCCCACCTTCAGAAACAGCCAGGGCGCTTCTCGGCAGTCTCCTGAACGCCGAACCCAAAAGTTCGGCAAAAGTTCGGGTTCAGATTCAGGAGAACACCAGGAAGCGCCGCCGCCCAGCTGTCACCTTCTGAAACAGCCAGGGCGCTTACCATCTCTCTCCCGAACCTCCGGCTGTTTCTGAAGGTGACAGCTGAGCGGCGGTGCTTCCCAGAAGAGCCGGAGAGCTGTCGGCCGGTCGGTGTTCTGCCTGACTGGGCTCAGGCAATGAGTAACAGTCCAAGGAAAAGAAATCAAACACACACATGCTCTTCTAATCAGCAAACTTGTATTAAACAAACAAAAAAGGGTTAATCAAAACAGTGCTTAGTGTCAGGAAACAATGATAGTGCAAGGCTTACTTCAGCCGCATACAAAACACAGGAAAAAGCAAACAAAGACAACCTGCAAAGAGCAGAGAGGTTTCAGGAGTCCTTTGAATCTTTGGAGCAAACAGCAAGTCCCAGAGGTTTCACCTCCCACGTGCCTGAAAAAGCTGGGTTGAAATCCAAAGGCATGGAACAGAAACTTCAGAGCAGGAACCACAAAATAACGCAGATAAACAGCCACAGTTTGCCTTGTGCCTCTGTTCCCTTTTATACCTTTAGCCCTCATTAAGGGAACCACGCCCAGCCCTCAGTATAAGAAACACACCCATCCCAGGTGCTACTCTGATGACCTGTAATAATCCTTCAATTGATCCCTCCTTTGTATAGCTCTTCGGCTACGCATGTCTATGAATTGGTCTGCAGAGGAATCCAAGGACGAAAGACTGTCTGAGTGACTGCATGCCAAATCCCCTGGGCTGTCTGCTGAGTCCTGCGAACCAGTGGCCTCATCCTCCTGGCTGTCTGCCACGTCTTCCTGGCTGTCAGCCAGGCTTTCGCACTCACTTTATGCCGCATCTCTCCCATCTGTGGGAGCAACGGCTGGCCTAGGCCCAAACACAACAGTCGGGAGGCGAAAAAGGAGGTGGGGAATCCCACAAGGAGATTCCAGGGGCGGAGCTTTGACTTCACTGAGACGTCCTTCATGGTCAGCTGAAATGGGGACTACAGGAAGGACGTCTCAGTGATGTCAAAGCTCCATCCCGGAATACCCTCGTGGGATTCCCCACCTCCTTTTGTGCCTCCCGACCGGCCAACAGCTCCCCGGCTCTTCTGAGAAGCACCGCCACCCAGCTGTCACCTTCAGAAACAGCCGGGGCACTTCTCGGCAGTCTCCCGAACGCCGAACCCAGAGGTTCGGCAAAAGTTTGGGCTCAGGAGAGCGCCAGGAAGCACCCTGACTGTTCTGGAAGGTGACAGCTGGGCAGCAGTGCTTCCTGGTGCTTTCCCAAGCGCCGAACCTGAAATTTTTAAAAAATTTGGGTGCCGAACCCAAATTTTGTTGGGTTTTCCCAACACTACTCAGGTGCTTTGGAGAATAGATTGACTCCATTGTGGCAACCCCATAGATATTGGAACACTGCGGGGCTTCCGGTTTGGCGGTGATCGCGGCGGGACATCCTTGGCAGGGCTCTGCCAAGCGATCCCTTCTACCCCCTTCGAAGGTCGCATCCGCGATCGGATCGGGCTCGGATGGCCCGATCCCAGAACAGGGGGCTCCCCTCTGCCCGAGGAGCCATCGCTGAGACTCCAGAGGCAGCGGTTCGCCCCGCAGCTTCGAAGACGGGAGAACCGATCCTCTTCGTTTGAGAGGACCGGCCAGCGCTTTCTCCCCTCACCCAGCGGGAAGCTAAGAAAAAGCTTTAAACTGAAAGTTCTACATTTATCTAACTGAAAAAGAATACATCCGATAAAGGACTCAAGGTAAAAAATTTCCTCTTTGTTTCAAGACCAAAATCTGAAGATTTGATCGTTCGCAAGCCTCAAGGGAAAGTTTTTTTTTTAACGAGGCGAAAGTGAAAGTTTTTTTTTTCTGAGTCTCATCCGCAAATAACAGCCGAGACTAAATTCTCTCATCTTCATTGTTTCCATCTTGTATTTGAATTTTTGAATCTATAAAATATTTTTTCTTACTCTATGTTTTAATAAAAGATTTTGAACTGGAAATGGCTATTTAGAAGATTTCAATGCTTAAAAGAAGTTAGTAAAGATGACTAAAATTTCTTTTTTATAGTCTGTTAAAACATTGTGTTCTGGGCTGACATCTTAACTGCGGAGGAATATAACTTTGTTGCCTTATTTTTTTTTCTCTCATCCTGTTGTCTTTGCAACATAATATCATTATATAACAACTTGAAAATAAATGGGAAATAGAAGGAACTGATACCTTTCCTTTGGAATATTTACCTTCGGATTAACCTACTTGGATTACTTGCTGACTGTCTTTGAACTACTTTGGATTACTTGCTGATTGCTTTTTTTCCTTGGGATTATTTTTTCTTCTGAGAACCTTTTCACATCTGCCTGATCATATGAACTTCTGACTTCTAACCTGACTCCATCTTGGGATCTATTTTTTTTGCCTTTGTCTTGAATTTGGAAAAGAACATAGACTCCATTTTAACTACAAGAAAATTATTAATTTGACTTTTTTTTTTTCGTGAGACCTGCAATTGGGATTAAGTACAATTGTATTTTCTGACATTGGGATTCACACTCTTTATTCATCTAATACAATTTCCTGATTTATAAGAAGAACATAACTATACATATTGTGTTTTCTTTTTGATTAATTAACTCTTTCTTTGTTCTCCTTCTGATTTTCCTTCTTTTTATTTCTATTTTTGAAAGAAGTTTGAATTGAAGACTATGCATTGTTAGCAAACCTTGGTTTCCTGCTCTATTTTAATTATTTGAATTGAAATACTCCCCTTTTCTTTTTTTCTCTCCCTTTTTCTCCCTCTTCTTGCTGCCTTATTAAATCTTTTTTCTCTTCTTTTTTTTTCTCTGTACTTTTTCAAACCTTCCCTTTTTAAAATAGTTATTATTCTTTCTTTGCTGTCATTTATTTTGTCCTTATATTAGACCACTTATTTTTAACTTTTACTGGTTTTTTATTCCTAAAAAGTTTTATATTAGTTTCCTGAGGTATTATATCTTTAAATTTTTAAAGACAATTTAAATTTTTAAAATAATTAATAACAATATATATTGGATTTTGAATTTTGAACTTTTTTGATAATTGAATAGTTATAATTTAAGCGTAACCGCTAATAAAACAGATTGAATAGATTTGGAATTTATAGAAATTTTCTCCTTTTCACTATATATAAATTTAGATTGATTTAAATTAACTCAAATTTTAAACAGCGGATTCAAAATTGATAATGTCAACTTATTCAACCGTTGTTAAAACAGTCAAAAAACAACCTACTGCAACAATCTCTTCTCCACAAGTGTCCCCACGTCCTTCCCCGACACACCAGGCCTCAGCTATGTCTTCCAAGGATAAAGAAAAAGACAAAACAACGCAGCCCAACTTTGCAACATTACAAGAAACTTTAAACAATATGCAGGACTCTATTTTTAAATCTCTAGAGAATGCCACCCAACAAAGAGAGGTTATAAAAGAGGATGCAACACAACAAAGGGAAGCTATAAAAGCAGACTTGGCAGAATTCAAAAAGGAGATGGCCCAACTGAAAGCTGATATGGGCGAGGTGAAAGACCAGATAAAGGAGATCCAACAAACACTACAAGAAAGTGATGATCGAGTGAAAAAGGTCGAAGAGAAATCCGACAAAAACGCAAAAAGAATTGATTATCTCGAAGGGAGAGCTGATGCAAGACACAGAAGACATGATGAATCAATTATTCAGCTGGAGATGCAACGTGCTTCGTATGGACTACGATTTCAGAACATGAAAGAGGAAAAAGATGAAGATTTAAAAATGACTATGGCGGAAACGATTGGAGGTATACTCCAGGAGGATCCTGCTGCGCTAGTGAAAGAAATCGATGAAGTTTACAGGACTTCGAATAGTTACATCCGTCGCCACAATCTTCCAAGAGAGATTCATATCAAATTCACCAGGAAGACTTTGCGAGATGACATACTCCATTGGGCAAGAAACTCCAAACTCCAACATCAAGGAGTGGAAATAAAAATATTAAAACAAGTTCCAAGAAGTGTCAGAGAGAGCAGAAGAGATTATCAGTTTCTTACCAGAATTTTGATCAAAGAAAATATAACCTATCGTTGGTTAATCCCACAAGGTCTTTCTCTGACATGGCGTTCTACAAGATACAAGCTGGAAAATGTAGAACAAGCTAGGTATTTCTTTGAAAATAGTGGCATCAGCCACATGGACTTTTCAGATAAACAACAAGAGGCTCATCAACAACCAGCACAACAGCAATCAGAGGAGATACTAGCAATCCAACAAGAAGAACTATTGGGGGCCACAGCTCTAGCAATAGAGCAGGACCAAGGTGCTATAAGAAGAGTTCAGCCTCAGCGAGAAACCAAAAAACCCACTAAATGACAACAACTAAAGATCTAAAGATCTTTTCGGTAAACGTTAACGGACTTAATGAACCAAGGAAAAGGAAACAAATTTTCTCTAAAATCAGAAATCAAAATGCTCAAATTGCAATATTACAAGAAGTACATATCAAAAAAGATAACCAAAAATTATTGTTGAATCCCAAAATTGGAAAAATGTATGCTGCATTAGCAGATCAAAAAAAAAGAGGTGTGGTGATGTATGTAGAGAATTCTATAAATTCCAAACAGATATATAAGGATAATGATGGTAGAATATTGATTGTACAAGTTGATATTGAACCTAGACCTATAGTGGTTGTTTCTATTTATGCTCCCAATGAAGACCAAATGATATTTTATAAAAATTTACATCAAATAATAATAGACTTAGCTATTGAGAATGTATTAATAATAGGTGATTTTAATGCTATTGTGAATAGGCAATTAGACCATTCAGGGGGAGGGAGCCATAATAAAAGGAAAAAAACAAAAAGAAATCTACTACCTAGTACTTTCCAAAAAATGAAAACAGAATTATTGTTAAATGATATATGGAGGGAAAGACACCCCCATAAAAGACAATTTACGTTTTATTCTAATCCCCACAAAATCTGGACAAGAATAGACATGGTATGGACATCAAAAATGGTTGCAGAAGAAATAAGGGAAGTAGAGATAGATGTTAATACATGGGCTGACCACAACCCAATAGTGGTCTATATAAGAAGGAACAACAAACAGAATATTTGGCGGATGAATAGAATTATACTAAATGATAAGAAATATAAAGATTGGATCGAAAAGGAATTAAAAATATTTCTTGAGATTAACAAAACCCCAGACACCACTCCACAGAATATATGGGATACACTCAAAGCTTATATAAGAGGGTTAACAATATCTTACACAGCAAAATACAATAAGGAAAATAAACTAAAGTACGTACAACTAATAAATGAATTAAAACAATTGGAATTTGCATCGCAGCAACACACCAAGAACAGAGACTTTAAAACAGAAATAAATGTAATTAAACATAAAATTAGAATTATAGAACAAAATCAAATAACTGAAAAAATTAAAAGAGCAAAACAACATTATTTTGAACATGCAAATAAACCAGGCAGATGGTTAGCATATAAACTTAGAAAGCAGAGTCAATCCAAATTGATAAAAAAATTAGAAGACAAAGATGGTACAATAAAATATGATACAGAAGGAAAGGCGGACATTGTTTATAACTTTTATAAAGATCTTTATGCCAAAGACAATGTTAGTGAAGATGAGGTTTTTAATTACTTACAGGCTTCAAAACTACCACAAATAACAGAAGATCAACAGACTATGTTGGATGGTCCAATAACAATGGAAGAACTCCTAACTATAATTAAAAAACAGAAAAACAATAAGGCCACTGGTCCGGATGCTATACCGGCAGAATGGTATAAGATAGACAATGAAATAGTAAGAAACTATATGTTAGAAATTTTTAATTCATGTAGACTCGAGGGTAAAATTCCGAAATCTTGGTCAGAATCGCTGACAACTTTAATACACAAATCCGGCACTGACCCACTAAAAATCAAAAATTATAGACCCATATCTTTATTAAATGTAGATTATAAAATATTTATTGCCATTTATGCAGATAGACTTAAAAGAATTATAAATGGAATAATACATCAAGACCAAAATGGATTTCTACCAGGGCGACAAATTAAAAATAACCTTAGAACAGTAATAAATACATTAGAATACTATGAACAACATCCAGATAAGACAGCATCCTTAATGTTCTTAGATGCTCAAAAGGCCTTTGACAACGTTAACTGGACATTTATAAAAATGCAATTAAACAAAATGAGATTTGGCTCAAAATTTGTTAATTTAATAGATACTATATACTCAAAACAAACGACTAAAATAATATTAAATAATAACCAATTACAAGCACTTGATATAAACAAGGGAGTTCGTCAAGGATGTCCTATATCACCATTGTTATTTATTATGACACTTGAAACTTTATTAATTAAAATAAGAGCGGATTCCGAAATAAAAGGTTTAACTATAGGAGACGAAACTTACAAACTCCAAGCTTTTGCAGATGACTTAACGTTTATAATTGAAGAACCGATAACAACTGTCCCTTCTTTATTGCAAACTATTGAACAATACGGAAAGGTAGCAGGTTTAAAGATAAATAAAAGTAAAACTTCCTTCTTAACCAAAAATATGAATAAAATACAAGAAACTAAATTAGAAAATATTTCTGGAATAAAAACCGTAAAGAAAGTAAAATATTTAGGAATAAATTTAACAGCGAAAACAATAACATTAAAAAATGATAATTATATAAAATTATTATCAGAAATTAAAAAAGATTTAGAAACATGGAACAACCTGAAAATATCATTTTTAGGAAGAATTGCCACAATCAAGATGAATATTTTGCCTAAGGTTTTATTTCTCTTTCAGGTAATTCCAATAAACCCAGGGGGAACTTTCTTTAAAACTTTGACAAACTTAGTTAAAAAATTTATATGGCAAGGGAAAAAAGCAAGGATAAAAATAAACTGTTTGGAAGACATTAAAGAAAGAGGAGGATTTGGTCTTCCAAACTGGAAATTATATTATCAGGCCGCCGCCTTAACATGGATTAAAGATTGGATAACCTTAGAGAATAAAAGAATATTAAATTTAGAAGGACATGATCTTATGCTGGGTTGGCATGCATTTATATGGTATGACAAGGAAAAAAATCACTCATATTTTAAAAGACACACATTAAGGAAGTATTTACTAGAGGTTTGGAAGGACATAAAGAAAAATCACTTCTTAAATGTTCCAGAATGGATAGCCCCCCTAGAAGCAATAACACATCCAAAATCTATAAAAGACACGAAAATATTTTATAGATATAAAGAATTATTAAATGATCAGATGAAGCTAAAGCCTAGGAATAAACTACAAGAAGAAGGGATAATAATAGATTGGTGGCATTATGCCCAGATTCGATCCAGATACCAGAAGGATATAACTCTTTATACTTTTAATAAAAGTAAGAATTTGTTAAGTCATTTAATTATTAATAATTCAGTAAAAATGATAGGGAAAATATATAAATTTCTTATCGCTCACAAAAATATAGAGTTGACTCTAAAAGATACCATGATAAGATGGTGCAGAAATATAGGCAAGGAAATAGATATAGATACTTGGGAAAAAGTCTGGATTAATAATTGGAAAATGACCAAGTCAGTTTCATTAAAAGAAAACCAAATTAAAATGTTTTATAGATGGCACCTTCCACCAAACAGGATAGCTAAAATGTTTCCTAAAACATCCCCACTGTGTTGAAAATGCAAGAAAGATATAGGAACTTATTACCATCAATGGTGGACATGTAGCAAAGCTAAAACTTATTGGAAGATGATTGAGAAGATATTAAAAGAAATATTAAAATATGACATAGATAACACCCCGGAATTTTATTTATTAGGAATTACTAATCAGACTTATAAGAAGGAAACTCTTTACTTAATCATACACATATTAACTGCGGCTAGAATAATATATGCGCAAAACTGGAAGGGGGAGGAAATCCCCAAGAAAGAAGAAGTTATAGCTAAAATATTAGATTGCGCCGAAATGGATATGATGACAAGACGATTAAACGATCAAGAAGATACAAAATTTTATGAAACATGGAACAACATATATAAATGGTTAGATAAGAAAAAATAAGAGATAGATCTGTTTTTATTTAGGTAATAACAATATTAGATGTATTTGTTGATGATTTTGACATAGTAGTTTACTCACAAGCGATATATTAAAAATTTTGTTTTATGTATGCTTAGTAATTGAGATTAGTTTGAATGTTTGATTAGATGAATATATTACACATAAATAACATATCAAGCATTTTTACTTAGACCGTACTAATATTGCATTTAAGATTTGAAAATTTTTTACTAGACTTTTTAACATTTAACAAATGTTTGATTATGTATTCTTTTCTCTATTTGAATGTATACTTTCAAAAGAAGCGGGGAAATACATCCCCATTTTATGTTTAATGTTTGTACGTCTGTATGTCTGTTTTATGAAAAATAATAAAAAAAATTGGAAAAAAAAAAAAAAAAGATATTGGAACACTGCTATCATGTCTCCCCTGGTCCTTCTTTACACTAGATATACCCAGTTCCTGCAACCGTTCTTCATATGTTTTAGCCTCCAGTCCCCTAACCATCTTTGTTGCTCTGCTCTGTACTCTTTCTAGAGTCTCAACATCCTTTTTGTATTGTGGTAACCAAAACTGAATGCAATATTTCAAGTGTGGCCTTACCAAGGCATTATAAAGTGGTATTAACACTTCACATGATCTTGATTCTATCCCTCTGTTAATGCAGCGTAGAACTGTGTTAGCTTTTTTGGCAACTACTTCACACTGCTGGCTCATATTTAAATGGTTAACTAGGACTCCAAGATCTCACTCAGAATTACTACTGTTGAGCAACGTACCACATATACTGTACCTGTGTATTTCGTTTTTCTTGCCAAAATGTAGAACCTTGGTTTTTTTCACCATTGAATTTCATTTTGTTAGATAGCGCCCAATGTTCAAGTTTGTCAAGTCCCTTCTATATCTTGCACTTAACTTCTGGAGTGTTGGCTATTCCTGACAGTTTCATGTCATCTGCAAATTTGATGAGTTCCCCATCTATCCCCAAGTCATTGATGAAGATGTTGAAGAGTACTGGGCCTAAAACAGAGCCTTGGGGTGCTCCATTGCATACATCCCTCCATGTAGATGCAGTTCCATTGAGCACTACATGTTGAGTGCGGTTAGTTAGCCAATTTTAAATCCATCTGGTGGTATTACTGTCCATCCTACATTTTTCTACTTTATCTATTAGTAGGTTATTGGTCTAGGACAGTTTGCCTCCTCCTGTTGACCACAGATCTTTGGTCTCCAGTCTTCCCCCTTGGATGATTGGGCTCTGCTTATTCTCCCTTGTTGAATGGCGCCAGCTGTTAGGCCAGCCCTTCCGTCATAAAAACCCACATTCACCCCTTTTGTGCAGGGGTAGGAAATACTTCAGATCAGGCGACTCTTCACTGATACCTTCACTTAAATAATTACTAAGATTTAATCTTTTTAGATACTTTTGGCCCGAGAGATTGGGGACACTCCTGCAATCATTATGGCAGATTTAGTACATTTCAACAACTATGACTCTTTGCCAGAAGAGGTTATTTGGATGAGTAAGGAAAAGTCTTTGTTTAATAAATGTAGGTCAATTTTCCATGATTTAAACTTTTTAGATACTTTTGGCCTGGATGGTCGAGTCTTCATTGACATGTTGTTGACAAATGGTTCTGGATCAAACAGGTGAAAAGGCACCAATTTTGGTTTTGTAATCAGGTCAATTTTTTCATACAAGATTAGCAAATAAGCTGAAATGAAACCAGGCTTTTGGCAAGACAGATGTTAATTCCATTCTTTTTAATTACCCTCCGCGAAACCATCATCTTTGACCTGTCCCCGGATGCTACACTTCGCTTCCTACTTTGTTACAGAGCCCAAGACTACAACATCACCCATGTGAACAAATTAACCTCACAACTAATGTGGGCAGGCTCTTGCTATAATACTGGCAATGATCTCTACAACATATTCTTGCTTGAAGTCAAAAGAACTATCAGACTACATGTACCACTAAAAACTACCATAATCAAGAAAAATAACCTACCCGTCTCAATAAGAAAACTACAATCCCAAAAAAACCCTCTCTGGCGGAAAAACAAAAAAGATCATGTAACCAACTTCAAGAGCCGCTACAAAAATATATGCCACCAAATAAAGACAGAATGCTTCAACTCTCAAAGCAAACAAAAGGAAAACCTCCTGTGCACCAAATCCAACTGTACCTTCTACAACTTTGTTAACAACAAACTCAAGGACTAAAGACCCATCCCACCACTAAAAGGACCCAACAACAAAGAATGCTACAATGAATCAACCAAAGCTAACCTCTTCAACATATTCTTTGGCTCAGTCTTTGTAAACAGCAATGGCTCATCCCCAAAATTCACTAATCATACCCCAAACACTCACAATGACTTAACACAAATAGACTTCACAGAAGACAACGTTGAAAAGGCACTATGTGATCTTAAACCACCTCTATCAATTGGGCCTGATGGTCTATGTGAATACTTCCTAAGAAAAGCTATCAACAGCATAGCCGAACCGCTAAGCATAATCTTCAAAGAATAATTCAGGACCTGCTCACTACCAAAGCTATGGTTGCAAAGTCAAGGAATCAATCATTAACCAATCAATTACCCTCCACCTAAAAATAGACAACCTACTCTCTGGCAAACAATTTGGTTTCAGAAACACCAAATACAAGCTGAATAAACAAGACTTTGCAGACAACGCTCATTCCGTAAAAGACTTTGGAATACTCATATCAAATTACCTAAGTGCCAAAGCCCACTGCAAACACGTTGCCAAAAAGGCCTCAAGAGTTATTAACCTAATCCTACGTAGCTTCTCCTCCATAATCTCATACTACTAACCAGAGCATACAAAACTTTCGCCAGAGCAATCCTCAAATACAGCTCATTTGTCTGGAACCCACACCGCATTTCGGACCTAAACACCCTAGAAGACGTCCAGAGATACTTTATTAGAAAAGTCCTTCACTCCTCCACTCGCAACAGTATATCCTATGCAATTAGACTTACAATCCTAGGTTTAGAAAGCTTAGCACTACATCGCCTTAAACACAACCCCAGCATAGCCCATGAAATCACCTGCTACAACGTCCTTCCTGTCAACGACTACTTCAGCTTCAACCACAACACACGACCATACAGCAGATACAATCTTAAAGTAAACCCCTCTAAACTTGACTGCAGGAAATACAACTTTAGTAACCGAGTAGTTGATGCATGGAATTCACTACCTGACTCTGTAGTATCATCAACTAACCCCCAAAACCTTTCCCTTAGACTATCCACTGTTGACTTCTCCTGATTCCTAAGAGGTCAGTAAGGAGTGTGCATAAATGCACCAGCGTGCCTTCCATTCCCTGTCCTAATGTTTCTCTCTTACTAGTATTATGTATATATGAGCATTGTTATATCATTGTATATCACCAATACATACTTGAGAAAATAAATAAATAAATAAAAATAAATAAAATAAATTGCTTCACAACTCTCCCCATTTCTTTATTTCTTTTTTTCAAAAAAATTAAACTTGATAAAGTATAAATACTGTATTTCAAAAGACATACATAGTATAAGACAAAACACACAGAGAAGTATAAATCAATACAAATTTATATCAACTAATTTGAATATAAAACATTTAACATGAACGTCAATCATTTCCTCCAGCCTTTTAGTGGCGTCCTATAATTGTCCTAAATACATAAATATATTTCTTTTATGGTGTAAGATTCAGTCATTTAATTAAATTTCAATCTTTATTATTATTGTTATTATTGTTATTGTTATTATTTAGATTTGTATGCCGCCCCTCTCTGAGGATGTGGAGTGGTTCACAACAATTTATAATTAAATTTATAGTAACCTTAATTAATTCTTGCATCCGGTCTTTTTCTTCTACCAGCTATGTTTGGTTTTAATAACAGTTTGTCTATTAACTTCAGTTTGTTGGCAATTAGACTTGTAAGATTACGTATCTTCATTCACCATTCTTCCAGATTGTGGGAGATGGTTAGCCAATTAATATTATCTTCTGTTTGTTTATGGTCTATACCATGCCATTTTAATAATTTTTGGTATTCTTTTTATTTAGCCAATTTTACCACCTGTCCCAGGGTTTGTAAAATTCTGTTTCTTCTTTATCTTGTAATTGTTATTTTTATTTATATATATATATATTTGTCATACAAGTATAGAATTATAGTTTGTATTAACATAACAAAGTACAGTATAAAGAGGTGATAAAAAGGATAATAGGACAGAAGGACAGGGATGGTAGGCACAATAGTGCGCTTATGCACGTCCCTTACAGATCTCCTAAAAAAGGGGAGAGGTCAACAGTATATAATTTAAAGTTGAAGATTTTGGGATTAGGGGAAGAAACAACAGAGTCAGGTAGTGAATTCCAGGCATTAATCACTCGGTTGCTGAAGTCATATTTTCTGCAGTCAGATTTGGAGCGATTTACATTAAGTTTGCATTTATTACGTGCTCTTGTGTTGTTGTTGAAGGTGAAGTAGTCACTAACAGGAAGGACATTATGGTCTATGATCTTATGAACAACAGTTAAATCAGTTCGGAGGTGATGTAGTTGTATATTGTCTGGCCATAGTATTTGAAGTCTGGAGGAATACAGTAGTTTATTTCGAGAGGAGGAGTGAAGGACTCTTCTTGTGAAGTATTTCTGGACTCTCTCAATTGTGTCAATGTCAGTTATGCAATGTGGGTTCATATAAGCAAGCTGTATTCAAGTATTGGTCTGACGAATGTTTTGTAAGCTCTGGTTAGTAGATCAGTGTTTTTGGAGAAGAAGCTACATAAAATTAGGTTTGTAACTCTTAGTGCTTTTTTAGCAATGTTGTTACAGTGAGCTCTGGCACTTAGGTCATTGGATATGTACAAGAGAGAAAGAGAGAGAGAAAGCAAGAGAGAGAGAGAAAGAGACAGAAAGAAAGCAAGAGAAAGAGAGAAAGAAAGCAAGAGAGAGAGGGAGAGAAAGACAAAAAGAAAGAGAGAGAGAGAGCAAGGGAGAGAGAGAGAGATTTCTTATAGAAGATTGCAACTCCACCTCCTCTATGGGTTTCTCAATCAGATTGGTAGACATGATAGTCTCTAGAGCAGAGGTCTCCAACCGCCGGTCCGCAGACCAGGACCGGGCCGTTGGGGTTTTTCAGCCGGTCCGCGGCGCCGCTGACAGCTAGCTCCGCGGCCCTGCGCCTGGTCAGAGCTCGCGTGGAGGCTGCCTCTCTCCTCCTCCCATATTTCGCCCCCCTCCCAGCCTCCTGGCCGCATTCACCTTCCTCCGCCACCTCCAGCATCCAGCTCTTCCTCCGCTTCTCGCTTCTCTACAAAATGACAGCCGAGCGGCGGCCCGGAGGCTGGGAGGGGGGCGGAGCACTTTGAATCCTGGCAGAAGCTGCTGCCCGAGTGCTCTTGGCCGGCGGGATTCAAAGTGCTGGGGTGGGGGGTGTCCCGACAGCCTCCCCACCCCAGTGCTTTGCCTCCCGCTGGGCAAGAGCACTCGGGCAGCAGCTTCTGCTGGATACGGGCGATGGGTGGGACGAGCGGCGCGGAAGCCGGTGGCTGTGGCAGCTGCTGCAAGAGGCTTCCGCGCCGCTCTGTCCCACTCATCGCCCGTATCCAGCATATAGGCTTTGAGTTTTTGGCTGGGGGGGGGAGAAGTAGGACCTTCCTAACTCGCCCCCCCAGCCAAAATCACAAAGCCAGGCAGCCCCGAGCCGCCAAAGGAGCCTCCTGATTCTCCCCGCCCTTCTGTCCCGCTCAATGTCCGTGTCTGGCAGAAGCTGCTGCCCGAGTGCTCTTGGCCGGCGGGATTCAAAGTGCTGGGGTGGGGGGTGTCCCAGCGGGAGGCGAAGCACTGGGGTGGGGGGGCTGTCGGGACACCCCCCACCCCAGCACTTTGAATCCCGCCGGCCAAGAGCACTCGGGCAGCAGCTTCTGCCAGACACGGGCAATGAGCGGGACAGAAGGGCGGGGAGAATCAGGAGGCTCCTTTGGCGGCTGGGGGCTGCCTGGCTTTGTGATTTTGGCTGTGGGGGGAGTTAGGAAGGTCCTACTTCTCCCCCACCCCACCCCCACCGGGCCATGGAAAACTGGTCTACCTTAAAGCCGGTCCCTGGTGCAAAAAAAGGTTGGGGACCTCTGCTCTAGAGTCATCTTTGTCATTTCAGCACATTCCATTACCTTATTGATTAAATTTATGATTGAGGGGATTGAATCCATTTTCCAATTTTGAGCATAAGTTATTCTGGCAGCGGTTAGTATATTTAGAATTAAATATCTCTCTTCTCCTTCTGTTTTTGTCTGAATATGACCAGAAGGAAAAGTACTCGTTTATTTATTTTATTTTATTTATAAGAGAAAAAGAAAACACCAACAAACATAGAACGTATATAAGGGCTTTTGCTGCCCCACTCTTCAGATGTATGTGGAGTAAAATTCTACATACAACTTAATGCAAAGATACTTATTCTTATATTCCTACTACATCTTTCTCTCTAATTTTTTTATACCTAATATTCTACTGTTGTTTACTATTAGCAATTTAAAGTTTAATTGTTTATTCATTATTTCTTGATCTTTTATCTAACCAATCATAAACCTTATCCCAGACTTTATAATATTCTGCTGCTGCTTCTCCTTTCAAAAGTTCCAGTTTAAATGGGATTGGTTTGAAAATAACTTGTTCCCGGCAATTTTTAATCTTTTTCCAGAAACTTTATTCCATTAATATAAATCTCTCTTGATTCTTGCTCCGCCATCTCCAAATACAAACTGATCTCTTCAAATGAGTGAAATCTTCATTTATTTTATCCTCTCAGCAGAGAAGCTGATTTCTTTTGAGGGTCTTTTTTTCATCCTAGGCTGCCCAGAGGTATGAATTTGAAAAGACAGCTGTAACAATTGAACTCACTGAAGATAGTCAATACAAGCCTTAATTTTCTTAGCTTAATTTTCCCATCTTTTCCTTCCTGTCTCTCTGCCAGCGCCCATATCAGGATTGAGTTTGCCAACTACAACACAGAATATTATATTTGAAAGAGAGGCTTTGTTTCTTGTCTTTTGACAGTCCTGCCATTTCTGACAGGAATTTTGCTCGGTTTTGAGGCCTCCTACAGACCCTTCGCCAGAGAGGCTACTCTTGAGGAAAGCGGCTTTTGAGTCTCCAGAGATTTCCTCAATGTTGGCAAAATCACAGATGATTCTTAGACATTGAAAAAAGGAAATCTTGAAACGGCCGCCTGCTGGACACGACACCGCCTTTCTAGACAGACAATGTTAGAGGGATACTTTTCTTCTAATACAATGCCCATCATCCGAGACCCACATGGAACACGACGTCCTCTGACATAATTCGCGCGATCCTCCAGAGGCCTCACTCGCTAGCCGTTGGAAGAGCTGGACACCGCCCCTTCCTCGTTTCGAAGCAAACTGAGCATGCGCCTTTTTCTTTCCCTGTCAAAGGTATTCTCCGAAGTTACCCACCCAGCCATCCTCCCATCAGGAAAGGCTGGCAGCGCATCTAACTTTTCTAACGGGTCCGATCCTGCTCCCCTTCGCTGTGAGTCTTAGAGTGAGTTTTTTTCCAGAAGTCCAAGAGTTTGCAGGGAAATTTTGTACGCACGGAGATGCAGATGTGGACGGAGGGGGGGGGCTGCAAAACGTCATCAGCTTCGGAGTTATGGGAATGGGAGATCCCGCGATACCATTTCCCCCCGTCTCTCCACGCATGCATGGACCGGGCTGGGGAGAAAGCAAAGCTGCGGACCGTCCCATTGCTCCTTTTGGGGGGGATCAAGATCGCAGAAACTAAAGATCCATTTAATTGGGGAACACCCTAACAAGGCAGCGGGAGGGGGGGGGGGGGAGAGGTCGGCTCTGGAAAACAAATTTCTACTTTCAAATCAGTCTTGACTCCTGGACAATTTCCTTTTTTGAAGGGGATTCCCTCTTCCTCTGTCCTAGGCTGAGAAAAGCGCCCTGCTGAAGTCGCTTCTGCTGGCTTTGCATGCAAGGCTGCAACTCTGTGTGCAAGAAATTGGATGTAAAGTGTGTAGGGACTGGAACTCGGTTTCCTGGTTTCCAGCCTTTCACTACCAACTGGTTCTTCCAGCACATCACATGATCCTCCACATCATGTTATTTATTTATTTATTTTTATTTAATTGGATTTACAGTGATCCCTCGATTAGCACGGTCTCGATTAGCGCGAAACGCTGCAACGCGGTTTTTCAAAAAATATTAATTAAAAAAATAAAATATTAAAAAATAAAAAATAAGTCCACGCTAGTTCTCTCTCTCTTTCTCTCCCTGTTGCCGGCGTGGTATATGAGAGAGAAAGAGAGAGGCAGAGGTCGGGCGCATTACCGGGAAGTGGAGGCGGCGTGGGGACGCTGGGTGCCGGGGACACCGAGGAGGGGGTGGACGTGGCCTCTCAGCTGCAGAGGCGGAGGCAACGGCGGAGTCCGGCGCTGGGGCCATGCGGGGCCGCTCATCCAGGGGGGCGTGGACTGGCAAGTCGCCCTCCTTTCTCTTTCTTTCTCTCTCTTATACCACACCGGTAACAGGGAGAGAAAGAGAGAGAGCGGAGGGCACCTTGCCGGTCCACGCCCCCCCTAGATGAGCGGCTCCGCATGGCCCCAGCGCTGCCCAGGCAAAGGGGAAACCCCAAGATCGCTTGCCGCTTGCCGTATTGCAGCGAAGGAGGCGAAGCAAGGCTCCAAGCTGCAATACGGCAAGCGGCAAGCGGCAAGTGATCTTGGGGTTTCCCCTTTGCCTGGGCGGCGGGAAGACCAAGGGAAGGTTCCTTCAGCCGCCCAACACCTGATCCGCTCCGCAGCGCGGCAACGTGGAAACCCCATCTTCGGCTCCGTGCTGCGGAGCAGATCAGCTGTTGGGCGGCTGAAGGAACCTTCCCTTGGTCTTCCCCGCCGCCCACACGCAAACTCCACCATCTGCGCATGTGCGGCCATGAAAAAAATGGCGCACATGCGCAGATGGTGGTTTTTACTTCCGCATCCAGTATAACGCGGAAATCGGTTAGCGCGGGAGGTCTTGGAACGTAACCCCCGCGCTAACCGAGAGATCACTGTACATGCCATCCCTCTGCAAGGACTGGGGGCGGCTCACAGCATGTACAGAAAAACAGGAAACAATAATAACAATCCAATTATACCTTAAAAAACAATCTTAATATTCTAATTAAAAACTATCAATATAATGCATTCAGCAGTCAAACTAAGCATTCATCGGTCAGGGGGGAAGGTCTTAGGAACCTCAGGCCTGGCGGCAAAGATGAGTTTTTAAACTTTTTCGGGTGGGGGCAGTACGAATCTCTGGGGGGAGCTGTTTCCAGAGGGCCGGGGCCCCCACATAGAAGGCTCTTCCCCTAGGTCCCACCAGCCGACATTGTTTGGTCGACAGGACCCTAAGGAGACCAACTCTGTGGGACCTCACCAGTCGCTGGGATTCGTGCGGCAGAAGGCGGTCTCAGAGATAATCTGGTCCTATGTCATGCAGTGTTCCCTCTAATTTTTTGGGGGTGTGGGCGAAAAAGTATAGTGTCTGAGCGGCAGTCCCTTCGGGACTGGGCGGCACAGAAATAATAAATAAATAAATAAATAAATAAATAATAAACAAACAAACAAACAAAAAACCCACCCTGTTTTGCCTCAGAGAATTTCAAAATAAAATACTGTACTGTGTGTCTATAACAGTGAGCTCATAATAGGGCAACTCTGTCAATATCAAAATGCCACTTAAATAGTTGAGCTAGTTTCAAACTAGATTTTGATTTTCTTTCTCTCTTCCTTACTCCCATTCTTTTTCTTTCTCTTTTCCTTCCTCTCTTTTTTCTATCTGTTTCTCTCTCTTCCTCTCTCTCTCCTTCCCTCTCACTCTTTCCCTCTCGGCTTCTGGGCAGGTTTGGAAAACTGAGTTGATGATGATTTTTAAGTGAGCGATTGCTCACTGCTCAGCTTAGAGGGAACTATGCTGCCATGTAGGGCTTTATAGGTCATAACCAACACTTTTAATTGTGTCCGGAAACAAATTGGTAGCCAATGCAGCCCACGGAGTGATGGTGAGATATGGGCATTTCTTGGAAGGCCCAAGACTGCTCGCGTGGCTGCATTTTGGACGAGCTGAAGTTTCCAAACACTCTTCAAGGGTAGCCCCATGTAGAGAGCATTGCGGTAGTCGAACCTCGAGGTGATAAGGGCATGAGTGACCGTGAGCAGTGACTCCTGGTTCAGAAAGGGCCGCAACTGGTGCACCAGTTAATGCACAGATGGTTTATTCTGAAGGGACATAGGATTAATAATTAGTTCTGCTTTTCTTTTCTCAATAATTAGTTTAACTCCTGCTGTCTTGCTTCTCTATTCTTGCTTCTGATGCCTGGAACTTAATACTCCGTAGATCAGGAACAAAGAACTGCTCAAGGTTGAGTCAAAATAGGTAAGGAAGAAGGCATTGCCCACAAGGCTACAAGGAAGGCTCAATAACATAAGGGAGACCAGGAAGAAGGCATGGACACCAAGGATAGAAGAAATGCTTTGTAGATAATAAAGGCATGGACAAGGAACAATCACACAGCACATTCATACCAAACATAAAACAAAGTATAAAAAAAAGCCTGAGGGAAAGGTGTCTCAACTCCCCCATGCCTGGCGGTATAAGTGAGTTTTGAGTAGTTTACGAAAGACAGGAAGGGTGGGGGCAGTTCTAATTTCCGGGGGGAGTTGGTTCCAGAGGGCCGGGGCCACCACAGAGAAGGCTCTTCCCCTGGGGCCCGCCAAACAAAATTGTTTAGTCGATGAGACCCGGAGAAGGCCAACTCTGTGGGACCTTATCGGTCGCTGGGATTCATGCGGTAGCAAGCGGTTCCAGAGGTACTCTGGTCCAATGCCATGTAGGGCTTTAAAGGTCATGACCAACACTTTGAATTGTGACCGGAAACTGATCGGCAGCCAATGCAAGCCACGGAGTGTTGAAGAAACATGGGTGAATCTTGGAAGCCCCACGATGGCTCTCGTGGCTGCGTTCTGCACGATCTGAAGTTTCCGAACACTTTTCAGAGGTAGCCCCTTGTAGAGCGCGTTGCAGTAATCCAACCTCAGGGTGATGAGGGCATGATATGTTCTCAGCATACATGAAAGACAAGATGCATTCCTCAAGAATCATAAGGTACAACACTTAATGATTGTCATAGGGTACAAATAAGCAATCAAATCATAAGGGAACAATATAAACCGTAAGGATGCAAGCAACAAAGTTACAGTCATTAGTGGGTGGACATGGGTGATAGGAATGAGAATGAGAAGAAGATTAGTGCAGATTTAGTAAATAGACAGTGGTGAGGGAATAATTTGTTTAGCAGAGTGATGGCGTTTGTGAAAAAAACAGTTCTTTTGTCTAGTTGTTCTGGTGTGCAGTGCTTTTTGGCGTCATTTTGAGGGTAGGAGATGAAACAGTTTATGGCCAGGATGTGAGGGGTCCCTAAATATTTTCACAGGTCTCTTTTTTGACAGTACTGTATACAGATCCTCTATGGAAAGCAGGTTGGTAGCAGTTGTTTTTTCTGCAGTTCTGATTTTCCTCTGAAGTCTGTATCTGTCTTGTTGGGTTGCAGAACCGAACCAGACAGTTAAAGAGGTGCAGGTGACAAACTCAATAATTCCTCTGTAGAACTGCATCAGCAGCTTCTTGGACAGTTTCAACTTCCTGAGTTGACGCAGAAAGAATATTATTCGTTGTGCTTTCTTGATGACGTTTTTGATGTTAGGTGTCCATTAGGACCTAGAATTTCAAAGGTCTCTAATATATGTACTGTGTTACCTAGTATTTTAAGAGGTGGAAGTGTGGGGAGATTTCTCCTAAAGTCAACACCATTTCTACAGTTTTGAGTGTGTTAGGCAAATAACTAAAGGTAAAAGGAAGAAGAAACAGCTCTGGTTTAGTAGTGATGTAAGGGCTATAGTCAATGAAAAAAAAATCAGAAGAGAAGGATTTATGGGTAGTGATTTCTGACAGTCTCAAAATGGGTGAACAGTGCAGTCAGGCGCTAGAGAAAGCAAGTAGAATGCTTGACTGCATAGCTAGAGGTATAACAAGCAGGAAGAGGGAGCTATTGATAAAATTGAACAGGTCCAAAGACTAGCTACAAAAATGGTGGAAGGTCTTAAGAATAAAATGTATTAGAAAAGACTTAACTCAATCTGTATAGTCTGGAGGACAGAAGGAAAAGGGGGGACATGATCGAAACATTTAAATATTTTAAAGGGTTAAATAAGGTTCAGGATGGAAGTGTTTTTAATAGGAAAATGAACACAAGATCAAGGGGGCACAATCTGAGGTTAGTTGGGGGAAAGATCAAAAGCAACATGAGAAAATATTATTTTACTGAAAGAGTAGTAGATGCTTAGAACAAACTTCCAGCAGACGTGGTTGTTAAATCCATAGTAACTGAATTTAAACATGCCTGGGATAAACATCCATCCATCCTAAGATAAAATACAGAAAATAGTATAAGGGCAGACTAGATGGACCGTGAGGTCTTTTTCTGCCGTCAATCTTCTGTTTCTATGTTCAATTACAGATTGTTCCGGTGGCACCATGAGGTTAGTGGTATGTAAGTATGTATGTATGTATGTATGTATGTATGTATGTATGCATGTACGTATGTATAAACAAACAAACAAACAAACAAACAAACGGCAACTGTCCACCCATCTCTTTTGCTTTGGCCAAATGAATGAATAAATAAATACATTACTTTTTCCAAGCTTCTACTTAACTTTCTTTTTAGTACCTTGATGACTTCAGTACGTTTTGGACCTTACAATTCATTGAGATATTAATTCTGTATGCATTGGATTATGGGTTCTTGATTCTGCCTTCTGGAGATTCCCCAGGAGTTTGGGCAAGGAGGTTGAAGGGATTCTCATCTCAAACATTGTTTGAGAACTAACATATGATTCCGATTGTTCAAAGGTTGTTTTCTTACTTTGCAAGCAATCATCAAAATTATTAGAGCAAATAATCTTTGAATAAACTCTTCTAAATGATTTTTTTCAATATCTCCAGTCCTTGTTCATAGCTGATCTAGAAGGGCAATCCTAAAATTACTGCATTATCCAGTCTTCCTGATAAGATACCCCTTCCTTACAGATATTGCTGGATTTCTTTCTTTCTTTCTTCCTTTCTCTCTCTCTCTCTCTCTCTCTTTCTCTTTCTCTATTTTTGGGGGAGACGAGAAGGAAGAGGCTGCTCAGTTTACAGAATTGTCATCTCACAATATTAAAGATGCTGTGTTTTCCATTTCAGATATATAAGTTGAAAATCTTTCCTGATTCTTCTTGAGTCCAAAGTATTTTCTGTGGGAAGTGGGCTGAAAGGCCTTTAGAAGATTTGGCCAGACCTCTTCTGATTGTGTGGGGAGATCTAACCATCCATTTTGGAGTGTATTAGAGACCAGAGAGAAGATGGAGGGACAAAGCATAGCAGATGCAGGTGTTGGAAAAGGCTTTCCAGCCGTTCAACCTTGGAGTTGTAGGAAGAATGGGGCAACTCCTGGGCAGAAGAGCCAAGAAGAGGAAGTCAGCAGTTCAGAGGTCCAACGCTTTCACTTCAGAAAAGTTCAGTTCCAGGAAGGGAAGAGTCTCCGAGATGTTTGCACTCACCTTCACCGCCTTTGCCGTCAGTGGCTGCAGCCGGAAAAACACACCAAGGCTCAGATGCTGGACCTGGTGCTCCTGGAGCAGTTCCTGGCTGTCCTTCCCCCAGAGATGGAGAAATGGGTGCGGGAGTGTGGAGCGGAGACCAGTTCCCAGGCGGTGGCCCTGGCCGAAGGCTTCTTGCTGACCCAGGAAGAGGAAAAGATGCAAGAAAAGTTACAGGTTGGAGAATATAATCTTAGAAGTTCTAGAGGGGAGCTCTCTGAATTTGTGAATATCTTTTTGCAAAGTTTTCTGTTATTATTAACTCCTATGGTTTGATGCTCCATTTTTCTTCCATAATATTGATTGATTGATTGATTGATTGATTGATTGGATTTATATTCCACCCAACTCCCAGAGGACCCTGGGCAGCTCACAGCCAAATACACAAAAAAATTATATAAAACCACCAGTCGACATTGTTTAGCTGATGGGACCCGAAGAAGACCAACCCTGTGGGCCATTATCAGTCACTGGGAGCTATGCAGTAGGAGGCAGTTTCAAATATAGTTTGGCCCTAAGCCATGTGGGGCTTTAAAGGTAATGACCAACACCTTGAATTGCTCCCGGAGACTAATCGGGAGCCAGTGCTGTCTGTGGAGAATTGGTTTAGTGTAGGTGTATCTACGTGCACCCACAACAGCTCACGTGGCTGCATTCTGCATCAGCTGCAGTCTCCCATAGCCTTGTCCACATTCTCAGGAGTCACAGGATCAAATTCATCCCACACAACGGGACTAAGACCTGCCCGTCATCTCGGTCAGAATTGCCCAATCAACAGTCCAGGTCCTTCCGAATCTGGCCAACTTTATCCGCAAGAAACTGAACAAATTCCTCAGCTGTACCTTTTAAGGGCTGCTCCACTCTCTCCGAGTCTGCAGAGAGGGGCGGCATACAAATCTAATAAATAAATAAATATTAAGAAGGGAGTGGGTTACCCTAAAAAGGGTGGTTGAGCGCAAATCCATGGATGCAAAAAGTGCCAAAAAATGCAAACATTTTGCCACCCGTATCGCCATTAGATAAGTCCTAACAAAGGCTCTTAGTACTGTTCAGTCAGATTCGGAGTTACTGGTTCTCCAGCATCGCTCTGGAAGTCTCTTTTGGCGTTTCATCTCCTGGAGCTCCTCAGTAAACTGAGGAGCTCTCCTGGATCCACTGCCTCAGAGAGGTCGCAAAGGCGCAATCCGGCTTCTGATGGCCAGGGACTCAGCCACATTGTGGACAAGGGAGTCCAGTATTTCCCCAAGCTCCCTGTAGAACCCATCAGGGTCCATTAGGCGTCTGGGGCAGAACCACTTAATCAGGTCCACCACCCTGCGTTGGAGGAGTGGTGCCTTAAAATCCAGCCTCAGCAGGAAATGATCTGACCATGACAAGGGAAAAGTGTCTATACCTTAGTTCCAGATCAAGTGTGTGTGTCCCCCTAAGAGTTGGACCCTGAATTACTTGGGACAGATCCATGGTTCTCATGGAAGCCATGTACTCCTGAACCGCGTCCGAGGATTCACCGAGTGACGGTAAGTTGTAGTCCCCCAGCACCATAAGCCTGGGGAGCTCCACCGCCAACCTGGGCACGGCCTCTAGCAGTATAGGCAGGGTTGTTGTAACGCAGCTGGGAGGCAAATATGTAAACAACAAACCCAACTGAACTCATGAGTCCATCCTCAAGACGAAAAATTCACACTCAACAAACTCTGGGGCAGGAATCCTGTGAGGAGAAAGATTCTCCCGAACTAATTGCCACTCCTCCACCCCTTCCCTGAAGTTGCGGCTGATGCACTACCTGAAACCTGCCTGGGTACATCTCAGAGAGCAGAACACTCTTCTGGCCCAGACAGGTCTCGGTTATGCATGCAAGGTCCACCCCCTTGTCTAAGAGTAAATCTCAGATGAGAAGGGCCTTGTTGACAAGAGACCTGGCATTGAACAGCAGTAACCTAAGGCCAGGGCCCTGATATCCCATGTCTCCAGCTATACGAGGCGGGCCCGATGAACCAGAATCAGAGGGGATGGAACAAGTACAGAATGCAGCTGCGAGAGCAATTATGGGCGTCTCTAAGTATGCCCATATCACTCCAACACTCCGCAGTCTGCATTGGTTGCCGATCAGTTTCCAGTCACAATTCAAAGTGTTGGTTATGACCTATAAAGCCCTTCATGGCACCACACCAGAATATCTTCGGGACCGCCTCCTGCCGCACGAATCCCAGTGACCGGTTAGGTCCCACAGAGTCGGCCTTCTCTGGGTCCCGTCAACCAAACAATGCCGTCTGGCGGGACCCAGGGGAAGAGCCTTCTCTGTGGGGGCCCCGACACTCTGGAACCAGCTCCCCCCTGAGATTAGGATTTCCCCCACCCTCCCTGCCTTTCGTAAACTCCTTAAGACCCACCTCTGCCGTCAGGCATGGGGGAACTAAACATCTCCCCCTTGCCCATGTTGTTTTGCCATTGATTGATTGACTGTGTGTCTGTTTTTATATACATGGGGATTGTTTTATGAATTTATTAATTTTAAACTGTAATTAGATTGGTGGGCATTGGATTTGTTATTATGTACTGTTTTTTATTATTGTTGTGAGCCGCCCAGAGTTTGTGGAGAGGAGCGGCATATAAATCCAATAAATCTAATCTAATCTAATCTACTCGCTCTTAGACAGTGAGTTCTGGTTCCCTGTGAGTAGCCTACCCCTCCCCTCCCATTCCTATTTCTCCCAATTATATACGTGATACTCTGGCTCTCCCACCCTCCAAAGATACTCCACCCCACCCGACCGGCCTCCCTACTCCCCAGCAGGCCACACATCCATACCAAACTGGGGGTTGTAGTTGGGTCCCTACCTGCTTCTCTTTGCACATTCAGCAGGGTGGGCTCCAGCTCCTGTCCCCATGTGTTTCCCATTCTTCCCAGTCAATCCCTACATACATTCATTCCCCCTGGAACATCCATTTCCCCTTGCATATACCCAAACACTCACCCACCAACCCCACCTCCCAAATAAACATCAATATAAAAGGAACTGCAGTGTGTTAATCCAAGGCATATGAAGGAGAATGTATAACAGCCACCGCAGCCAGAGTTTGTCTTTTCTCCTTGATATTGGGAGAATCGGTGATATGCTAGAGTTTGTCCTTTTTCCTTAATGCCTCTGTTGTAGAGGGGCTTGCATTGGGATAAAGTGTTCCTCCTAAGGCAGGCAAATCTCCCCCCAGAGAAAGTCCTGTTGGTACAGTGGTGGTTGGAGCAGTGGTGACACTCAGGTTTAATATGAGAACCTATAAAGCCCCACATGGCTCAGGACCAGATTATTTACGGGACCGTCTCTTGCCATATACCTCCCAGAGACCTATAAGAGCACACAGAGTTGGCCTCCTCCAGGTCCCGTCAGCCAAGCAATGCAGGCTGGGGGGACCATGGGGTAGGGCCTTCTCTGCAGCCGCCCCGGCTGTATGGAATCAACTCCCCCCTGATGTCTGTACTGCTTCCACCCTATTGCCCTTCCATAAGGCCACGAAGACCTGGCTTTGCCGACAGGCCTGGGGGACATGAACTAACAACAACAATGGCCAAATTGTATGAATGTTTAGTATACATGTTGGGTTAGTTTATTATGTTTATTAGGGTTTTAATTAATGGTTTTATAACTTAGTTTTATATTTGACTTCTTTTTATTGTCTTGTATTTTATATTGTGGTATGCCGACCTGAGTCCTTCGGGATTGGGTGGCATAGAAGTCGAATTAATAAATAAGCAAATAGATAAAAAACAGCCTGGTGCTAGAGCAGAAATCCAGGCAGAAGATGATGCAAGCACAGAGGAAGTGGAAGTAATCGGTACAATAAAAGGAGTAGCTGAACGAATGGGTTTACTAAAACCTAAACTCAGTCCGGTAGCAGGAGTAGTGGAGATGAGTGCACCTGATGTGAATCCTGCAGCAATATTTGTAACTGTTCCTATATTAGTCTTTCCTATTGACAAAATTGAACGGGTCCAATGACGGGCTACAAGAATGGTGGAAGGTCTTAAGCATAAAACGTATCAGGAAAGACTTAATGAACTCAATCTGTATAGTCTGGAGGACAGAAGTAAAAGGGGGGACATGATTGACATGTTTTTAATATGAAAGTGAACACAAGAACAAGGGGACACAATCTGAAGTTAGTTAGGGGAAAGATCAAAAGCAACATGAGAAAATATTATTTTACTGAAAGAGTAGTAGATCCTTTGAGCAAACTTCCAGCAGACGTGGTTGGTAAATCCACAGTAACTGAATTTAAACATGCCTGTTTAAATAAAATGGATATATATCCATTGTAAGATAAAATACAGGAAATAGTATAAGGGCAGACTAGATGGACCATGAGGTCTTTTTCTGCTATCAGTCTTCTATGTTTCTAAGTTGAAACCTGTGGCAGGCTCCGAGCTAAAATGTCCAGTGCTGAAAAGCAGCGGCTGTCAAAATCAATGTCCCAAAGTCAGAGTCCCCAATTTATTTATTTCTTATTTATTTATTTATTGGACTTATATGCCACCCCTCTCCGTGGACTTGGGGCGGCACAGAATGATTCTGTGGCTTCTGCTGGCCTGATGTGGTTGGGACGCCAGCGACCTGATCACCCACTGAGACAATCGCCCACCGCTGTTCTCGTGTTGTCCTCAGCATTTGGCCGTTGCGTGGGGAAACCATCCAACTGTCGTTTTCAGCACTTGGTGTTTGGTTGCCAGGAACAGTGTTGGGCATTGTCCTCAGTGTCCCAGGCCTCAATTAGAAACATAGAAGTCTGACGGCAGAAAAAGACCTCACGGTCCATCTAGTCTCCCTTATACTATTTCCTGTGTTTTATCTTAGGATGGATATATATTTATCCCAGGCATGTTTAAATTCAGTTACTGTGGATTTATCTTCCATGTCTGCTGGAAGTTTGTTCCAATTACCACCTTCTCTGCTTGGGTGCCGCCCTCTGCAACTCAACCCTCTGGCGTTCAACCTCCCACAGCCCGGTCCAGCCGCCAGTATCCAGGCATGGGCAGGCTGCTCTGCCCAATGTCAAGGTGCACGGTTCTTCAATGTTACCGTTGTTACCATGTACGGCTGCTCCTCTCCTCTTTTCCACCGCCACCGGAAATGGAACAAGATACGTTTGGGGCAATTTTGCGATTCTGTTTCAAGTTTCAGAAATGGGCTTTGGGCTGATTTAAAGGTGCCGTATGATAATTCATTAATGTTCTTTCTCTGTTTCTGTTTCTCGTATCACATCATGTCTGTCCCAAGGGGAGGCAAGATTCTTTCAGATCTTCTCAAGAGCTGCCGTTCAGGGAGACTTTCCACAAAGATCAAAGTCAGGAGACCACACCAGGTAAGAAAAGCTCTTTCTGTGAACTATAACGTTTAGCTGATTCTTTTGCTCCTCTTGATTGGAATCTCTCTCTTTATAACAAATCTGCTTCCACCATTTTTCCCTTTCTCGCAGAGAGTAGAAAGCTGTCCTTGGGGATTTTAGAATCACCTCCTCTTTGTGGTGGGGCTGAAGGATTGGCTGAACCGCTACTTCAGGTAAGGAGGAAAAGTATGAGAAAATGTCCATAAATCTTGGGTGGATTTAATTTTTTTTCTAGAAATTATTGTAGTAAATTGCCATGTCTAAGCAGTACAAATCTGACATCCGGTCAATCAAAACTGATATGCAACCTGGCTATCTCTCCCTTCTAACTGGGTCCTTTCTGAGATGCTTTCTCCATTTCTCTTGCTTGGCCATCATAGTTCATTGACCAGACTGTTTTCACCATTAGGGCTCTTCCTTCTGTCTCCCAGGGTAGCTCTCACACACCATTTTATCAAAAATTCACCCTATTTTCTGTCTTTTCAAAAGCATATTTTCTAAATATGCCCATGTCACACCAACACTCCGCAGTCTGCATTGGTTGCCGATCGGTTCTTTTCACATTTCAAAGTGTTGGGTATGACCTATAAAGCCCTTCATGGCATTGGACCAGAATATCTCCGTGACCGTCTTCTGCTGCACAAAGCCGCACGAAGCATATCCGAGTCTGCGGAGAGGGGCGGCATACAAATCCAATTAATAATAATAATAATAATAATAATAATTATTATTATTATTATTATTATTATTATTATTATTATTATTATTATTATTATTATTATTATTATCATTATATTTTGGACAACTGTGACCTGGTAGTGAGAATCTGCATAGATAACAGCGGCTAACAGCAGTAAAAAAGACAATATAACAAATCTAATATTAAAAGTAATTTTAAAAACCCCAATTTAAGAAACTAATCATACATACAGACATACCATACATAAATTTCATAAGCCTAGGGGGAAGGGAATATCTCAGTTCCCCCATACCTGACGACAGAGGTGGGTTTTAAGGAGCTTATAAAAGGCAAGGAGGTTGGGGACAACTCTGATATCTGGGGGGAGTTGGTTCCAGAGGGTCGGGTCTGCCACAGAGAAGGCTCTTCCCCTGGGTCCCGCCAAACGACATTGTTTAGTCGACGGAACCCGGAGAAGGCCAACTCTGTGGGACCTAACCGGTCGCTGGGATTCGTGCGGCAGAAGACGGTCACGGAGATATTCTGGTCCGATGCCATGAAGGGCTTTATAGGTCATAACCAACATTTTAAATTGTGACCGGAAACCGATCGGCAACCAATGCAGACTGCGGAGTGTTGGTGTGACATGGGCATATTTAGAAAAGCCCATGATAGCTCTCGCAGCTGCATTCTGCACAATCTGAAGTTTCCGAACACTTTTCAAAGGTAGCCCCATGTAGAGAGCGTTACAGTAGTCGAGCCTCGAGGTGATGAGGGCGTGAGTGACTGTGAGCAATGAGTCCCGGTCCAGATAGGGCCGCAACTGGTGCACCAGGTAGACCTGGGCAAACGCCACCCTCGCCACCGCTGAAAGACTATTATAAGTGATCTTATTCTGAATTTTGCAGAATTATCCCTATTTTGTTCACTTAATCTCTTCTTGAATTGGTAGAAAAAATTATCAAGTTATTGGGATTATCTGTTAATAAAAAACTTGTGTCCTTATTCAGGAAGTTGTGTCTTTTGAGGACGTGGCCGTGAATTTCTCCAAGGAGGAGTGGTCACAACTGGATGCTGACCAAAAAGCTCTCCATGAAGAAGTCATGCTGGAGAATTCCAGGAATCTGGCTTCTTTGGGTAAGAACCCTGTCGTTGCATAGAAACACCATGGGGTGGGGAACGTAGATGTAAGTTCTAATTTAAAAAAAAGTCATTTATTTATTTATATCCTGCCTTTGTTTTTTAAAAAATAATAATAAAGTCAGTGAACAAGCCCTGCATTCTTCCTCCTGCTGTTTTCCCTACAACAACAAACCTGTGACATTGGTTGAGCTGAGAGAGACTGGCTAAGGTCACCCCGCCAATCATGCCTAGGGCAGAACTAGTACTCTTAGTTACCTGGTTTCTAGCCAGGTGCGTTAACTGTTTCACCAAACCGAATTTATAGAAGGAGGAAATTCATTGAAAGAAAAATCATGGAATAGTCCCAGGTCAATGAAGGCAAACTGCCCTCCCGTAGTGGGTCGACCTCTAGGGAGGCACAGAATGGCATGATTGCCACATCAGAATGAAGCAACAAAGAGAATTTTCTCAATGAGACGACCTCGGTTGTATCAAGATCGCTCCTTTTATTGTATTTCACTTTTCCTGACATGTGGTACAGAATAACCAATTCGCGAACGCCACATACATTAAGCCATCCCCCAACTACCATTCACTCATGCACTGTATAAGGCAACCTCCTCGTGACTTCCCTACAGATAATTAACGGAAGCTCCATTCATTGTCTTTTCCTGCATTGTGTGTTTACTGGTGATTAGCAAAGGAATGAGAGTAAGGCATATACTTCCTTATATGGAAGTTAGCTATAGATTTTCTTCATGTTGTATATCAAGTTAATTATTTTCCACGTGGTCATGGATTCTGCAGGATGCTTACTCAGCCTACTGTTTTCCCTACAACAACAAACCAACAATGTCGGTTGGCGGGCCCCAGGGGAAGAGCCTTCTCTGTGGCGGCCCCGACTGCTGGAACCAGCTCCTCCGAGAAATTAGAACTGCCCCTACCCTCCTTGCCTTTCGTAAACTTCTCAAAACCCACCTTTGTTGTCAGGCATGGGGGAATTGAAACATCTCCCCCGGGCCTATATAATTTATGTATGGTATGTTTGTAGGTATGTCTGCTTAAAAATTGGGGTTTTTAACTATTTTAAATTTTAAATTGTATTTAAAGGGGTGGCATACAAATCTAATAAATAAATAAATAAATAATAAATAAACCTGTGACATTGGTTGAGCTGAGAGAGACTGGCTAAGGTCACCCCGCCAATCATGCCTTAAGCAGAATGAGTACTCATAGTTACCTGGTTTCTAGCCAGGTGCGTTAACTGTTTCACCAAACCGAATTTATAGAAGGAGGAAATTCATTGAAAGAAAAATCATGGAATAGTCCCAGGTCAAAGCTTAGATCAGGGTGGTGCCTTAGATTCTTTGTTATGTGATCCAATCCTGTTAGATGAGGATCAGTAAGGATACATTTGGAAGTGGGTCCTTGCTAAAATCTTAGTTTGGAACCTTTGTGTTTACCAACAAAGCAGCTAAAATATATTAATGATTCTTTGGCTGAATTTCAGAGGAAAAGGTTTGATTCTTCCCTTTGCTAACAACATTCCATTTTCATTTTTTTCTTTTTTGAAGGCTTTAATGGGCAAGAGAATAAAAATTGCAATGAGGAATGCCAAGCCACCCAGCTGAAAAAGGAAAGGGGAAAATTTCCAGATCAGAATCAATCAAAGAGTGATGAAACAAGGCGACCACAAAGTGGAATTAAAGAAGGCTTTCCTCATGTCGGTTGGCTTCCTAACCATACAAACATTGATACGGAAGAAAGGCCATGTCAATGCGTAGAATCTGGAGAGACCTTTAATAAATTTGATCATCTTAATTCTCGTAAAAAGACACATTCAGAAGAGAAACCATATACATGCAGGGAGTGTGGAAAGACCTTCTGTTATAATGACTCTCTTGGAACTCAGGAATCGCAGAGGAGTCGCAAAGGAGAAGAGCTTTACCAATGCTTCGAGTGTGCAAAGAAGTTTACTTTTAAGGGTAATCGTGATTCCCACAAGAGGATCCACACAGGAGAGAAACCGTATAAATGCATAGAGTGTGGTAAGAGCTTTAATAGGAAATATTCTCTAATTCACCATAAAACTATCCATACAGAGAAAAAGCCGTATCAATGCATGAAGTGCAGAAAAACCTTCTGTTATTATTACTCTCTCACAAAACATCAAAGGATTCACAAAGGAGGAAGACCTTATAAACGCATGGAGTGTGGAAAGGCTTTTAGGCACAGCAGTGGTCTTAATTGCCACAACATGATCCACACAGGAGAGAAGCCATATAAATGCCAGGAATGTGGAAAGACCTTTTCTTATAACTCAAATCTCAACCGTCACAAGAGGATCCACACAGGTCAGAAAGCATATGAATGCATGGAGTGTGGAAAGACATTTGCTTCTAGCAGTAGTCTTATTGCCCACAAAAGGATCCACACAGGGGAGAAACCATATCAATGCATGCAGTGTGGAAAGGCTTTTAGTTACAGCAGTGGTCTTAGTAGCCACAATATGATCCACACAGGAGAGAAGCCATATAAATGCCAGGAATGTGGAAAGACCTTTTCTTATAACTCAAATCTCAACCGTCACAAGAGGATCCACACAGGGGAGAAAGCATATGAATGCATGGAGTGTGGAAAGACATTTGCTTCTAGCAGTAGTCTTATTGCCCACAAAAGGATGCACACAGGGAAGAAACCATATGAATGCATGGAGTGTGGAAAGACATTTTCTTGTAGCAATAGTCTTAATACCCACAAGAGGATCCACACAGGGGAGAAGCCATGTGAATGCATGGTGTGTGGAAAGACATTTGCTTCTAACAGTAATCTTTATACCCACAAAAGGATCCACACAGGGGAGAAGCCATATGAATGCATGGAGTGTGGAAAGTCATTTTCTTGTAGCAGTAGTCTTAATACCCACAAGAGGATCCACACAGGGGAGAAGCCATGTGAATGCATGGTGTGTGGAAAGACATTTGCTTCTAACAGTAATCTTTATACCCACAAGAGGATCCACACAGGGGAGAAGCCATATAAATGCATGGAGTGTGGAAAGGACTTTAAGGAGAAATCTACGCTTACCTGCCACAAAAGGATCCACACCGGAGAGAAGCCATATAAATGTGTAGAATGTGGAAAGGACTTTAAGCAGCAATCTACTCTTACCCACCACAAAAAGATCCACACAGGAGAGAAGCCATATAAATGTGTAGAATGTGGAAAGAGCTTTAGGAAGAAATCTCATCTTACCTTCCACAAAAGAATCCACACAGGAGAGAAGCCATATAAATGTGTAGAATGTGGAACGAGCTTTAAGAAGAAATCTCATCTTACCTTCCACAAAAGGATTCACACAGGGGAGAAGCCATATAAATGTGTGGAATGTGGAAAGGGCTTTAAGTGGAAGTCTTCTCTTACCTTCCACAAAAAGATCCACACAGGAGAGAATCCATATAAATGTGTAGAATGTGGAAAGGACTTTAAGCAGAAATCTAATCTTACCTCCCACAAAAGGATCCACACAGAAAAGAAGCCATGTACATGAAAAGAGTGTGAAAAGAGCTTTAATCATAGCAGTCAACTTAATTCGCACAAGAGGATCCACACAGGTGGGGAGCCATATCAGTTCATGTAATGTGAAAAGACCTTTCATTGTATCAGTAATCTGAATTACCATAAAAAGATCCAAGCAGGAGAGAACCCATATAAATGTGTGCAATGTGAAGAGGGCTTTAAAAGGAGTTGTGATCTCACTTCCTATGAAAGAATCCATAGGGAGTAGGGGTAGGAGAAGCACATGAATGCATGATTTGACTTGCCATAGAAGGAGCCACACTCAGGAGAAAATATGTCAATAAGGAAAGTGTGGGAAGAGGTTCAATAGAAATACAGGTTTCCGATTCTTATTTGGCTTCCCTAAGTGGGAGCTTTATCATCAAGCAGCAACACTCAACTGGAACAGAGAATGGATTCTTCTGAGAAGACTACTAACCGTGGAAGGGTTCTACCTGCAAATTGGTTGGCATGCCTTCTTATGGGGAGAAAATCATAAAATACATACCTATTCCAATCGACATTACATTAGGAAATTTTTTTTAGATATGATTAAAAATAAGGAAATATCACTACCATGGAATCCCTAAATGGGTATCAGCAACAGAGGCAAAATAATAATAATAATAATAATAATAATAATAATAATAATAATAATAATAATAATAATAATAATGTTTGCAAATATATGCTTGCCGACCATACTCAAACTGCTGACAGGTATCATAGCTGACAGAATTCAGGACTACCTAGACGAAAATGACATCAGGCCAGTGGAGCAAAAGGGCAATAAAAGACGAAGTAGAGGTACGAAAGACCAGCTCCTAATTGATAAAATGATTTCGGAGAACTGTAAGAACAGGAAAACAAACCTATACATGACCTGGGTTGACTACAAGAAAGCCTTTGACTCATTGCCATACAGCTGGATCATAAAATGCCTGGAAGTCATTGGAGTCAATGAAAACATCAGGAAATTCATAGAAAAGGCGATGAAATATTGGAAGACTGATCTTTTTGTTGGGAATGAAAGTTATGGACTGATCAACATCAGAAGGGGCATCTTCCAGGGGGACTCTTTGTCCCCATTGCTATTCATCATCGCTATAATCCCGCTCTCACTCATCCTACAGAAAACAAACCTAGGCTACCAAACTGCTAGGAATTCACCAAAAATTTCACACCTGCTGTATATGGATGACCTGAAGTTGTATGGAAAATCAGAAACTTGATACAGTCACTAACTAACACTGTGCGAATCTTCAGCAATGACATCAGCATGGAATTTGGCCTGGATAAATGTGCCACAGTGGCACTGAAAAAGGGGAAAATCACTGAAAGTGAGGGCATTGAAATGCCAAATGGTCAAACCATCAAGTGCCACCAGCCAGAAGCCTACAGATACTTGGGCATCTTGCAACTGGATAATATCAAGCATGGCCATGTGAAAACTGTGATCAGCAAAGAGTACATCCAGAGGACCAGAAAAACTTTGAAGAGCAAACTGAATGGTGGCAACACTATCAAGGCTATAAATACGTGGGCCATACCTGTCATTAGATACACAGCTGGCATAGTGAACTGGACTCAAGCAGAGCTGGACAACCTGGACAGGAAAACCAGAAAATTAATGACGATCCATCATGCACTACACCCCTGCAGTGATATTGACAGGCTGTATTTACTAAGGAAAATAGGCGGCAGAAGACTTTTGCAAGTGATGCAGACAGTGGAAGAAGAGAAGCATGCATTAGCTGAATATGTGAAGGAGAGCAAAGAGTCAGCGTTGATGGAGGTCAACAATAGGAAGCTTCTCAAGGTGAAGCAAACTAAGGACCAGTACAGAAAAACTGTAACTCAATGTCGTATGGACAGTTGGCAGAACAAAGCATTGCATGGGCAGTTCTTGGAGAAGATTGAAGGCAAAGTGGATAAAGAAAAGACCTGGTCATGGCTTACAAGTGGAACACTCAAATAGGGGACAGAAGGTCTAATACTGGTGGCACAAGAACAGGCCATTAGAACAAATGCTGTCAAAGCCAGAATTGAAAAATCAACAGACGATCCAAAGTGCAGACTCTGTAAAGAAACAGATGAAACAATCGACCATATACTCAGCTGCTGCAAAAAGATTGCACAGACTGACTACAAGCATAGACATGATGCTGTGCCACAGATGATCCACTGGAACATGTGCCAGAACTACCATTTACTAGTGGCAAAGAACTGGTGGGATCATAAGCCCAAAAAAGTGGTCGAAAATGAGCAAGCAAAACTACTGTGGGACTTCTCACTTCAGACTGACCGAATTCTGAAGCATAACACACCAGACATTGTGATCGTGGAGAAAAAGAAAGTATGGATCATCGACATCGCAATCCCAGGAGACAGCAGAATTGAGGAGAAGCAGCTAGAGAAATTAGTGAAATACGAATATCTAAAAATCGAGCTGCAACAACTCTGGCATAAGCCCGTGAAAGTGGTCCCAGTGGTACTTGGTACGCTGGGCGCAGTGCCAAAGGATCTCAGCAGACATTTGAAAACCATTGGAATTGACAAAATCTCCATCTGTCAATTGCAAAAGGCCGCTTTACTGGGATCGGCAAACATAATTCGCCGCTACATCACGCAGTCCTAGGTGCTTGGGAAGCTGCGTCGTTGCAGCTCAATTTTTAGATCTTCGTATTTCACTAATTTCTCTAGCTGCTTCTCCTCAATTCTGCTTTCCGCTGGGATTGTGATGTCGATGATCCATACTTTCTTTTTCTCCACAATCAGGATGTCTGGTGTGTTATGCTTCAGAATTTGGTCAGTCTGAAGTTGGAAGTCCCACAGTAGTTTTGCTTACTCATTTTTGACCACCAGTTCTTTGCCACTGGTAAATGATAGTTCCGGCACAAGTATGATAATAACCTATTATTATTATTATTATTATTATTATTATTATTATTATTATTATTATTATTATTATTATTATTATAGCAACGGTATAGTTATTCATAAGACTATTAAATTTTGTTTTATTCTAACTAAGGGTTTGTGCAGGGGTAGGAGATACTTCAGATCAGGCTACTTTGAAATTAGTCATTCTTCACTGATACCTTCACTTAAATAATTACTAAGATTTAATCTTTTTAGATAGTTTTGTCCTGGGCGATTGAGTCTTCATTCATTTCACTTTGGGGACACTCCTGCAATCATTATGGCAGATTTAGTACATTCCAACAACTATGACTATGTATATCCAAAAATTTTCATTTTGCCAGAAGAGGTTATTTGGACGAGTAAGGAAAAGTCTTTGTTTAATAAACTTAGGTCAATTTTCCATGATTTAAACTTTTTAGATACTTTTGGCCGGGATGGTTGAATCTTCATTTACATGGCACCGATTTTGGTTTTGCAATCAGGTCAATTTTTTCATACAAGACTCTCAAGCTGAAATAAAACCAGGATTTTGGCAAGACAGATGTTAATTCCATTCTTTTTAATTACCCTCCTTGAAACCATCATCTGCGATCTGTCCCTGGATGACACACTTCGCTTCCTACTTTGTTACAGAGCCCAAGACTACAACATCACCCATGTGAACAAATTAACCTCACTACTAATGTGGGCAGCCTCTTGCCCATACCCTCTTATCTTACTTGGTGACCTCAACCTATCCCACATTAACTGGATGCTAAATGAATGCATTACAGAACCCATCCATACAACCCTATACAACGCTGTTACCAATCTGGGACTCAACCAACTAGTAACAAACAATACTAAATTCAACAGCTGCCCAGACCTCATATTCTGCAACAGCAAAAGCGCAATTTATGGACTACAAATAAAAGAACCATTTTCCAAAAGCAACCACAGCATGATTAACTTCAGCCTCAACCTACGCCACTCCAAGAATCACACTAATAATGCGACACCCAAGTATAACTTTTAAAAAGCCAACTATGAACTCATAGGTGCCGATCTCTCAACTCTTGACTGGCAAACACTATTCTCTGGCTGTAATACTGGAAATGACCTCTACAACATATTCTTGCTTGAAGTCAAAAGAACTATCAGACTACAGACCACTAATAACTACCATGAGCAAGAAAAACAATCTACCCATCTGAATAAGAAAGCTACAATCCAAAAAAAACCCTCTCTGGCGGAAAAACAAAAAGGGTCATGTAACCAACTTTAAGAGCCGCTACAAAAATATATGCCACCAAATAAAGACAGAATGCTTCAACTATCACAGCAAACAAGAGGAAAATCTCCTGTGCACCAAATCCAACTGTGCCCTCTACAACTTTGTTAACAACAAACTCAAGGACTAAAGACCCATCCCACCACTAAAAGGACCCAACAACAAAGAATGCTATGATGAATCAACCAAAGCTAACCTCTTCAACACATTCTTTGGCTCAGTCTTTGTAAACAGCAATGGCTCATCCCCAAAATTCACTAATCATACCCCAAACAATCACAACGACTTAACGGAAATAGACTTCACAGAAGACAACGTTGAAAAGGCACTATGTGACCTTAAACCGCCTCTATCAATTGGGCCTGATGGTCTATGTGGATACTTCCTAAAAAAACCAACAACAGCCATAGCCGAGCCACTAAGCATAATCTTCAAAGAATCATTCAGGACCAGCTCACTATCAAAGCTATGGTTGCAAAGTCACGGAATCAATCATTAACCAATCAATTACCCTCGACCTAGAAACAGACAACCTACTCTCTGGCAAACAATTTAGTTTCAGAAAAAAATTATCTTATAACCTGCAAAAACATGGACTACGCATCTTGATCAGGGCAAATCAATGGATGCAATTTATATTGACTTCTGTAAAATCTTCAACTCAATGGTTCATGACAAACTACTTCCAAAATTCAAATCCTACAGCATCTTAGGATCCCTCCACAGCTGGATAAGTGCGTTCCTATCAAACAGACAATAAGTTGTCAAAATAGGGAGTGCCATATCTAATCCTGTTCCGGTTAACAGCGATGTACCTCCAAGCAATGTTCTTGGACCAACACTCTTCATACTCTATATAAATGACCTTTGAGATCACATTACAAGCAACTGTGTTCACTGACGATGTAAAACTTTTCAACACCACCAAAAAAACAACTACTCTCCAAAAAGACCTTGATTTTGTGTCTGAATGGTCAAACATCTGGCAACTCCAAATCTCAACCAAGAAATGCTCTGTCCTACACACTGTCAAAAAGAATCAGAACACCAAATACAAGCTGAATAAACAAGACTTTGCAGACAACCCTCATTCCGTAAAAGACTTTGGAATACTGATATCAAATGACCTAAGTTCCAAAGCCCACTGCAACAACATTGCCAAAAAGGCCTCAAGAGTTGTTAACCTAATCCTACGTAGCTTCTGCTCCATAATCACACTACTAACCAGAGCATACAAAACTTTCGCCAGAGCAATCCTCAAATAAAGCTCATCTGTCTGGAACCCACACCGCATTTCGGACCTAAACACCCTAGAAAATGTCCAGAGATACTTTACTAGAAAAGTCCTTCACTCCTCCACTCGCAACAGTATACCCTATGCAACTAGACTTACAATCCAAGGTTTAGAAAGCTTAGCACTACATCGCCTTAAACACAACCTCAGCATAGCCCATGAAATCACCTGCTACAACGTCCTGCCTGTCAACGACTACTTCAGCTTCAACCATAACACACGACCATACAACAGATACAATCTTAAAGTAAACCCCTCTAAACTTGGCTGCAGGAAATACGACTTTAGTAACCGAGTAGTTCATGCATGGAACTCACTACCTGACTCTGTAGTATCATCACCTAACCCCCAAAACATTTCCCTTAGACTATCCACTGTTGACCTCTCCCGATTCCTAAGAGGTCAGTAAGGGGCGTGCATAAGTGAACCAGCGTGCCTTCCATTCCCTGTCCTAATGTTTCTCTCTTACTAGTATCATGTATATGAACATTCTTATATCTTTGTATACCACCAATATGTACTTGAGAAAATGAATAAATAAATAAATAAATATAAATAAATAAAATAAATTGCTTCATAACTCTCCCCATTTATTTCTTTTTTCAAAAAAATTAAACTTGATTAGGTATAAATACTGTGTTTAAAAAGACATACATACTATAAGACAAAACACAGAGAGAAGTATAAATCAATACAAATCTATATCAACAAATTTGAATGCAAAACATTTAACATGAATGTCAATCATCCTGCTGACTATCATTTCCTACAGCCTTTTAGTGGCATCTTATAATTGTCATAAATACATAAATATATTTCTTTTATGGTATAAGATTCAGTCATTTAACTAAATTTCAATCTTATTTATTTAATTATTATTATTATTATTATTATTATTATTATTATTATTAATTAGATTTGTATGCCGCCCCTCTCCGAGGACTCGGAGCGGCTCACACCAATTTATCTTTATAATTAAACCTTAGTTAATTCTTGCATCCGGGCTTTTAACAACAGTTTATGTATTAACTTCAGGTTGTTGGCAATTAGATTTGTAAGATTACGTATCTTCCTTCACCATTCTTCCAGATTGTGGGAGATGGTTAGCCAATTAATAGTATCTTCTGTTTGTTTATGGTCTATACCAGTGATTTTCAACTTTTTTGAGCCGCGGCACATTTTTTACATTTACAAAATCCTGGGGCACACCACCAACCAAAATGACACAAAATGACACTCTAAGACACTCTCCTCTCTTTCTCCATCTCTGTCTTCTCCCCCCCCCCTTGTGTGTGTGTGTATACATACTCGTGAACCATTTCCAAAAACAGGTGAGGGCTGAGGCTTTTTCTCTCTTATTCTTTGGGTGCTTTTTATCATATGCTTTAAATCAAGAGTCACTTCTCTCTCTCTCTCTCTCTTGTTTCTCTCTTTTTCCTCTCATTCTCTGCCTCAATCATTTTCTAATTTCTTTTTTTCTCCCCCTTTTGCTCTCATCTCTCTCTCTCTCTCCCTTCATCTCCTTTTCTCTCTCTCTCTTTCTCTCTCTTTCCCTCTCCCTCTCTCTTGCTTTCTTTCTCTATCTCTTGCTTTCTCTCTCATACACTTTCACTCTTTTCTCTCTCCCTCTTGCTTTCTCTCTCTCTATCTTGCTTTCTTTCTCTCTCTCCCTCTCTCTTGCTTTCTCTCTCACACAAACTCTTTCACTCTTTTCTCTCCCTCTTGCTTTCTCTCTCTCTCTTGCTTGCTTTCTCTCTCCCCCTCTTTCTCTTGCTTGCTTTCTCACTCTCTCTTGCTTTCTTTCTCTCTTTCTCTTTTGCTTTCTCTCTCTCTCTTGCTTACTCTCTTTCTCTCTCCTCTCCTTTTTTCTCTCTCTCTTTCTCCCTCTCTTGCTTTCCTTCTCTTTCTTTCTCTCTCTTCCTGTCTCTCTTGCTTTCTTTCTCTCTTTCTCTATCTCTTGCTTTCTTTCTCTCTCCTTTGCTTTCTCTCTCTCGCTTTCTCTCTCTCTCTTGCTTTCTCTCTCTCTCCCTTGCTTTCTCTCTCTTTCTTTCTCTCCCTCTCTTTCTTGCTTTCTTTCTCTCGCTTTCTTTCTGTCTCTTTCTCTCTCTTACTTTCTTTCTCTCTCTCTTTCTTTCTCTCTCTCTCTTTCTCTCTCGTACACCATGCCGGCAACACAGAGAGAGAGAGAGAGCAGAAAGAGAGTGGAGGGTGGCTTGCTAGTCCGCAGCCCCTTGGATGAGCGGCCCCGCATGGCCCCAGCATGGACTCCGCCGTCGCCTATGCCCCCATCCGGCTCTGCAGCTAAGAGGCAGCAGCCACATCCACCCCTTCACCCTCCCAGGTGTCCACAGCACCAGCCGCCTCTGCTTCCTGGTAGCACGCTCAACTTCTACCTGCAGGAAAGGGTGGTGGGGTGCCACGAAGGGCGGCGCTTGAAGGCTGCCCCAGCACCGTTGTCGTCATGGCGCAAAGCCACGCAGTCCTGGATCGCTCGCTTCTCCAGCCAGCAAGCCGGCTGCCCGGGAAAGCAGCACGCTTTTTAAACACACGCTTCTCAAACGCGGCGCTTTCCTGGGCAGCCGGCTTTGCTGGCCGGAGAAGGAAGTGATTTGGGACTGTGTGGCTTTGTGCCACTTCAAATGTTTCTGCGGGGAGAGGGGGTTCCTAATGGCTGTGCAGGCGCATGCCCAGGAAGCTTAGAGGTAACAGTGGCCGGCGCCCTCCCATCGGGCCCCAAAGCTCGCTTGCCGTCACCACCAGAGAAGCTCCAGCTGGGCTGGGCTCGCGGCACACCTGACCATGTCCAGCTGCACACTGGTTGAAAAACACTGGTCTATACCATGCCATTTTAATAATTTTTGGTATTTTTTTTATTTAGCCAATTTTACCATCTGTCCCAGGTTTTGTAAAATTCTGTTTCTTCTTTATCTTGTAATTATTTCATTTATTTTTATTTATTTATATATATGTTTGTCATAAAGTATAGAATTATAGTTTGTATTAACATAACAAAGTACTGTATAAACCTGCAGTCAGGTTTGGAGCGATTTACAGTAAGTTTGTATCTATTACGTGCTCTTGTGTTGTTGTTGTTGAAGGTGAAGTAGTCACTAACAGGAAAGACATTATGGTGTATGATCTTATGAACAACAGTTAAATCAGTTCGAAGGTGACGTAATTGTAGATTGTCTAGCCATAGTATTTGAAGTCTGGAGGAATACAGTAGTTTATTTTGAGGGGAGGAGTGAAGGACTCTTCTTGTGAAGTATTTCTGGACTCTCTCAATTGTGTCAATGTCAGTTATGCAATGTGGGTTCATACAGGCAAGCTGTATTCGAGTATTGGTCTGATGAATGTTTTGTAAGCTCTGGTTAGTAGATCAGTGTTTTTGGAGAAGAAGCTACATAAGATTAGATAAGCCAAATAGCTCTTTTCTGAAGCCAAATTGTTTGTTGGAAGGTAGGTTATTAGTCTCAAGGTGGAGTGTAATAGATTGGTTATTGATTGACTCCATAACTTTGCAAGTGACACAACCCAACGTAATTGATCAGTAATTTTCAACGTTACTGGGATCTCCTTTTTTGAAGATAGGGATGACTGAGGTTAGTGACCATAGTTTGGATAAGGAGCCGGTTCTGAAGGATTTATTAAAACAGACTTCAGAGGATAATTGGAACTATAGAAAAAACAATTGCTGCCAACCTGCCTTCCATTGAGGACCTGTATACTGCACGAGTCAAAAAGAGGGTGGGGAAAATATTTACTTACCCCTAACATCCTGGACACAAACTGTTTCAACTCCTATCCTCAAAACGTCGCTACAATGCACTGCACACCAAGACAACTAGATACAAGAACAGTTTTTCCCCGAATGCCATCACTACCAAACAAATAATTCCCTCAACACTGTCAGATTTTTTTAATTAAATCTGCACTTCTATTCTACTAGTTTTTCTCATCATTCTTATCACCCATCTCGTCCCACTTAGGACTGTATGACTGTAACTTGTTGCTTGTATCCTAAGATTTTTATTAATATTGTTTCTTCATTGCTTATTTGACCTCTATGACAATCATTGTTGTACCACATGATTCTTGACAAATGTATCTTTTTCTTTTATGTTTTTCTTTTTCTCCGAGTCTACGGAGAAGGGCGGCATACAAATCTAATAAATAATAATGTACGTTGAGAGCATATGCACCAAGACAAATTCCTTGTGTGTCCAATCACACTTGGCCAATAAAATTCTGTTCTATTCTATTCTATTCTAAAAACTATGCTTAGAGGTTTGGCTAAGGTAGAGGAGAGCTTTTTAAAGAAATAAGCACATAGACCATCAGGTCCAATTGATAGAGATGGTTTTAAGTTGCACAATGACTTTTTAACATTTTCTTCTGTAAAATCAATTTGTGTTAGATCATTGAAGTTGATGGACAAGATCCATTACTGTTAACAAAGACTGATCTGAAGAATGTGTTAAAGGGGTTAGCTTTAAAAGTTTATCATTGTAGTCTTTATCATTTGGTCCTTTAAGGGGAAGGATGGATCTGGAGTCTTTGAGTTTGTTGTTTACCAAATTATAGAATGCACGAGTGGACTTTGTATGTAGGTTTTCTTCTTGATGTGAAAATTAGTACATTCAGTCTTAATTTGGTGGCATAAATGTTTATAACGGCTTTTAAAGTTTGAAACATAGCCTGTTTTGTTTTTACGCCAAAGAAGTCTCTCTTTTGATTGAAGCTTTCTTATTTTTATGGGTAATTTATTTTTCTTGGTTTTGGTGGAAATTATAGGTACATATAATTTGACGGTTCTTTGCGTAAAATTTATGTATTGTAATAGTGTTCAGTTGCAATACAGCCAGAGAATAAAGCATGCCAATCAAGAAATGAAAGGTATGTATCAATGATATCATAGTTGGCCTTTTTAAATTTGTAATTGGTTGTCCCTTTGTTAAGGGGGTTTCTGAAAGGACGTAAGTTGAGATAGAATTCTATCGTGTTATGGTCGCTGTTGGAAAAAGGTTCTTTTGTTTTAAGTCCGTAAATTGAGTATAGACTGTTGCAGAAGGTGAGGTCTAGGCAATTCTTCAGTCCTGTATTATCAGTGACAAGTTGATCTAATCCTAAACTAGTAATAGCATTATAAAGGGTTGAATGTATGGATTCAGCTGTACATTCATTTAGCGTCCAATTTATATGTGGTAGGTTTAGGTCACCAAGAAATATAAGAGAATGTGGGTAGGAGGCTGTCCAAGTAGTAATGAGGCTAGCTTGGTTGCATGTGAGATGTCATAATCAGGGGTTCTATAACATACAAGGAAACGAACTGTGGTATCTAAGGTCAATTCATATATGATAGTTTCAGGAAGTTGAAGTTTATGTTTAACTTGCATTTTTTTAGGTTCAGAGATTTCTTATAGAAGATTGCAACTCCACCTCCTCTATGGGTTTCTCGATGAGATTGGTAGACATGATAGTCTCTAGAGTCATCTTTGTCATTTCAGCACATTCCATTACCTTACTGATTAAATTTATGATTGAGGGGATTGAATCCATTTTCCAATTTTGAGCATAAGTTATTCTGGCAGCGGTTAGTATATTTAGAATTAAATACTGTATCTCTCTTCTCCTTCTGTTTTTGTCTGAATATGACCAGAAGGAAAAGTACCAGTTAATTTTTTTAAAATTTTTTATAAGACAAAAACAAAACACCAACAAACATAGAACATATATAGGGGCTTTTTCCGCCCCTCTCTTATCAGAAGTTTCTGGAGTAAAATTCTACATACAATTTAATGCAAAGATACTTATTCTTATATTCCTACTACATCTTTCTCTCCAATTCTTTAAACCTAACATTCTAATGTTGTTTACTATTAGCAATTTACACATTTATGACTACTTACTCTTTATATATTTAAAGTTTAATTGTTTATTCATTATTCCTTGATCTTTTATCTAACCAATCATAAACCTTATCCCAGACTTTATAATATTCTGCTTCTTCTTCTCCTTTCAAAAGTTCTGGTTTAAATGGGATTGGTTTGAAAATAACTTGTTCCAGGCAATTTTTACTGATCTCTTCAAATCAGTGAAGTCTTCATTTATTTTGTCCTCTCAGCAGAGAAGCTGATTTCTTTTGGGGGTCTTTTTTTCATCAGGATTGTTTCCCCAGGTTTATTTTTGATGCTACCTATTGGTGCCCAGAGGTATGAATTTGAAAAGACAGCTGTAACAATTGAACTCACTAAAGATAGTCAATACAAGTCTTAATTTTCTCAGCTTAATGTTCCTATCTTTTCCCTCCCTGTCTCTCTGCCAGCCCCCGTATCGTCCATCACTTCAGGATTGAGTTTGCCAACTACCACAACACAGAATATTATCTTTGAAAGAGAGACTTTGTTTCTTGTCTTTTGACAGCCCTCCCACTTCTGACAGGAATTTTGCTCGTTTTTGAGGCCTCCTACAGACCCTTCAGCAGAGAAGCTGCTCTTGAGGAAAGCGGCTTTTGAGTCTCCACAGAGATTTCCTCAATGTTGGCAAAATCACAGATGGTTCTTAGACATTGAAAAAAGGAAATCTTGAAACGGCCGCCTGCTGGACACGACGACGCCCTTCTAGACAGACAATGTTAGAGGGATACTTTTCTTCTACTCCAATGCCCATCATCCGAAACCCACATGGAACATGACGTCCTCTGACATAGTTCGCGCGATCCTCCAGAGGCCTCCCTCGCTAGCCGTTGGAAGAGCCGGGCAGCGCCCCCTCTCTCTTGCGAAGAAAACTGAGCATGCGCATTGTTCTTTCCCCGTGACAACTGTTCTCCGTTCTCTTTCATCCACCCTCCACTTCCTTCCCCCCTCCCCTCCCCGAAAAGTCTGACAGCGCATCTGGCTTTTCAACCGTGTCTGATGCTGCTTTCCTCCGCTGTGAGCTTTGGGCCGAGTTTTTCCAGAAATCCAAGAGTTTGCAGGAAATCTTACACGGATGGAGATCCAGACGTTGTTAGTGGAGGCGTGCGTGGCGACCTGCAAAAGTTCATCAGGTTCGGAGTTATGGGAAAGGGAGATCCCGTGGTCCCATGTTCCCCTACCGTCGCCCCCCCCCCCTCGGTGCATACACGAGCCGGTCAGGGGAGAAAACAAAGTTCCGGACCATCGCGCTGCTCGGGGAGGGAATCAGGATCGCAGGAATGAGGGATCCCTCCATTTAATTGGGGGACAACCTGCAAAGGGGGGGGGGCTACAGGGGAGAGGGATCGGCTTTGCAAAACCAATTTCTACTTTCAAATCAGTCTTGGACCCTGGACAATTTTCTGTAAATTTCGTGGCCCCGATCTGTGAAGGGGATTCCCTCCTCTTCTTTCCTAGGCTGGGTGAAGCGCCCTGCCAAAGTCGCTCCTGCTGGCTTTGCATGCAAGGCTGCAACTCCGCGTGCAAGAAATTGGATGTAAGATGTGCAATGATTTGAACTCGGTTTCCTGCTTTCCAGCCCTTTCACCACCAACTGTTTCTTCCAGCACATTGCTCAGGATTGGGTAACAAACTTTGTCTCTGATTGACTACTTCCATGCATGCTTCCTTCATGCTGTGGAATTGTCCACCCATCTGTTTTGCTTTGGCCAAAATAAAGAATAGAACTCAATTCAGTTCAATTCTTTATTGGCTGTGCGATTGGACACACAAGGCATTTGTCTTTGGTGCATATGCTCTCAGTGAGAGAAGAAAAAGAAACGATTAAGTTCCTCAAGAATCATAAAATACAACACTTAATGATAGTCCGGGTACATATAAACAATCAAATCATATTAGGAACCAGTCAATATAAATTGTAGGGATGCAGGCAATAAAGGGCCGTGCATAAGTGCACCAGCATGCCTACCATCCCTGTCCTAATGTTTCCCTCTTATTACTACCAATTTAAGGTATATAAACAGTGTTATATCTTTGTATACTACCAATAGTACTTGACAAAATAAAAACATGTTACAGTCATTTGTGGGAGGAGAGTAATAGTAGTGCAGACTTAGTAAATAGTTTGACAGTGTTGAGGGTATTATTTGTTTAGCAGAGTGATGGCGTTCGGGGAAAAACTGTTCTTGTGTCTATGTTCTGGTTTGCAGTGCTCTGTATAGCAGTTTTTGAGGGTAGGAGTTGAAACAATTTATATCCAGCCATTGTATATTGTTTTTTTATTATTGCTGTGAGCAGCCCCAAATCTGCAGAGAGGGGTGGCATACAAATCTAATAATAAATAAATAAATAAATATAGATAGATAGATAGATAGATAGATAGATAGATAGATAGATAGATAGATGATAGATAGATTGATAGATAGATAGATAGATAGATGATAGATAGATAGATAGATAGATAGATAGATAGATAGATAGATAGATAGATAGATAGATAGATAGATAGATAAAATGTGAGGGGTCCATAAATATTTCATGACCCTCTTTTTGACTCGTGCAGTATACAGGTCTTCAATGGAAGGCAGTTGGTAGCAATTGTTTTTTCTGTAGTTCTGATTAACCTCTGATGACCGGTGTCAGTCTCATTGGGTTGCAGAACTAAACCAGACAGTTATACAGGTGCAGATGACAGACTCAATAGTTAATCTGTAGAACTGAATCAGCAGCTCTTTGGACAGTTTGAGCTTCCTGAGTTGGCGCAGAAAGAACATTCTCTGTTGTGCTTTTTTGATGTCGTTTTTTGATGTTAGGGGTCTGCGAGAAGTAAGCCTTATTTCTGTCAAAGACAGAGCAAAGGCAGCACCCTATTTGGCCCCCAAATAATCTAAGACACTTGACTGAAATATTAGGTAAGACATCTGTATGTCAAGATAGGAAATTGTGTAAGGAACATTTAAGGGGAAATAACAACATAATTAACATTTTAGTTAGGGCAGGCCAACATAGAGAAGGAAAGAGCTATTGTTATGGGGAAGAGGAAGAAAGTATCAGGGGACTCTCCCAGTCCAGGAAACACCCGTTATGACGCCAAAAATGTTATATAACACAGACTGTCCAATGGGGTGGGTGGGGTGTAAAGTTGTTTTTCTCCACTGTTAGAAATGAATTTAAATCAGATGAACCCTTTGCTTATTTTGGTTCTCTGTACATGAGACCTGGTTAAGATGTTTTGCAAAAGAGCTGTATTTATTGTTCATTGGTCTCTTATTGTTTTTATTGGGATTTGCATCTCTCAGTGTCCATTTTAGATCTTAATTATTTTTATTTTTCTCCACCATACAATAAAATACACATAGAAAGAAAAACAACATCAGTGCCTAACAATAACAATATGTAGCATTTCCTTCTCAAATACAACATTTTAAGGAGCATCATAAATTTCATTTTCCATTTAAACAATCCTATCCCCATTTCTCCAATATTTAAACTAACTGGATATAAAAACATTAGTCTATAGAAATCAAAAACTAATATTTCAATATCTATCAATCTATATATATAAAATGTCCTTATCTACTAACATCATAAACTTCCCTAGCTCCAACATTTGACGTACAGTGTTCCCTCGATTTTCACGGGTTCGAACTTCGCGGAAAATCTATACCACGGTTTTTCAAAAATATTAATTAAAAAATACTTTGCGGGGTTTTTCCCTATACCACGGTTTTTCCCACCTGATGACGTCATATGTCATCGCCAAACTTTCGTCTGCCTTTAATAAATATTTTTTAAAATAAACTTTAATAAATAAACATGGTGAGTAATAATCTGAATGGTTGCTAAGGGAATGGGAAATTGTAATTTAGGGGTTTAAAGTGTTAAGGGAAGGCTTGTGATACTGTTCATAGCCAAAAATAGTGTATTTACTTCCGCATCTCTACTTCGCGGAAATTCAACTTTCGCGGGCAGTCTCGGAACGCATCCCCCGCGAAAAGCGAGGGAACACTGTATATAGCAAAAGACATTAGCCTTTATCTGATTAAGCATCTTAAATCTATGTTGCATTGTTATCTACTGCTGCCACTATTTTCTTTTTTCGTCATCTGGGTCTTTACCCCCCTAATCTCTAATTCTCATATATCACTTCAAAAATAATTTTTAAATTTTAACTCTTTTTAGTTTCCGTCCATTCATAAAACTTTCCCCAAATTTTATAGTAATCAAAGTCTTCTTTCTCCTTTCTTTCTTCTCGCACTTACTATACACTTGTGCTCCTCCAGGTCCTTTTAGACCCGGAGTGAAAAAAGGTTGGTTCTAACTACTGGAATTGTTTTTTTGAATACTTTTTTCGCTAGTATATTAATTTAATTGAATTGAATTTTTAATTTAATTTATTAGATTTGTATGCCGCCCCTCTGTGAAGACACGGAGAACATTTCTGAACACAATTATATGAAAATTGAAATGAAAACATTAATGCTTATTTTGTTTATTTTGCTCAAAAAAGCGCACCCCTCCATTTTTGTGCAACTTTGTTCATTTTCGTCTACATTAAGCTACAAAATCTGGGGTTTTTTTTACCATCTTTGGCCTTTGCAAACTAAGTTGAACATTTCTGAACATAATGAAATGAAAAATGAAATGAAAAGAAAATTATGCATATTTTTGGGGGCTCAGAAAAGGGTCTCCCCCCCACGTCTGTGTGCAATTATTTCATTTTATATGTATATAAGGCTTCCAATTTTAATTTTTTTAAATACCTTTGGCCTTTGCATACTAATTTGAACATTTCTGAACATAATGAAATGAAAATTGAACTGAAAAAAATTGATGCTTCTTTGTTTATTTTGCTCAGAAAAGGGCCTCCCCCCCCCCCCCCACCGGCTGTGTGCGATTATTTCATTTTATGTATAGATTGGCCTGCCATTTCCAAATTTTTTGACCATCTTTGGCAATTATTTCACTTTCTATATAGATTAGCTTTATAGTTGAGTATAAGCTGAGCAAAATTTTGCTACTGGAACCAAAGTCTACTCAAGTAGGCTTATACTAGATGAAAATGAACAAAATTACACAAAAATGGGGGGGGGGGTTAATAATAAACAAATAAGCATTAATTTTTTTCATTTCAATTTTCATATCATTGTGTTCAGAAATGTTCAAATTAGTATACTAGCGAAAAAGTTATTTAAAAAAACCAATTCCAGTAGCTAGAACCAATCATCTTTTACCTCCGGGTCTAAAAGGACCGGGAGGAGCACAAGTGTAAGGTTTTTTTGCCAAGCAAAAACTAAACAACCAAAAAACCCCACCCTTAGAAAGAACCACTCGAATGAGACAAAGTCATGGAATTTAAAGTTTCAGATATGCAGGGAAAATTTTCTCAAAAATTGTTTCGGGTCTAAAAGGACCCGAGGGGAACATTAGGGTTAAGCTTGAAAGTAAGTCTATTCATTTCAGCGCAATCTAAAACCTTAGGTACTACCTCTCTTTCATTTGGTGTTTTATTCAATTTCCAATTTTGGGCATATACTATTCTAGCTGCTGTCGCATTGTATTGTGAGGGCACCTCATCCACCTCTGGTAATTATAGATTCTGAGGAGGATGAGCCAGGCCCCTCTGGATGCCCTAGAACAGTGGGGTGGCCAGCTGATGCATAGAGTGAGAGTGATGGAAAAATAGACCTGGATGAACCCAAGGAACCACCAGGGGTGGCAGATATGTCAATGGGGGATTGGTCCGAGTCAGAAAATGAAGAGGACATTAGAGTGGATGAGCCACTCTTAGATGCTAGGTTCAGGAGATTACAAAGCAGACAATACTTGTATGGTAAAAGGAAGTACATTAATTTGTAGTTTTGTTTGTTTGTTTGTTTGTTTGTTTGTTTATTTAATTCGACTTTGAAGCTAGGAATTCAGAAGTCCAATGTTCTCACCTCAGAAAAGTGCAGTTCCAGGAGCGGAAGAGTCCCCGAGATGTTTGCACTCAGCTTCACCGGCTTTGCTGTCAATGGCTGCAGCCAGAAAGACACACCAAGGCTCAGATGCTGGACTTGGTGATCCTGGAGAAGTTCCTGGCTGTCCTTCCCCCAGAGATGGAGAAATGGGTGCGGGAATGTGGAGCGGAGACCAGTTCCCAAGCGGTGGCCCTGGCCGAAGGCTTCTTGCTGACCCAGAAGGAGGAACAGATTTATCAATATTTATTGGACTATAAAATGGTGGAAGTACAAGTGAAGGAAACTGGTAGCATGGGCCCAAAATTTTGGTTATAAAATTGATCTGGACAAATGGCAATGACTCAAGAGGTTCAGGCTACTTTTAAAGTATTCAAACA